>NC_086083.1:12972800-13286371 GCF_948474715.1 Cydia amplana
TAATTGTCTACATAATAAATGGTTAGGAGTATGAACGTTGCGCTAAAAACGTATAGCAATCAACGAAACTACAGTATACGTTCGACTCGATAAAGGTTCAACCCTATTTAAGATCGCTGAAGTAAACATTCGTTTTAGATTTAATGCATTTACCATCATAATAACTGAGCGATGATGGTACTATGTATTTTTTTATAAAAAGTCTCTCTAAAGAGTAAACTTATGACTTACGGCATAGTTAAGTATGAATTTGCGAGGTTCAACTATCTGAAAATCTTAAAAACCCATCGTTCGATCAAGTGACAAAATAGCAAAACAAATTAGACTCAGTGTTGCCAGATCTACTGATTAAGCAGTAAATCTATCTGATTTTAAAAATATCTACTGATCTACTGCTTTTTGCTGGTGAGCTACTGATTTTTCGAAAACGAGGGGTAAAATTTATAAAACCATCATAAGACCTGTCGTCATGTATGGATGGAGTGTTGGGCTCTAAAGGTGACGGATGAGAAGAGATTGCATGTAGCGGAAATGAGAATGTTAAGATGGATGTGTGGTGTGACAAGAATGGATAGGATATAAGGAATGGTATATAAGAGGAAGCCTGAAAGTTGCACCCATAGTAGAAAAAGTAAGAGCGAATCGCCTAGCGTGGTATGGGTATGTGATGCGGAGGGATGAAAGTCATGTGACGAGAAAGGTATTACGAATGAATGTGGAGAGAATTAACGGGAGAGGAAAACCGAGGAAAAGATGGATGGACTGAGTCATGTGACGAGAAAGGTATTACGAATGAATGTGGAGGGAATTAACGGGAGAGGAAAACCGAGGAAAAGGTGGCTGGACTGTGTGAGAGATGATATGAAACGAACGCAAGTAAATGATGAAATGACGATGACGGGCGAGAGAGAGGTATGGAAGAAAAAAACATGCTGCGCCGACCCCAAATGAATGGGATAAGGGCAAGCGAATGATGAGTAGAAAAAAAACTTGTGCTCATTTATTAATTATAATAACAGAAGTAAGAGACATAATGATACTCTTCATTTTACTGTTACTGACAATTTGATATGCCAGCTATACTCAATTACTCAATCACGCCCAGTTTGTCAGCAGAAAAAGGAAAAATAAAACAAATTTTCTATGGGAGGTTGGTGTCTGAGGGTCTACCGCAAATCACGTTCGACGTGTTACCTCCCTGTCACACTTACGTACGAATTTACAAGTGCGACAGAGAGGCAACACGTCGAACGTGGTTCGCGGTAGGCCGTCAGGTCAGAGCATTTTTTTTTCAATTTTACCTATTGCAGACATCACTTTTTAAATCTACTGCTTTTTTCCCCTATCTACTGCTAAAACGATTTTTTTTCTACTGAATATTGCAGATTTCATCTGGCAACACTGATTAGACTCCGTCTAAGCTAACTTTGCCACCGACTTGAACAGAATACGGTGTGAGAGTGTCATTTTGTCATTATAAGTGTCACATTTTCATAGAATGATGCCATTGCCTCATTTTGTCATTGCAAATGCCATGCATAGTTAACTTGGTCCGCTGGGTTTAATTATCAAGACCGTTACCTATCAAAAAATGTATTATGTATGTATTATATCTATTTATTATTTATATTCATTGTATTTGTTTAGTTGTGTAAAAGTAGGTACCTACTTTGTTTTGTAATTACAACATGATATTGCACCGCCTACAAGTTATCTGCTTTGCCCGAAGGTTGACTGGTAGAGAATGCATTTTAGCATTAAGTCCGCCTTTTGTACGTTTGTATTTTCATTTGTGCAATAAAGATTAAATAAATAAATAAATAAAAAATAAATCTTATTGAAAAAACATAACGCCCTGCGATGGCCAGTTAAAGAGTGTTTCTATAAGTTACTTACAAGTTCTATCAAACAAACACATGCCAAAAACTGATCTATGCGCTTATTTACAAGGTAGGTAATCCAATGTATGTAACGATTTATTAATAATATAGCTTTAGGTCTTACATGGGACTACAGAATAGTATCCTAACCCACATTGTAATGAGAAGAGAACTTATAACTTTACTAAGAACGTATGTTTATGGAAATGTGAGTTAAGATGCTATTCGGCTTAGGGCCACCTCACACTAGCGTCTCCCGAGCGTCAGCGTGTAGTCAACTCTATGACTGCTGCAAGACGCAAAGTTGGTGCAACTGCGCAGCGACGCCATTTTGCATGACGTCGACACTTATAAGACGCTAGTGTGGGGTCTCTGTAAGACTGCCCCTCATTAGCGTCTTTTCAGCGTCGGCGTCTAGTCAAATAGTCAGCGCTATGGAAAATGGCGTCACTGCGCAGTAGCGTCAACATTGCGTCGAGCCGCAGCCATAGAGTTGACTAGACGCCATGCTCGTAAGACGCTAGTGTGGGGGTCTCTAATAGTGTAATGTGGCAAATGTCCACTTTCCGTGTTCAGCAGTAACACTTTGGTTTACTGCGACATAAACGCATATTGCTTGTGTCAGCGCAACCTAACGTGTATAAAACAATAGGCATTTAGAGAATAAACGTTCAGAATGTTCTTATACTAGCACACATAAGGTGTTTAACTTCTACTCCCATCACCCGCTCGAAACCATATATACAACAAGTACTATCTTGTTATTTGATGGCGATCCAGACCAGTGAACCAACAAGGAACTAACACTCAAGAAAGAAGGAAAAATCAAGCAAGAAAAAAAAGAAGAACCACTTTTTCAACACCAATCCACGCAGTCAGAACCAACCAGCTTATCAAAAATCAAGAAACAACCTGAGAAGAACCAACTAACATCAAAAAGCGGAAACCGCGTTAAGAAAAGAAATTAAGAAGAGACGAAGAAGGAAGAAAGAAGAGCGTTGTCCAGGGTTATCCCGGCTCGCAAATCAAGAGGTGTCCAGGGTTATCCCGGCCCATTTCAAGAGGAGTCCAGGGTTATCCCGGCCCACTAACATCGTCGTAAGCAGAGCCAGCCATACGAAGCGTCAAGCGAGCGCCACATGGAGGTGCCAGCTCGCCAGGCCACGCCAGCAGCAGCAAGAATGCCGGTCGCGAACTCGCACCGGACCGAACGAAGACGAAGCCGAGGACGGCCAGCCACACAGCAATAGGATGTAAATCCTACATGTAATTTATTATTTTAATTAATTTTCTCTAAAAGCCAGCATTTTTTATTCCAATTCAGTAGCAGTCAGATTTAAATCGTTCATAATTATTAAAGGTTGTCGCTTAACTCAATTTCGTTTCGAGCATAAAAAAATTTTCATAAGAAGTCATAATATAATATTAAATATAAAAGTGTCGAATAGTGTCCTCAATCATGTATGTTGCAATTTGCAGCGCGTGCCACACTTTGTGCGCACGTCGACAGAAAACTTAACTAGGCCGCGAGACTTTGCCGCTAGTTAGAATATTTTAATAAGCGATGAATGAAATTTGATACATCGCATAACGATTAAATAATTAACAACTCAATTCAATAACATTATTTAATTGTTTCTTAGTAATGATTGATACTTTAGCTACGTGTCGGACTGATCACCTGATATACAGCGAAAGTTTGATTTATTACATCATTTTTTTTTTTGGAATTTTTGAAGTTAAATAATAATGTTTCATTTATAGAAAGCTTACAGTACGGTACAAGTTTGAAAGTTTTAAGGAGTTTAGGCACATTTATTTATAAAATGTGACCTTATAGCTAGAGCACTAGTCCTTCGTACTTGATCATAGTGTGATATACAGTATCCTCCGTGAAAGTTGTAGGAGACTTATTGTCTTAATGTATTTGTGTCTCTAGGTACAGGCAGAGCCGTACAGCCTGGCCTGATATGCCATTTTATAGTTGATAAAGGGTGACCATGCCCTAGGTGTTTATTGAAGAATTGCTATGGATAGCATTGATAGGTGAAGGGTGCGCACAGAGGCGCAACCCAGTTATGTCCTTGATCATAGTCGACCTTATAGGTGTCCGTGAAAGGCTTAACATTTAATACGGCATTAGTTTATTTTTTATCAGAATTATGGGAGATACCGTAACTATAAACAGCGAGAGTGAATATTTTAAAGTTGAATACCAAATGTTTCTAAATGTTTTAAAGTTGAATAGTAAATGTTTTAAAGATGAAGAGTAGGTAAATATTTTTAAAGAAGGAGATTTATATTTTATGAGAAAAGGAAGTAAATTAATATTTTAACGTTTGAGAGATGACAACATTTTAAGTGATGATATTTTCTTATTAGCACAACGATTTTTTTTACTTTTCCTTAATAGGACTACGACACTTACGACACATAAGAACCTAGCTAAATAAAGATTGTTTGCATTATACCTATATAATTTGTTAATATTTTTTTGTATTGATTTCAGAAAAAATTGTAAACAAGTAACATGCGTTTAAATTTTTTCTTCTGCCACCCCGGCGGTGAGAGGAACTTTCGGGGGAGGTGTAATGTGGCAAATGTCCACTTTCCGTGTTCAGCAGTAACGCTTTGGTTTACTGCGACATAAACGCATATTGCTTGTGTCAGCGCAACCTAACGTGTATAAAACAATAGGCATTTAGAGAATAAACGTTCAGAATGTTCTTATACTAGCACACATAAGGTGTTTGACTTCCACTAACTCCTCACCCGACTCTGCTCGTCAATATACTTGCCATAGAAGGAACCTATAATATCTGAATAGTGATAACAGACTATCGGACCGGACCGCGACCTTGAGCGTAGCACCCATAAGTGAGAGCGAGAAAGAGATATATGTTTCTCGCTCTCACTTATGGGAGCGACGCTCCAAGGTCGCGGTTCGATAGTCTGTTACTAGCTTAAAGGGGCCCACAGATTACCACTTCGCCGGACGATATCAGCCTGTCAGTTAAACACAAAAGGTGACAGTTCCGAACAACTGACAGGCAGATATCGTCCGGCGGACTGGTAATCAGAAGGCCCCTTAAGAGCCAACAGGAGTGGTCATTTCTCCATACAAACGTACTCGACTGTTTCCTCCGTGGGTTTTGAAGCTAGAGCAATGATTTTTTCAACACAGATTAATATTGTCAATATCTGTGTCGGACCGTTTTGCTTTTTTTGATATTTTTGTTTTTTAAGGCGCTAGAGCCCTTCAAAAATGGCCAAAATGGCCTAATTGACTATGCCGCAATGAAAGGCGCGCTATTCAAAACTTATATCAATTAGCCAAAAAATCAAAACGGTCCGACACAGATAATGTCATAATCATTTAGATTTCCAAATTTGGTTACGATTGGTTAAGTTTTGGAGGAGGAAACAGTCGAGTACGAAACCTCGATTTTTGAGATTTTTACGCAGGATTTTTCGCCTTGTCCTTATCGCACTAGTTTTAGGAGCCGCTTCCGTTAGCGAGACGGGTATATTTACCTAAAATATTTAAATCTCAGCTCCTGTTGGCTCTTAAAACACGTCCTAGTCTACATGTAGATGTTCGTACAGCAGCGATTTGACGTCGAGGTCGTCGATCTTACCTGAGCCGCAGATCGACGCGTCGTCGCCGACGCTCAGGTCGTCTTGAGAGCTGCTCATGCGCACTGGAACATGGAAAACGGTTTTCAGAACGAGTAGATGGGACATTTTAGAAATAGTAGTAAAAGCCACTAAAAAAAATTAAATATTTTATCTCAAAATCATAAGCTCTTTCGATCCCAAAGGGACAATAAAACCGCCGCCCACATATAAAGTGTTTGAAAAATAGTAAACAGACTTTGGACATTTTTTCTCTTACTAACGTAAGGATAATCAAATTTATAAAAAAAAGCGGTGTAGACAACATTTTTAAATAATTTACCGCCGATTTATGGCGTGAGGCGTAAATGTGAAGTTTATGCTTCCGATGTAGCCCACAAGATGGCAGAATGCACAAAAAACGTACGAGAACGGTAGACGGTAGGACATGCTTTGGCAATGTACATGTTTTTGTTTCCGATTCAGGCCACAAGATGGCAGACCCTCCAACGCGCAAGGTCCCTTATAGGGACCGTGCGCGTTTATAGTTCGTTTTTTTAGCATTAGAAAGAACTTGCAAGAAGGTAAGCGATCTTGACATATCTTTTAATTGAAAAACGCTTTTCAAAAATCAAAAACTATTACTTATGAAAGCAGAAGAATATAAATGATCGTATTAGATTCATAATTGTTACATATTTGCCGTAACTTATTTTTAAAATGTGTTTTTCAATTAAAAGACACATCAAGATTGTTTACCTTATTTCTAATGCTAAAAAAAACGAACTATAGCAGTGGCCACGAGTGCTGCTAAAGGACTCAAAACATCCGGTTGGATTAGTATTATACGTTTATAAAAAAAGCTCGCTTTCAATTACATTGTGATATATCTGACTCACCTCTAGCGCCAGGACGACCACCGTTGGTGTTCCTGTACAGCATGCCCTCTAGGAACTGAATGCCGTTGTTGTTGATTATGTTGAAACCACACAGACGCTCGATCTGCTTCCATCTGTGCATCCTCTCCTGCAAAATAATGTTTAGAATCAGAACGAACCGTAGTATTAAGAGATTATCCAAAAGTATTTCAATGATTTGTAGCGGTAGCGGCGCAGAGCAGTAAATGTAAGGCCTGAGTGGACGCTCGAGTTGGGCGTGCAGCGGGGCGGGGCGTGCGGCGTGCATGTTAAACAAATGCAAGCGTATAGGAGCGGTCTTAGTGCACGCTGCTCACATCACGCGTGAGCCCACAGCCACGCTGCACGCCCCGCCGAACGCTCCGCTTCGAGCGTCCCCTCAGGCCTTACACTAAGGCGTGCGAGGTAGTGATTAACGGCCCTTAACCACAGAATAACTAATAGTACTACCGTACAGAAAATTCACTCCTTCACAAAAGTCAGATTTAGGTATAAAATTACACCTATATCGCCGCCTGCAAGCAAAATTGAAACTTATAACCGCGCACGAACCGTGAATCTCCTTTGCGCGCCGCAGTTTTATGACCGAGCTGTGAGTGTCGGCACGGGGTTATCACTTGACAAGTTTTTATACCTAAAGTCTATTTTTTTATTCGGTAGACTAAAATTACATTTCATAGTATGAACATCATGTGTCATTTCATACTATGAAATATCATTTTAGTCCATCGAATAAAAAAATAGACTTTATATCCACTGATTTATTATTTTTAAGATAAATATGTAGGAATTACAAACGTTGATTATGTAAACATACATTTTTTATCCGGAGATACATAGTATGTCTGATTCTCACGGAAGTAAGTTTCGAAGCCATTGTGTATTTTCAATTTTGCGCGAGCGCCACGTGACATGACTTGCGAGCCGAGCGGCAGACCACTGCCATACGCCTGTCCGATGGGCGCGCCGGCCAAATGTACCTAAACTGCGGAGTGACACCCCCCTGCCTTAACTCGCTGAAATATCATTTCATATATAGGTACCAGTCGCTTTTCATTACAGGTAAACGTGGTGAGAAAACTGGACAAATCTGGTTAAGGTCAACCGAGGTAAATGTGTCTCTTGTGGCAAATGCGTTATTTGAAGATATCTTCGAAACGCAACATATTATAACTATTATAGCCGTCTGCATTAAAAGTTCAGTGACCACACTTCAAATAGAGAGGGTTGCAATAGTTCTGAAATGTTCTGTTTAGAAGAAATCTTTAAAAGACGCATTTACTTCGGTTGACCTTAGTCTTCAGCTTGGTATCCCTCTGGGTTACTCTGAATTAGATTGCCAAGCGGGTCTTGAGCTTTTTTAAGGTACAACTAGGATATCGCTGATGAGAAGTCTATGACGGGTTACATGCAATGAACAAACCGATAGTTCCTGAGTGACTTCGTTAAGCGCGGTGCGTCTATAGACTAGCCGTGTGTGGATACAAACGCTCCGACCAGACACTAGCAGTTCTTACGGACTTTATAATAGTTTTGTTTACAATTTCTACCGTCAGCCCTTGAATAAGTCCTTGCCAAACACTTTTTGTAGTTTCTAACAGTTTTGTTGTACATACTAGAGATGCACCGGATATCCGGTTACTATCCGGTATCCGGCCTATCCGGTCGTTATTTTAGTATCCGGCCGGATACCGGATAGTGACCTACTATCCGGCCGGATACCGGATAGTAACATTAACACTTTTTGGGGTTAAAAATGGAATCTAAAAAACAGTCACGGTCATAATGCTAACGACACAGTAGATAGAAATGAATACGTAACCAATGTCACACAATACACTTATTTGTTTACACAAAAATACGCGCGCGCACTTGTAACTATAAACGAACTTACTACGTAATGACATGATAAAACTCGTTACGATCCTAGAAATGTGTCCGCGCGAACGATCACTACGAAACAGGTCGAAACGCGCATGAAGCGCACCTGCAAAACTCAAAATATAGGTATAGTTCCGCCGGCCGAATATCCGGCGGCCGGATACAGGATATTCGGCCAGTGTCCAGGCCGGATATCCGGTATCCGGTATCAGGCCAAACAACTATCCGTTGCATCTCTAGTACATACCGATAGTTCCTGAGTGACTTCGTTGAGCGCGGTGCGCGCCTCGACAATGGAGCGGTCCACGTCGTCTATAGACTTGCCGTGCGTGGATACAAACGCTCCGACCAGACTCGAGCGCTTCTTGCGGAGTTTCTCGCACTGAAAACACGAACAAATATACAGACAGTAGCCAGTTACCCGTGAACAAGATGCATGTAACTGCCTCGAAATATCGGGAGCTCGAAAACAATACAAAAGGTAATCACGGTTCAAATCCCGGTCGATATAAGTCTAGTGAAACTAACCGTGAATCATTCAAAACTGTTATAATAAATAAATATGTAGATAACAGTTCAACATCCTCGCTCATTCTAAGGGGGATACATCACATTTAAGTAACACAACTCACAGCCACTTTCTCAAATAAGACGAAGCGATTAGTTATCATAAATAAAATGGCCTGGGTCGGACCATCTACTACGTGTGATTTTGAGGGATCGGTGCATCTACCATTAGACGCTTGCCTAGAAGAAACCAAGAGGGAATTCAATTGGTACACCGGGGAGCCTAGCCAAGTTGAAAAATGTATCGGGATGACATATTATAAGCTTCGAAAAGTCACGTCCACGTCAAAGACTATAGGGTATTTGCCTACTAGTCAAATCAGTTTCTTTTTTCGAACTGTCAAAACGATTAGCTACTATGGAATTTATATGAAACACTAGCATGTGACGTCACAATCAAATTAGGTACCTACTCTTTATAGTTTTATACGGGTTTCAAAATAGAAATGGTGTCTAAAAATAATTGCTGTCTACGTTTCCCTATTAATCATTTGGTGCTTTATTTCATGCATGGTGTAAAACAATTTATTTTATATACAGTCAAATACCCTATTTCCATACATTATTTAAGTTTCAATTGGAGTTTTCTATCAAGGATGTCCATCTCGGCTAGGGTCTCTGTGCATACTCAACCCAACAATTTGTGAACACCTTGGCACAAAACAGATACAGTACAGAAATCAATCTACATACAAAGTGCGCTCGAGCAACGCACACATAGACACTGCTCACGGACACGATATTTCGGACCGGTTGGGACCAGTGCGAGCGCGAGTGCCATCCGCTTGAGACACGCGTCTTTTTTTGTGCAATAATGGAGAAACTAAAAAAAAGTTATTATAACTGTTCAGTGGACGGTTGTTTAAATTCAACATTAAACAGTGAATTGTCGTTTTTGGGTTCCGTAGCCAAATGGCAAAAAACGGAACCCTTATAGATTCGTCATGTCTGTCTGTCAGCCCGTCTGTCTGTCCGTCTGTCTGTCCGTCTGTCTGTCCGTCTGTCTGTCCGTCCGTATGTCACAGCCACTTTTCTCCGAAACTATAAGAACTATACTGTTGAAACTTGGTAAGTAGATGTATTCTGTGAACCGCATTAAGATTTTCACACAAAAATAGAAAAAAAACAATAAATTTTTGGAGTTCCCCATACTTTGAACTGAAACATAAATTTTTTTTTTTCATCAAACCCATACGTGTGGGGTATCTATGGATAGGTCTTCAAAAATGATATTGAGGTTTCTAATATAATTTTTTTCTAAACTGAATAGTTTGCGCGAGAGACACTTCCAAAGTGGTAAAATGTGTGTCCCCCCCCGTAACTTCTAAAATAAGAGAATGATAAAACTAAAAAAAATATATGATGTACATTACCATGTAAACTTCCACCGAAAATTGGTTTGAACGAGATCTAGTAAGTAGTTTTTTTTTATACGTCTTAAATCGCCTAAATACGGAACCCTTCATGGGCGAGTCCGACTCGCACTTGGCCGCTTTTTTAAGCTACCAGTGGTTTCAGAAAGGTAAGTAGGTATCTGCTTGTATTTCGATGGTTCGTTTTAACGTTAAACAGAAAAGTTAGGTAGGTAGGTATAGGTAAGCACCCCGCCCCGGCCACTACTAGATACGAGTGCCACTACCACGATAGTTTTTTGTGCATAAATCATAGTTGACAACCCTAGAGCGACCGCCGAGCGTAGGTATGAAAAGTGAAGTACATACATGTGATTGACTTCTGTACTGTATCTAGGGTTGCCAGATGGTCGGGATTCGGCGGGATTCTCCCGATTTTTAGGATGTGTTCCCGATTCCCGACAAAGTGAAAATTGTCCCGAAAAACAGCTTCACGTTATAAAACAATAATTTCAAGTTCCGAACTGTCGTCGAGCGAGCAAGCGAGCCGCGTCTAGCCCGTCAGCGCGCGCGCGGGGCGCGCGTGGCGAGATTGGGCAGAGCAGCTGACGTAGTGCCAATAATGTAAAAATATCGTTGTTTTTAATAAGATTAATTTAATTTGAATGGTTTTTTTTCCCGACTTAAGGCCCAAAATCCCGAAAAATTGATATTTTTTCCCGATAATAGCGCCTTTCGATCTGGCAACCCTAACTGTATCTGTTTTGTGACCTTGGCCACTTACCGCTTCCCTGGCCTGTTGGAGTTGCATGTCCGCCTGTTGCTTCTTGCGTAGGTACGACCTGTTTTCCACCTCGTGTGTTAGCTGGAGCCACTGCTGCAAGCCCGAGGGCGGGGCCCAGCACCGGTCCTCAAGTTCGCCTTCCGCACGCCTCAATTCTGCTCTTAACATCTGTCAAATATAAAAGATAGAAGTGAGACACCGGTTCTCAAGTTCGCCTTCCGCACGCCTCAATTCTGCTCTTAACATCTGTCAAATATAAAAGATAGAAGTGAGACACCGGTTCTCAAGTTCGCCTTCCGCACGCCTCAATTCTGCTCTTAACATCTGTCAAATATAAAGGATAAGAGTGAGATTTCCACTGAGTATCATGTTAGATATAGCTCAAAACCGGGATGAATGGAAGAAGAGGGGGGAGACCTTTGCCCAGCAGTGGGACACAATAGGCTCACAATAATATCATGTTAGAAGTAAATCGGCCCGGGCCCGGACCGTTCTAACGCGAGTCATCCTTAACTTTATAACACTTTAAACTCTCGCGTTTTGTACACATATTTAATTACACAAACGGGTCTACCGCGATATAGTTTCATTGTTTTTACCTTAAATTCCGCCGTTTCAGCTGAGTTGCACCAGCTGTGGTCACGGAAAGACTCAACTAGCAACTATATCGGGTAGACCCGTTTGTGTAATTAATTATCCTTAACTTTGTAAGAAGTAACTCTTGTAAAGTTGTGTCGAAGGCTCACCTCAATCTCAGCTTTTAGCTGCGTGACTTCAAGATCTGAGGAGGCGGAGTTGAGTAGCGGCGTGTCGCCTGCCTCTCTTAACTTCTTTTCTAGGTTTTTCTTCTCTGTAGTGGCGCTTTCCTGAAAAACAAATTAATTGAGCTCAATTGTTTAACTCTTGGCTAAACATGTTGAGAAACAGTCGCTAAAAATACCAGCAACCTACTATGACAGAGCCAAATGGCGGAAGCATATTCAGAGGGCCGACCCCAAATGAAATAGGAAGAGGCACGGAGAAAGAGAGAGGTGGCTTGGTGAAGTGGCACATAAAGAAACACGAGGAGAACCACAGAAACGCCGGAAGATTTGACAAGTCAGATTTGTAACTTTTATATTCTGAGAATACTCACAGCCTTGTCAACTATGCCATTTCATACATCGAAATGGACTAGTTATAGTTGACCAAGGAATATAGTCAATGTTTCATGTCAGGGTCGCCATGTGAGACTCTCGTAACTAGGCCTAACCTGTTCCAACCGCGCCTTCTCTAGTTCCTTCTGCATATCATGCAGGGCCAGCTCGGCCCTCCTCAGCTGCTCCATGTCTCTCAGCATCCTCTGGACCTGGTGCCGACTAGCACGTGTAACTCACCACCACCCCATAACCAACTGTTTAACAACAAGTCAGTACCTGTTCCAACCGCGCCTTCTCTAGTTCCTTCTGCATGTCATCCAGGGCCAGCTCGGCCCTCCTCAGCTGCTCCATGTCTCTCAGCATCCTCCGGACCTGGTGCCGACTGACGCGACCAGCTCACCCCCATCCCACAACCGACTCTCTAAAAACTTGTAGCTACCTGTTCTAACCGCGCCTTCTCTAGTTCCTTCTGCATATCATCCAGGGCCAGCTCGGCCCTCCTCAGCTGCTCCATGTCTCTCAGCATCCTCTGGACCTGGTGCCGACTGGCGCGACCAGCTCACCCCCATCCCACAACCGACTCTCTAAAAACTTGTAGCTACCTGTTCTAACCGCGCCTTCTCTAGTTCCTTCTACATGTCATCCAGGGCCAGCTCGGCCCTCCTCAGCTGCTCCATGTCTCTCAGCATCCTCTGGACCTCATGCCGACTAGCACGTCTAACTCACCACCACCCCACAACCAACTGTTTAACAACATGTCGGTACCTGTTCCAACCGCGCCTTCTCTAGTTCCTTCTGCATGTCATCCAGGGCCAGCTCGGCCCTCCTCAGCTGCACCATGTCTCTCGGCATCCTCTGGACCTGGTGCCGACTGGCGCGACCAGCTCACCCCCATCCCACAACCGACTCTCTAAAAACTTGTAGCTACCTGTTCTAACCGCGCCTTCTCTAGTTCCTTCTGCATGTCATCCAGAGCCAGCTCGGCCCTCCTCAGCTGCTCCATGTCTCTCAGCATCCTCTGGACCTGGTGCCGACTGGCGCGACCAGCCCGCAGCGCCGCCCAGCCGCCGGCGACGGCTCCGAGCATCAGCGACGCCAGCAGCCAGTCCTTCCAGCGACTGCCTTCTGGAAGAAATCCCGGTCTAGGTAACTAGTATGGGTTGTTTTGATGGTGGCATAAAATGTACTCTATAGCTATTCAGTTACAGTTTAATTTAGCTAGGTAAGTAGGAAGGAGGGAAACGTGCAGAGCGAGAGGCACGAGAGCCACGAGGGAGACCTCTTAGGCCTTACCTCAAATAACGAAACTCGAGAGCTATCGCATGCAAGGTGGCATTGAGAACACTTACAACGGGGCCATTTTAAACTTGTACTAGCGCATTTTTTTTGTAAAGTTTTATGTTCTTTCTACTCGGAATCACGAGCACTTTTGACCGTAATAGGTAAAAAAATGAAATATGAAATAAAATGGCCCAACTAGTATTAAAACTGTCATTATCACGCTGTCAAGTAGACAAATACGACCATGATCATCAACTGTCTTATCCGGACCTGGCAACCAAAAAACCTGGCACAAAAATTAAGTGCTTGACCAAATGAACAATATAAACATCATGTGATAATTACTCAAAAATAAGATGGTCGTGGAATAGTTTTAATATTGGTCATCTTAACTGATGTCTCGCGACTCGAGCGACCTTGTTCAAGTCACAGTTTTAAGATGATAGTCATGTGCTAATTGAAGACTGGGTTGTTACCAATCAAATTGAGTTAGTTTTTATTATCTTAGTGGGTATGGTTATATAAGACGTTTTATAATACCCGACTGTTGTCATAATGTGATTATAGCGTCAACTGTTAACTGAAAGTAATGGCATTGTTTTCGGGGCCCTTACGGATACACTTCGACCCATAGGGATCTTTTGTGCAATAAAGTAATGGCATACGAGTAAAGGGGTATTTTTGAAACGACACACGTGATAGCCAATTGTTGGCATAAGGCTGACAGGCGTTGCAATAAATGACAGATAAAAGTAATTTTTTTATAAGACAAAAAATAACACTGGTCGTGAAAACACCATCGATTATTTATCACGATATCTGTTTTAAAGAACAATCGCCTGTTGTAAAAATATCACGATATTCACGACAACAGTATAAAAAGGTACTTCGAGACTTCGAAAAGACAAATATATGAAACATAGATGGCAGGATCCTAATAAATGTGGTATACGCGTACGTCCGTGAGGGACAAAACACACGCAATGCGACATTATGATTGGTCGAATTTATTTGTTGCTCACCATAAGCCATACTATTTTACGGTGGGGAATAAAAAAAATGTGAGAGTGTGACAAGGACTAACGATAATAGCGCTTTCGCTGCTACTCCTATTGAAAGATACTAATGACTGTCCCGTTCGGTCATTTCCCCCCACCCCTCATGCCTGATCCAGTTAAAATAGATTCATGGTATGGAAATAGAGTCAAACCAAAGAAAGTCTGCAGCGCAATAATTTGACAGCGAATTAAAAAACTACATATGGCAATGTTTTTTAGCAGTCAATAAACGTCATGCACTATGGTATGTGTTTGTCAAAATCGTTTAAATATTCGTTGTGTTTTGTGATGAACGGAATAAACATGGTGAAACCTTACAAAACCGGCGTGCGGGAGTTACTTTTCCACATGGCGAATAATTTTACACTTGTAAAAAGTCAGCACGAGGCGATTCAAGCTGAAAAACGACAATGTTTACAAAATTTGGAGTTGATGACGGGTAAGTGGAATGAAACATCTTAATACTTCACCATATGTACCTACTTAGATAATATAATATTGGTTTAGACTAAGGTTTCACAGCAAATTGAACACACCTAATAGGTATAGGCAATAGGCATACTTATGAACTTCCTCTAACATTTCATGAAACTCATTGGTACTAGCCGGGTTTTGAGCTCGAACCCACAACCTCCATGCTTATGCTCACGGCATGGGTACCTACTAGTTAAAGCTACAATTTATTTTTAATAATATGTTTATTGTTTTAATGGTTTATTTGGTTTTTCCGAAAACTTTAGTTCGCAAATTGCGGGCAATTTCTCTGTCAATCTAATTACGCCTTAATGGGAGTAAAAGAGAAAGATGCACGCATATTGAGAACTTCAGTGTTCGCGGTAAGCCCTCTGTACCTATTTACCGCCGTCGCGGATATTACAAAAGCTTATTAATTTTGATGAAGCCAAATGTCACATTCTCCCAATATTATTTATTAATATTAGTATATGTCTAGGTACATATTAATAGTGACATCTATTGTTGGAATGAAATTTATTTTACCATAAAAATTAAGCTGTTGTTGTTAATGTAAGCTTAATTTTTTCATTGACGGTAAATATGGTAGAAATTTCACAAGTATCAAGACTATTTAATCCATTTTCTGTGGTGTTGTCGCATACTGATTTTTAAAAACTACTTTTAATCTAGCGCTGCAGACTTTCTTTGGTCTTACTCTAGTGACGTTACTTTTCGTTTGGCGTGTGTAAAGTCTATTTTTTCTTTCCGTAGACTAAAATGACAACCACAAATGTCAAACGTAGAAATAATGTGACCAGCTTAAAACATATAGTGCAAGGGGCCGATTTTTGAATTTCGAACGTTCGATTTCGTGTATTTTGTTCAATAATATCTCCACTGCTAGGCATTCAAATTCTACTAATAGAATTGAAATCGAGTGGTCAATACCACTAGATTCCAAATTTCTATCGCTCGTATTTCATAAATCAGCATTTCGCCGTTTTCCACCGATTTTCGAGTGACGAAATCGAGCGATCTAAATTCAAAAATCGGCCCCCTGACCTTTGATTTCGGTTTGTGATTAACCGATATATATTAAATAAATTTTAGATTCAAAATTAACAATAAATGTAATCTACTCGCTACATGATAGGAAATAAACAATAAATAAAATCTACTCACTACTAATCTACTCAAACATTAAAAAAATGACATTGACGTATCGCCGACCTGACGCAACGCCAAATCGCATTAAAATATTAGAAATATTGTGTATAGACCTGAATACAACATTTCTAAATACCTCAAAATGATGGCATTTTTACCTACACTATTTCACATTTTTAATATCTCTCCTAGTGTCCCCTTTTAGCACGTCACGGGTTATCCATTCATTGTGTTACAGACACTTCATCAACAAATACAAGTACCTCCCAATAGTTTATTTTCGGTTAGTACCGGTTGTAGCACATCACTATTTATAAGACGTAAAAAACTAGCAACACATGAAATGTCATTTTAGTCTACGGAAAGAAAAAATAGACTTTAGTTGTACGATTGTCATTTTGGCTAGGCCCCCAGCACCAGGGATCGGATACCGGTATTTTTTGTATGGGAACGGAAACGGTATTTTTTCGTTCTTTGCTAATTACTTCATTTCTAATTGAGCAGTCTAATAATACGAAGTCGTAACCTAAAAACACAACTGAGTCCTACATTTCGAGTATAAAATAATTCGAAAAATTTGGTTATTTCTAAGTTTTTGCAAAAAACCGGTTCCGATCCCTGCCCAGCACACATAAATTAGCCGCGACAGTATCCCGCGTACGAAGATACCGGTATATTTTAAATTGTGTTCAGGGTTCGAAATTATCCAGATAATTATAGTACATATTTGTTAATTATCGCGATAATTATCCAATTAATATCGGATAATTATCCCAGTTATGGATGGTGCTATATTTATTTTCCTTGAATTCTTTGATAGTAAAAGATAATTGGAGCGTTTATTGCTATAGGTACCTATTCTTATAAATTTTATTAGGTTATTATCAAATCTATAATTGTCAGGCATAATAATGACGATAATTATCAAGATAATTATCCTTTGGAACCCCGTGTAATTTCAAGAAACAGATGGGTAGTTTAAACTTTACGCGTGTGCCCAATACAGACCAAACTAAAACCTTGCAAATCTTGCAATATAGAATCAAAACTGCAATGGCAACTTCGCACGCAACCAGCGAGGTTGATCTTCCCTGTACTAATACTAATTGCAATAATTACAGAAGATTCACCGTAAGTACGTAACCTTAACTTAAGGTATGTACCTAATTGCTAATTGGTGTAAGTACACAAACCGATTCAACTTAGAGTACTGCGAGGGCCGCTCGAATTCGAATACGCCCGAAATGGGCATGCTGATGGACTTCTGTGATATTAATAAGACCTATGTACCAACACAGCTTTGACAATAAATAAATCTTATCATATCTTATCTTACGATGACACGAGTGTAAGGTACTACTAAAAATCACATAAAAAAAAAAGTAAAAATGAGGACTATGTTTATATGGAGTATGAGAGGCGGTCGTCCACTATCCCCTTACCGAGGTTTTACTGTATATCTCTCTAATCAATAACAACTATTCAAATGCAGACTTAATGTCCTTAAACCTTGTAACAAATTAACATAAGGTAAACTGCAGCGCGGTTAACATGAGTTGACATTTGACGGCTTGTAAACAAAAGGAACATAGGTAAACTACAGGTTACGCGAACAATAATAACAGCAGTGTTACCGGAAAAAAGCATTAAAATACTACGGGACGACCCAAGCTCTCACAAACATGACAAAGTGTGGCAATGTCATCATGAATGTCAAATTTCTCTAGAAATACGTTTATAAAGGTAACATTTTCTATCGCGTAACATGCCGCAAGTACATACCTAAGTAAAATAAGTAGCTTAACTCAACTCGGATAATACCACTCTACCGTCGTAGCAAATATCTACACTATTACCTTTTCTTCTTGTACCAAAATCTCAAAATCTGTCAGTTTGATTTATCAGAGTTTGAATTTAAGCGACTCAAGTATAGTGTGGCTACCATCAGTTTGGCACTGACATAAACGCGATCGAGAACGTAATGCGAGTACGAGCGAAATGCATACAAAGTAAATTACGTTCTCGATAGCGTATAATATATATGTCAGTTTTGACACTGTCAGTGACTCATAATGGTACGGGCTTAGGTATAGGTTTACAAAAAGTAAGTCAACAGGTAAAAGAGCGAAGTCTACAAGAGATGAAGCCCCAATGGATAAATAATAAGCAGTTATAAACACAATAGTTCAATGTCAGCTGTCATTATGCTATTCGTACCTATTCTCCTAAGGCTAAAAAATCCAACATTTGCCAGTGAAATCTGAACCAATAATTGTACGTTTTAGGGTTGATTTTGTTTTGTTCGAAAATTGCAAATGATTTTTATTTTATTGAAGTTAATAAGTAATATAGTACATCATTATTATGAATCATGGTCATTCTTGCTTGACAAACTATTTTAGCAGGCACATAATTCTGCAAATTTTACAAAATTTATAAGTACATATTTCATGTTTTATTTCTAACTAGCGACCCGCCCCGGCTTCGCACGGGTTAACAAATTATACATAAACCTTCCTCTTGAATCACTATTATCTATTTAAAAAACCGCATCAAAATCCGTTGCGTAGTTTTAAAGATCTAAGCATACATAGGGACAGACAGCGGGAAGCGACTTTGTTTTATACCGCTCCTGACCCGTGGTCCAACCGCTATGTCCAACTGGTTGCACCACGGGTAAGTAAAACTATCCGTGGTTCGACTCTAGTTACTATGTAGTGATATATTTCCTAAAACAACATATTACCGTCGTCATCAGTCAAATCCACGTATCGGCCACTGTACAGTAAAAACACACAGTAGGTCGTCCCTAGAGCGACCCAGGTTTCGAACATCACATCATAACACTACATTTATGTCACTGCCTTACGAACATCGCGAAAACCGGCGGCGCGGACAATGCGGCGCGATCGAGTGATATCATTCGTGGTAACCGTGATGAGACGGTGACCAAGCTCGAGGACAATTTTTAAATTGTTGTATTATAGTTTGATTCGCGTGGCCACGCGTAAGTGTATTTAAAGGGACAGTTCTTTAACCCTTAAATGCATGATTTTTTGTATAATTTCCTAATAAATTGAAATAGATGGGTAATGTTGTATAGATTGTGGGAAAAATAAAGAAAAAAATCAGATGTAGTAATTGAGCCACGGGCCATCAAAATATACGATGTAGATCTACATCATAATGCATTTAAGGGTTAAAGACAACAACGATTGGCAAAAACCGGCGTCGCGGACAATACGGCACGATCGAGTGATATCATTCGAAGTAATCGTGATGGCATGGTGACACGTGAAAGCCCGATGGAAGGGACAGTTTCTTAAAAACTGTAATAAAACTTTTTAAACACACACGAGGCGGGCGCAGTAACCACTCATAGAGGCACAGTAATTTTAAAGACTATAGACCACTTCATAAAAACCTGTGGCGCGGGCAAAATATATGTCGCGATTTTTAAAGACTAGAGTAGATTCATTCACAAACCGACATTGTAGAACGTGGGCGTGATTAGCAAATGTGACTACACGTTGGGACTATCGAGCACGTCAGTTCTTTGGACTTTTTAGATGATTATAAAAAACTGCAGCACAGACAACATGTTACAGTGGAGTGACATCACACGAAGCAGGTAATTGTGAGACTGTGATGGAGACAACACGTTAGAACAATTCAAGATTTTTTAATACACCACTGTCACCACTGATCTTTCCGTTAGAAATATCTACAGCAATTTTTGTAACTTATTATTAAGTGTGCTGCGAACTGATGATAATATTGGCGTTAAATTAATGAGATTATCGCAGAAATATTTCTTTAATCTTGACGAGACAGCAAGTTATGACCTGTTTACTGCCAGGCTCGAAGGCCGTGACCCGCAAAGTAAGTATGCGAGCAAAAAGAGATTAATGAATATGCTAATCTTCTATTATATAATCATAGAAACCGGCAAAAAAAAAACCTCAGTTGAAGTAGTGAATACTTTGTGACAAATCGCAATGACTTTGAAACAATGATAATTTTTTCATAGCAAGTATTTTGTCTAAAATATACAACGAGATGATGAAAATAATCCTACAATAATATACATAATCCAAAAAGTTAAAAGAAACCATAACCAAACCTTTAAAAACATTGTGTTAGGTCTGTCCTGAAACTATGTAAAGAACATGGTGTCACCAGTAAATATGACTTAATAACACGTTGGAAGTAACTCGCGGTCGGACATTATGGACTCAGTCACAATTCGATGCCTCGACTGAATGAAATAGTTATTTGTACAACAAGAGATCAAAGTTTGATATTTCTTCGAGTGCTTATTTTGAGTCCCGTGCAAGCGAAAGATTCTATACTATAATTTATAATCTTAAGCGTAGTAAGGGACTCAAAAGCGCACGAGATGTAAATAACTTTGATCTCGTGTAGTTCACAAAACTTTTCATCTCAGCAGGGAGAACATATTAGAGAACCCGAAAAATGTATTCCTTCTTCATCACTTACCTATTCAATCATGTTTTCTTAAGATATACCAACATTACCAACAATTAAGTTTTCACCTCAGCAGCTCGAACAAGGGTACTTTGCTACTTAAAAACAGTGAGCAAAATCGCATTTTGCTCACTGAGTGAGCACAATCGTATTTTGCTCATTTTGTCTCACTCAGTAAGCAAAATCGCATTTTGCTCACTGTTTTTAAGTAGCAAAGTACCCTTGTTCGAGCTGCTGAGGTGAAAATAAAATTGTAATTCAGTAATGCTTTAGAGCGCGACAGAGGATAAACTATCCTGTGAGTTATGATAGGCACGGCCAGTATTAGAGCTCATTTAGACGGTGCGAGAACTCGCATGCGAGTTTCATTACATTGCGTTCTTTGATCGGTCGGCAGAGTTGATGTCACCTCAATGGTCTGCAATGTAACTAAAATCGTATACGAGTTCACGCGCCGTCTAAATGAGCCCTTAATCTAAATGTATTGTATGGGAAACGTACTGGTTTTGCATTCGCTCGCTCGCGTCAGCTCAAATACAGTAACTAAACAGCACTTTCAAACCAAATTTGGAGCGATACTATTATATACGAAAAGCATCGATAGTTAAGTTTATCGATATAGGAACTCCCTACATGCCATTCAATTTTGCCCCCTGAAATCCGATGTCTGATGATGACACAATCTTGCGGCGAATTACGAGGACAATCGGACAATTTAATTTATAGCTGCAAAATAGCACGAGGAAGCAAATATATTGCGGTTTCAGTTAAACACTACGAAGTAAATGGTTCTCGTGTGACGTCAGCTGACATGGTTTTTAAGGAAATAGACGGTTTAAAGTCTATGAAAAACCGTGCTTCGAATTTAAGAGTTAAAGTCCACGAATTAGAATAACCATTAAAGTCTGGCTTAGAGCTCAAAAATTACTCCGCGTGTGTACTGCGCATAAACAACTCGCCTGAAAACTTCGAAAATTGGAATGCCACGCTACATTTTTGACATATAGAATTTTGTTTTCATCCTCGTCATTATATCAGCGTTTTATCGCCCACTGCTGAGCATAGCCTCCTAAGGCCCAACGAAAAATTGAGTATGTAGTCAGTACGGTACGGTTAAAAACAAAATGATGGGTTTTCTATTAAGTCCTACTGGTAGGACCGTGGTACGCTATGACTACACAATTGTTGAAATAGCTGGGTCTGAATAACAAAGATAATAAGTAATATGGGTAGGACCTTGGGCCTTAGGAGGATAGGCCTCTCTTCGAGTGACGGTGGCGGTCACATGGTGACGTCACGATGTATTGCCATTTTGTTAGAAGCATTTCGTCAGTAAAGTGCCGGTGCCAGACTTTGACAATAATTTGTGACTTTTGTATTGCTTTAAGACAATGGGTCCCATACAGACATTTGACCCTCAAAACAAACCTGAACGACTGATACAAACTATTTGAAGAAATGCTCATTTATTTTAGTTCTTGACTAATATCTTCATTTATGTACATTGGACTTGGTTAAAATATTAAGTTTAGCGTGGGAGAGTCCATATAAGGTGCGGCGATTTACCATTATTGCTGTGTCATCGATGGTTTAGTAGTAGGTATAGTACTTATATGAAAAAAACTCGTCAGACTTTTGTAAGTACCACAAAAAACTTGTAGTTTTTATAGTACTTTAGCGGTGCCAATGACATAATAGATACATTTTTGGTATGTTCGAGTCCAAGCTAATGACGTTCCGGCGAATTCGTATCTATGCAGAGGCATAGAGAAAAAAATACATAGAGTGCTCACTCCATACATCAGCTTTAGTACCAAAAAGACTATTAGCATCTAGTATCGAGTAGCGGAACTATCACTACTGCTGCTTGACAATAGATGTAGCACCGACCGGAAAGTCTTATGCTGTTGAGATAAGACTTTCCGGTCGGCGCTACATCTATTGTCAAGTAGCAGTACTGATAGTTCCGCTACTCGATGCTAGATGTAGACACTTAAATTAATAGTCTGAACTGATGTATGGAGTGAGCACTCTTGTCTTACTATATTTCTCTATGGCAGAGGCAATGAAAATGGGATATTACCTATAGAAATGTCCATTTACCTATATAAAAGGTAATCCATTTTCATATATGTTGAGTGTATTAGTGGCTAAAGCAATTTACTATGACTCTGAGCTCAGCTCTATCTACTGTTGACATAAATTGATGTTATTTTTACCTACAGATCTACAATGACGCTTACCTACGCTTAAAAATAATTGAAGTGTGCAAAAAAGAAACCATCACGTACACTAGTCAGACTTCTAAATAGTTCGTTGGTCTAATAGCAGCAACAGGGTTAATTGAGACCCTTTTTACAATTTTAGGGTTCCGTACCTCAAAAGGAAAAAACGGAACCCTTATAGGATCACTCGTGCGTCTGTCTCTCTGTCTGCCCGACCATTCCCCCCTTTATCTCCGAAACTACTGGGTCTAAATAAAAAAAAAATACACAAAATAGTTATTTACCTATAGATGACAGGAAAACCTATTAGAAATGTGCAGCCAAGCGTGACTTAGTACGGAACATTTGGAACGCGACGCCTCGCACTTGGCCGGTTTTTTCAATTTTTCATTTCATTTCTATAGAATTTTCTGCAATAATATATTTTCAGCACGTGTGACATTTCAGTAAAACACACTCATACCTACAGCGCACAATCGTGAACATCGTGATGTGTTATTATAATAATGGTTCGCCATTAACTTGCGTTGCCGGTTTATAATAAATGACGGGTCGTTAAGATAAAAAAATCGCTTTGTGATGTGAGGTTGATGACTTGACTGGTTTTAAAACTTTTAAATAATATTTGGGGATCGGGCTAGAGTTAAGGTTCCGTCACACAGGCGCGTTATCCGGGCGGGCCGTGAGCGGGGCGCGCACCGCTTTCACATATAAAACGCTCACACCTCGCTCAGGCCCCGCCCGGAAAACGCGCCTGTGTGACGAAGCCTTTAGGGCTCATATAGACGGCGCGTGGACTTGCATGCGATTTTAGTTACAAGAACATACTTTGACTTTTATGATAAAAAGCGGCCAAGTGCGAGTCGGACTCGCCCATGAAGGGTTCCGTATTTAGGAGATTTTGACGTATTAAAAAAAAACTACTTACTAGATCTCGTTCAAACCAATTTTCGGTGGAAGTTTACATGGTAATGTACATCATATATTTTTTTTAGTTTTATCATTCTCTTATTTTAGAAGTTACAGGGGAGGGGGGGGGGGGACACATTTTACCACTTTGGAAGTGTCTCTCGCGCAAACTATTCAGTTTAGAAAAAAATTATATTAGAAACCTCAATATCATTTTTGAAGACCTATCCATAGATACCCCACACGTATGGGTTTAATGAAAAAAAAAAATTTTGAGTTTCAGTTGTAAGTATGGGCAACCCCCAAAATTAATTGTTTCTTTTTCTATTTTAGTGTGAAAATCTTAATGCGGTTCACAGAATACATCTACTTACCAAGTTTCAACATTATAGTTCTTATAGTTTCGGAAAAAAGTGGCTGTGACATACGGACGGACAGACAGACGGACAGACGGACGGACAGACGGACGGACATGACGAATCCATAAGGGTTCCGTTTTTTGCCATTTGGCTACGGAACCCTAATAAAAAAGGTTTTTTAAGTTTACCTCACTGAAATAAAACGGCATGCCAGTATAATACACAATCAATTCGGTTTTTTTTTACTACAAAATATCACTAATTTAATTGGCTACTGGTCCGCATGTGTCCCTATTAATATTATAAATACGAAAGTAACTCTGCCTGTCTGTCTGTTACCCCTTCACGCTTAAACCGCTGAACAGATTTAAATGAAAAACAAATACAACAAATATTTTTCTGCGCATTCATCTTAAATCAGCAATAAACTCATATAAATGAAGTATGTTGAATTGTTCATCACCATCACTATACACGGCGGGAAGAAGTTGATAACTCGCGGGAATAAATGGAAGAAATTTGAACCTTATGCAATTAAATTTCAAGTTCAAATTTCTTCAATAAAATATCTCGAGTTATCAACTTGTTCCCGCCGTGTACCGATTATGACGTCTCACGACTTGAGAGGCTATACTGAGGTATAGCCTTAAAACTTGGCAACATAGCGCGCCATCTATGTATAAACTTCAACAACGCGACGTCACATAGCTGCGCTCTCCTGCGCAAACTATATTCATAGAAGGAAGTTCCATTTTCTGCCGACAGGTGAGACAGCTGGCATAGAGGAAACATTTATAAATTTTTAACTGACTGACAAAAAGGCAGTAAGTGATATTTTTCGAGGGTAAGTTTATTTGTAAATGGTAAATGTAAATCACGCGATTGTCAAGTCAACATTGTCTCGGATAAACAACTTACCATGTCAAACAACGATGTTGCCTCGGCATTCGAAGATTATTTTTCTAAAATAGCTATTAATACCACGAAATGTCTACATTCATCTTCGTCTCGAGCTCATTCCTTACTTTGCGCTAATGTTAAGAAATGTAATATTAACTTTGAGTTTAGTCAAGTAGATTCAGCAAATATTGTTAAAACATTCAAGTCACTCAATTTAAAGAAAACGGAAGATTTATGGGGAACATCAGTTCGAGTCATTAGTCATGTCATAGACGTAATAGCGCCTTACTTAGCCGTAATTTATAATATTTCAATTTCACAAGGCGTCTTTCCAGATCTTATGAAATATAGTAAAGTCATTCCTCTTTTTAAATCTGGTGACTCGAGTAATATGGCTAATTTCCGACCAATATCAATACTTCCTGTACTAAGTAAAGTTTTTGAAAAATTAATGTTAAATGATCTACTGGGTCACTTCAACAGACATACTTTACTTACAAGCAATCAGTTTGGTTTCACAAAGGGCCGTTCCACGACCAATGCTGCTTCGGTACTCATTAAACATATTTATAATATTTGGGAAAATTCTTGTGATGCAATTGGCATATTTTGTGATCTTTCTAAAGCATTTGATTGTGTGGATCATGGAACGCTCATTTTGAAATTAGAACACTATGGTCTGTCAGAAAATGCCCTAAACTTTATGTCTTCTTACCTTAGCAATAGAACACAAACAGTTGTTGTAAACAAAACCCAGTCTAGCGGAGCTGTAGTCCAATTAGGAGTGCCGCAAGGTTCTATTTTGGGTCCATTCCTGTTTTTGGTTTATATAAATGATTTGCCATGTATAGTAGAAAATCTTTGTGAAATAGTTCTTTTTGCTGATGACACATCATTACTTTTTAAGGTTGATCGGAAATCTACCGATTATAGTGTAATTAACAGCACACTCGTTAATGTCCTTAACTGGTTTACTATGAACAATTTGCTTCTTAATGCTAAGAAAACCAAATGTATTAGATTTTCTTTGCCGAATGTTAAACCAGTCGATACTAAAATACTTTTGAATAATGAATGCTTAGAGATGGTAGATAAAGCTCTGTTTCTTGGTTTAACATTGGACAAAAATCTACAATGGAGTCCTCATATCGGAACACTAGCTAACAAATTAAGTTCGGCCGCTTACTCCGTGAGGAGAATTAGACAACTGACTAATGTTGAAACAGCTCGCCTTGTTTATTATAGTTATTTTCATAGTGTAATGTCATATGGTATTCTGGTTTGGGGCAAAGCAGCTGACATACAGACTATATTTGTCTTACAAAAGAGAGCCATTCGTTCTATATATAACTTAAGAGCGCGTGAATCATTAAGAGAACTTTTCAAAGAAATTAATATTTTAACTGTAGCTTCCCAATACATATATGATAGTATTATTTATGTTATTAAGAATCTAGACTCCTTCACTAAGAATTCTGATGTCCATAACTTTAACACTAGAAATAGAAATAAGCTTGCTATCAGAAAGTTTCGTGTCCGTAAAGTACAAAAGTCATTCGTTGGGCAATGCATTCATTTTTATAACAAGTTACCTGAGAATGCTTTAAGATTACCCTTTCCAGCTCTTAAGAATTACTTAAAAAAGTCATTGATGTTAAAAGCTTATTACAGAGTCGAGGACTACTTGACAGACAAACATGCATGGTCCAAACCAGAAACTAACTAATAAAAAGTAGTAGCAATTAAAAACATTGTATTATGTATAGAGTTATAGGTGACACAGCTCAGGTAAGCAGGAAAGCACATCAAATATTATATGTTGGTAATTAATAATAATCAATCAGATTTATATAATATGTTTTCCCATTTCTTTTAATAACTTTATTTTCTTTTCCTTTTGTAAGAATTTGATATGTTTTCTGAAAGAGCTACGATTTTGTATGATTCCATGTACATATGTATATTTTCTAAATCAAATTTCTATTACACCTTATGTGTATAATTGCATGAATTCTATAGTAATTTAAATTGTATTTTTTCCCTTATTTTCTCGTAATGCATGTTAATTATAAGATGTAATTATTTTTGAAAAGATGTGTCCCGCCGAGTTTGTTGCCGGTCCCATATTGGGATACCCTCCTCCAATTGAGGGGGGATTTAAATCTTCTCGGGGCAGAGGTGTAGGGTTGGAGCCGGTCTACCTAGCTTTATTTGACGTTCATAAGCGCATTGTAATTATGCCTACTTGAATAAACTATCTTTTATCTTATCTTATCTTATGTATATTTATTTACCACCAAACGGATGGGTAGATAGCAACGACTACCCCTGTCCCTATGTATGCTTAGATCTTGAAAACTACGCAACGGATTTTGATGCGGTTTTTTTTAATAGGTAGAGTGATTCAAGAGGAAGGTTTATGTATAATTTGTTAACCCGTGCGAAGCCGGGGCGGGTCGCTAGTGTACTAATAAGGATGGATCTTACCTTTAGGGGGTCCGAATAGGACCACGTCCATGGCCTTGAGGGCCAGCTTCTGCTTGTGTATGGGGTCCTTTATGCCAAGGACGTTGCTTAAGTACTGCATGTTGTTCACTGCCAACCTGCGGACGGAAATATTGTTACAGTCAGCAGCAGAAGTTGCTAAGCGGGCGAGGTGTTCAAAATTACCTTGACGCGCTCTTATTCTCTTAACAGTAAAGTCGCGTCAAGATCATTTGTAACACCTCGCCCGCTTAGCAACTATTGCTGGAGTGGTGGAGACACTTAGACACGCCATTAAGTCCCGTTGTACAATTTAATAATGTATAAAAATCGTGATAGTTTAAATCAGTACCACTTAGTACTACAGGGTGACACATAAGCAGGGATCGGATATTCGGATCGATATTTACCTAAACTTGGCAAAATTCCGGAAATTGTTGGGAAAATATGGAGTCGGCTTCTTTTTTATTATAAGTTTAATAAATATGCTCCGGGACTCCGGGATCGCACGAAATGACATAAGATGGTACAAATTTACCTACATGTTTAGTTTATGGCTATTTTTGACAATTTTTGTAAGGAAATATGTTGTTATATAGATCTAACAAGAACAGTGTATGTAGTGTAGCCGCAGCGTGAATTGGCAAAATAATGTAAGCATTTCTCTATACATATCTTACATAACTATTTACTACTTATTATAGTAGATTCAAGGGTTCTGTAATATAAGAGAATAATAAAACATTTTTTTCACCTCAGCAGCTCGAACAAGGGTACTTTGCTACTTAAAAACAGTGAGCAAAATCGCATTTTGCTCACTGAGTGAGACAAAATGAGCAAAATGCGATTTTGCTCACTCAGTGAGCAAAATGCGATTTTGCTCACTGTTTTTAAGTAGCAAAGTACCAAGGGTTCGAGCTGTTGAGGTGAAAATTTAATTGTTGGTATATCTTAAGAAAACATGAGTGAATAGAGGTAAGTGATGAAGAAGGAATACATTTTTCGGGTTCTCTAATATGTTCTCACTGCTGAGGTGAAAAATGTTGTGTACTACACGAGATCAAAGTTATTTACATCTCGTGCGCTTTTGAGTCCCTTACTACGCTCAAGATTCTAAATTAGATTCACTCGCTACGCTCGTGAATCTATTATAGAATCTTTCGCTTGCACGGGACTCAAAATAAGCACTCGAAGAAATATCAAACTTTGATCTCTTGTTGTACAAATAACTATTTTTGTATAACACATATATGTGACGTTTTCAAGCAAAAGGTACAATTTTGTCAGTTGTACATAAGGTTCACGTCTAGTTAGATCTTGATGGTATTCGTGACACTATGATTTACTCTCAACACCCCACTTAATCTCTAAGATAAAGCCCACGTACATACCTAAAGTACACGTGGTGACGAATTTTCTTTGTATTGCCCGTCTTTTTTTACCTGCTATGCGTAAGACAATGGCGGTAGCAGAGATAGCGGAAGGGCAAAAATTTGAGACCACGGGCATAATGTCGTCCTTGAAACGTCGAAGGAAAACAATTTCTAAAGTACTCGTAGTTTTAAAAGTACTAGTACTCACGACAAGTTCCGTTAAACTAAGTTATGATAATGATACTTCGCTAGTTGAATAAATCTCAGGTACATTGAATTTAATATTTCTCCATAGTAAAATGGCGGTAGCAGAGATAGCGGAAGGGCAAAAATTTGAGACCACGGGCATAATGTCGTCCTTGAAACGTCGAAGGAAAACAATTTCTAAAGTACTCGTAGTTTTAAAAGTACTAGTACTCACGACAAGTTCCGTTAAACTAAGTTATGATAATGATACTTCGCTAGTTGAATAAATCTCAGGTACATTGAATTTAATATTTCTCCATAGTAACTTACATTAAATACATAATAAATAAGCGTATTAAAATGTTCAAATATGAGTTTAGATTGCCTTGTTACATAGTTAACAAATCCCGGGAAATCCCGGGAAATTTATTACGAAAATAAAGTTGAGTCCGTCTCCATACCGTTCACGCCGCCAAAGTTTAGGTAAATATCAATCCGAATATCCGATCCCTGCACATAAGACGTAATACAAAATACGTTTTTCGGAATCATTTTCCTGGTGTTATAAGCCCCTGCTAGGTCTCGTGTTGTTAAAGTAATCATTAACATTATTGGTTTAATTTTATCTCTAATTTTTAGGCTCAGTATGGTTACCCTACCTACTTAAAATGAAAAAAAAAAGTTTGTAACCACTTTCGTAGTAAACACTCACCTTTTTTGATTATCTCGACCGATAATTTATGAATAAAATGCAGTTTCACACATTATTGAAATCGCTTGTCATAACAAACTTTGGTTAGCCTGTCATTGTAGCGAACTCGTGTTATTAAATGAATAATGCCTCCTCCATATCCATATAAAAATATCCAGCGAGTTGTCATGGCAGAAATGTACTTTACATCGCGGAGTACGGTGCGGACGCAAGCACTTTTTCACGAACGGTACAGAGTGCCCAATTCCAACACGGCAATTGATCAACTCCTACATACTCGTACAAAATCTGAGAGACCATGGGCAATTTACAGTCCCAGTTAATGCCCAACGTAGAGGTCGACGCCCAAGATACTCGGAGGCGTTTCGAACACAGGTACCTTGACCAAACTTTTCCTGAGCGTTGGATAGGAAATTCTGAATGCCAACCAGTTTGTATTCCTCCTGACTGATTATACTTGGTAGAATCAGTCAGGAGGAATCTTCGACGTCGTGCAGAATAATGTGAAGCGCAAGTTGGTGGTCACTTCGAACATTTGTTGAAATACGTCTAAACATTGGATTAGTCTGATTTAGCAATAAAATCTTTTAAACAAGTACCTACTTATCGCTAATTATTACATTATTAGACATAATGTACAAAAGAATGTTACTGCACTCAAGAGCAACAAAAACGGTCTCCTATGAGAATCACCATAAAAAGTTAGCCATTTTCATTGCTTTCGAGTGTACATCATATGAGTGTAGTTTTATGTTTTAAATGTCAGAATTAGTTAAATAGGTGCCACACGACAGTGTGTCCACACTACGAGATTTTAATTAATTATTTTGTTAGAAAATGACAAAAAATAATTTTGATTAACTTTAACAACTGAGTTAGTGCATCGTGTTCTCGATCTTCAATTAAGTCAGAATTACTTATTTTGTATTACGTCTTGGGTGTCACCCTGTATAAGTTTAAATATTGATTGATAAATACTCTGGCGCGTTTTTCTACTGACAACGCTTTCTCAGTAGAAAAACGCGCAAAAATCAAAATTTGTATGGGAGATCAATCCTTCGCATCTACAATTTTCAAATTTGTATTTAATATTAATTTCTACATGTCATAACTAGGGGTAATTTAGACGGCGCGTGAACTCGCATGCGATTTTAGTTACATTGCGGGGTCAATAGCCTCAATAGGTTACAATAATTCAGCCAACCGAGCAAATAACGCAATGTAATGAAACTCGCATGCGAGTTCTCGCACCGTCTAAATGAGCCCTTACCTGGGCAGCGTGGCGCCTGTGATTTTGTGTTGCAGAAACAGACTCCTGTACTGCGGGAGGTCTACAGACTGCGTTAGCCATTCCACCGTCTGCTCCGCCGTCCAATTGTGGACCTGGAACGATAGAGTTCTATATCAGGAAGGTTGCTTAAGTAAAACGATGTTCTTGAAATATAAATTGTGGCAAGAAAAGGCAATCAGCGATGTGCAAGTTTTGACTTTTTTGGCAAGTGTTTTCTCTTAGGGCTCATTTAGACGATGCGAGAACTCGCATGCGAGTTTCATTACATTGCGTCATTTGATCGGTCGGCTGAATTGATGTAACCTCAATGGTCCGCAATGTAACTAAAATCGTATACAAGTTCGTGCGCCGTCTATATTAGCCATTAGAGTCTGTGCGGAAAGAGAAGAGTCGTGAAATGTAGGGGAGCCCATACATTCTACGACTCTTCTTTTTCCGCACACCTAGAAAAAGTATTCGCCGGTAGTGTGAACAGCCAGTTAAATGATTACGTCCGTTTCTTACGCCGGAAAATAGTCGATCGCTACTTTTTTGTGTTAGTTATAATTATAATGGTTCGTCGTTTGAGAGTCGTCGTTCAAGAATCTGGGTAAGGGATTTACAACTGCTACTGTTGCGTAGAACACGAAGAATGACAGGGCCTATACAGACTAAGGGCTCATTTAGACGATGCGAGAACTCGCATGCGAGTTTAATTACATTGCGGGTTTTGATCGGTCGGTTGAATTGGTAACCAACAGTCCGCAATATAACTAAAATTACATGCGAGTTCGCGCGACGTCTAAATCAGCCCTAAGGGCTCATTTAGACGGCGCACGAACTCGTATACGATTTTAATTACATTGCGGACGATTGAGGTTACATCAATTCAGCCGACCGATCAAATGACGCAATGTAATGAAACTCGCATGCAAGTTCTCGGACCGTCTAAATGAGTCCTAATTTTAACCGACTTTAAACAAATTAAATATCATTTATTTTCAGGTATCTAAGGCGCACAGCCTCACAGACCTTTCCGACTAACATACCTACATGTATTCTAATAAATGGGCATTTTCACTTACTGTGTACCATTAACGGCCGGTTAGCAATCGTCACAAAACTGACGGTCAATGTCAAATCCCATACATTTTGTCAGGAATGTGACGGTTAGACGTTGCTGAAACACGACTTAAGTCGCGCTTTAAAGTACAAGTTAAAATGCAAATGACCAAATATCATTTGGAGACACAAGTTTTCTGCTATGCCACAAAAAAGGATGAAATTGTATCCCGAACATATAATTTCATGTATTGCACTGGACATTATGTATTGTTAATAAGGTTTTTTCTTTTAAATAAATATTATTTTTATTCTTCTTATTCTTATTCTAATGTAATAAGTATATACCTATTTAGTGTATGGACAAATAGATATAAATTAACACAATCCGTTGTACCGTACCGTTTAGTGGAAAGTCAGATAGTGTTTGGACACTAGCTTGGGCTCAACTTTGACATATCTCGTCATTTAGACAGATTACCAGTCATAAATCTCAGTTAAACATTATAGCGTAACTTACTTCTGATCTAAGCCAGGCCTCCCAAAGCTCCTTGACGGATATGTGCATGTCATCGTTGTGGTGGAAGGCTCGCTGTCGCTTCTCGTACCCGCTGTCATACTGCAACTCCTCTCGGAGGAACTGGAATAAGATACCACATGGTTGTTGTTAATAGTTGCTAAGCGGTTGAGGTGTTCAAAATGATCTTCATGCGATTTTATTGTTAAGAGAATAAGAGCGTGTCAAGGTAGTTTTGAACAACTCCCTGCTTAGCAACTTCTGCTCCTGACTGATGTACTAGAACAAGAACGTCTAACCTGAACAGGAGGGGGTGAGTCTGAGATTTGTATGGTTGAAAGGTGGAGTTGGCATGAATCGCGCCAATAATCAAGGTTACAATCGTATTAAAATCGGTAATCAAATGAGTAATACTGCCGTCTTCTTTAGGATCAAAAAGCACAGGAATAAAGACACTAACATGAGCTTCTTAGCTGTTTGAGTCTAACCCCCTTTCATAAAACTTTACGGGCCTGATTTAGTTAAATTATGTTTTATCCCTTTCTTACAAATACATATTATAAGTCAAACTGACAGATAAGGACAAACGATTATTAGCTAATTGAGGATTGTAGTGTGTTTATCAATAAGGGGGTAACGATTTACCGAGTATTTTGGATTGATAATTTAAGAAAATTGCTAACAGCATTAAGCCTATTGAGGTCACGGTGGCCTCGATAGTTGCTCGTGAATTTGCGTGATGGCTTCAAGCCCTCGGTCCTGACAACCGACTCGTTACTAACCTACAGTTTGTAACAGTAACTTACATCGTCACTCTCGCTAAGGTCGACGTTGCCGTTCGCATAGTCGACTAGTTGCTTGTGAAGCTGCGTGATGGCTTCAAGCCCTCGGTCCTGACAACCGACTCGTGACTAACCTACAGTTTGTAACAGTAACTTACATCGTCACTCTCGCTAAGGTCGACGTTGCCGTTCGCATCGTCGTCTAGTTGCTTATGCAGCTGCGTGATGGCTTCAAGCCCCGCTCGGTCCTGGAGACACCCAGGCTCGTTGTGACACGCCTCCACGAGAACTGAAAATAGAAAATGATATGGTCAGATTTGTCTTAAGTTGCATGCACATACCTATACTTATAGGTGATCTTAAAACGTATAAAAAGTAACACGAATCCGATAAACACCTACGAGAATTGAAGTAGTTTTTAAGATTTAAATACTTTTAAAATTGTTTCGCTATCATACTTCATTTCATTTATCGTTGATTGCATGCTGAATGAATATATGCTAATAATAAAAAAGGTTACGCAGTAGATTTTTCATGCTTGTTTGTGATATTGTGGTAAAAACATTATTAAAACGACATTTATTTGTTTATTATGAAGTGTTTGAACACGGATAATTTCTAACAAAACACTAAAAGTTATCAACTGAAACTGAACGTAATGCAATTTGTTTTTGGGACAGTCGTAGCTTAACGAGCGATGTGGTCAAAATGATCTGAACATAACTTCGTTGTTACGCGAATAAGCCTGGCAATTTATTTTGAACTCTTCGCCCATCGCTGCTGACTGTAAATATTTATATATAAATACCGGCTTTCGCATAGTTTTTAACTGCTAAGAAAACTTGAAGAATAAAGTTAGTCAGAAAAAACATAAAACACTCGTTGCATATAACAAGACTGTCGAATTCATTTCTGGCGAATGAAATGATAGTTTATTTACATTATTATTAACAAATGTGTCTGTCTATTTACACCCTACGCATATTACATCTGCTAATGATTAATACGCACAGTAATGAAATAATAACTATCAAAATAAAATCTTCGCAAATTGAGCTTTAATTTCATCGTGGGTAAGGTGATTATAAAACAGCAGAATACGATTAGAGATAGGAGTTTGCTAGAGTTATCAATGAACATTAAATGCTACCAAATGTCATTGTTTATGTGGAAGATAAACAAAATTGCCCGTTTTTCGCCCTATGTTACAACAATGTTATGAGAACATGTACAAATTATAAATCAAAATTAAATCTTGCCTTCAGTTAGTAAGTTTACATGCAACATTTTAATTCGCAATATTTTTACACTTTACATGTATTTATTTATTTGACACCTACTAATTGGCAACCAAATAGTGCATAACTGTTATTTGTAGGTACTGGCCAATCATCACTATTGGGTATTTTGGAATACTTGAGTGTTATACCTACTAGGAAGATTAAAATAATTAATTTTAAGGACCCAGACGAGGATATGATGTCTAGATGCTCCAACCAGTTTAGACTGCCCAGGATCTACCTACATGTTTGATTTTTTATCGTCTATCGTGTAGTGCGTCACAAAGACGGACACGATGACAGACGATATAAGGGGGTTTAAGAAAAAAGTGTTGGTGCCATTTGACCTATTTGGAAAAAAATACATATCTTGGGTTATTTTGACTCAAAATCAGTAGAAAAAAGTGTCCTAACTTTATCTTAGTCATGCAAATTATGGATGTCAGTTTTGTGACGTTCCATACGAAAACGGTGAAAATTCATCACAAAAATGTCAATTTGATGTAGAATGTAAACCTAAAAGTTTATGGTTTGTGGACAAAAAGTAAATGGTACGTTTTTATTTGAATGTGCCTATAAACGCGACCATCCAAGAAAGCTGTAAAACAGAAAACTTTGGGTACCACTTTATATCTTAAGGACGCACCAAATTAAAAAAATATCAAATGTCACCAACTCACCACGCATGCCCATTATTTATAATTCAAACAGTTTACTTTTATGCTACAACAGGTGTGACTATTTAACACGTCGTAAGATAAGTATCTAAATCTATTTTAGACAAATATTTGATACTTGACAAGTTGACACTTTAACACCGGATGGTGAACCCGTGCGTTGAAGGTCTTCAAACTCGTGTGTTCCGATACCATCGACTCGGTTAAATAACCATAAAGGTTCCGTCACACAGGCGCGTTTTCCGGGCGGGGCGTGAGCGTTTTATATGTAAAACGGCGCGCCCCGCTCACGCCCCGCCCGGAAAACGCGCCTGTGTGACGGAACTTTAAGTTCTTCCTCACGTTTTCCCGGCATTTTGCCACGGCTCATGGGAGCCTAGGGTCTGCTTGGCAACTAATCCCAGGAATTGGCGTAGTTTTTACGAAAGCGACTGACATCTGACCTTGCAACCCAGAGGGTAAACTAGGCCTTATTGAGATTAGTCAGGTTTCCTCACGATGTTTTCTTTTACCGAAAAGCGACTGGTAAATATCAAATGATATTTCTTACATCGTAAATGGTAAATGCTTCGCGCCTATGGTTAGTTTAGTAGGACTTCACGGTATCTTAAAAATGTATAAAATAGCAAATATGACTGTGTTACAGATAATTTAAGTATTTAAAATACCAGCTCTAGGTATACAGATATAGAACTAGGTTAATCTATAAAATCATTTAGTTACGCCTAATCAATTAAATTGTACTAACCTAATTGTGACAAAGTAAATGACAAAGTTCCTGTTCGTCAAGGTAAGATAAAAGTCTGAAGATAAAAAAATATTTGTTTGCTTTCACCATGTGTAAAGTTTGTTTAACAAACAATAAACAAAAAAACGCGTGAACCGGTCATTCGGATATTAATACTATGATTGCCTTCATTATATTAGTATATCCCAGGCCACATGACCACACATGACTAAGTAATACGCTGTCGAAGTTTAGAGAGATATAAATATTCAAATAATTTACCCACTTTAACATTTTAGCACCTGTGATAATTCATAATATCTTGGACAACGCAACGAATCATCCAAAACGAATATGATACGCTCCTAGCTCTAACAAAGAAGATTGTATCATATTTTTACGCGTATCATTGTGCACGATATGTGCATCTTCGTGTAGCCGACTGTATCGAATGGTCGAGACAATTTTGACTCACACTGTCCAGTTTTTAAGCTTCGCTAAGATATGTATTTGAGTATTTTTTAAACACTGTGTTGACGTGAGAGTTAAAAATAATTCAATTTAACAGATTAGTCAAATGTATTTTTGATGTAATGGCAGCTTTTATGCACGAATGGGAAGCCAACAATAATGAAAAACAACGGGTGGATTTATTGTTTGTATTTATCTGGAGAAATATTTTTAAGGGTTTTCAAACAAGAATTGAATCCGACTATCAGTAATCGTTTTTTGTGAGATTTCAGATTACGAGTACATAGTCTACATATTTTTGATATAACTTTATTCACTTGTAAGATTTCGCCTTAGTGTCGAGGATTAATAGGTTGCAATAGTTTAGTTTATGCATCATTTGAGTGAAACCGCTAAAATCGACGCCAGACGAGCGGCAGACGAAGTTAAATGGCCAGCTGATATTGTTATTATCATTGCGAAATGATATCGCTTCTATTCACGTTTTCAAAGCAAGATACATAACAAAATAGGTATAATATGTGACGTTATCTATGAACAGGGACCTTATTGTCGATGGCGATGAACGATGCTCCGATATAATAAAAAAACGCCGGGCGACGCTGTGCGGCGTAAGCGCCATCGACAATAAGGTCCCTTTTCATAGATGCCCCATATTACACCGTATGGAACAGTTAAGTACTTAAAGTCTATTTTTTTAATCGGTAGACTAAAATGACATTTCATAGTATGAAGTGACATTTTATGCTCATACTATGAAATGTCATTTTAGTCTACCGAATAAAAAAATAGACTTTAGTTTTTGGAATTTCGTCGGAAAAAAAACTATCGCTTGTATATCAGCTACCACTAGTTTGCACTCGCATAAACCCTAGCATGAATGTAACTTATTTTCTATGCATCTCGCTCGTACTGGCATATTAGTGAGCGAGATGTATGGATAGTAAATTACGTAGACGTTAGCGTATATATGTCAGTGACACGTGGTAGTCGTGGTACGGGTACAGTACAGGTTACAAGCGTTTAACGAAACACTAGTCAAAACGTAGGTAGTGTTAATAAACAACGGTTAACAAGAAAAATACTGACCCAGTTTTATTACTTATGTTTATCATTTAATCGTGACTTTAAGATCGTTTACAAGCCGAGCCTTCTTTTTAATTGTAAGCGGTATAATAGTTCAAAGTCTCTTTGAAAATGTACTAATTAATTACATAAGGACCGTATTACTAGTTAAACTGTAGTGTAATGTGTTAAACATGTCAATGCTTTTGCCAGTTTGTGAAATTTTTAGTCATCCTCAAGCTAAGCCATATAAAAAAAACCATGCCTGTGGACTGATAAAACATCAAGTTATTACCTAGAGGGAACCGAGTTTTATACTCGTAGAGGTATCCTGGAAAAGAAGAATCAGTTTAAGGTGTGTCAGAGCGGTTTCGCACTACGTCCGATCCGAATCCGTGAAAATATGGTCCGAAGTACGACAATACAAGACAATACAATATGAGGACGACAACTACGAAGGACTCAATCCCCGGGAGCTGAGAATCTTCACAGATAGGTCCAAAACAGACAGCGGATCGGGCTCTGGAACCTTTTCAGAAGACCTGAACATGTCAATCACCACTCCGCTAGGAGCCCATAACTCGGTATTCCAAGCTGAGTGCATGGGCATCATAAACGCGGCGGCTGCCATCACTGCAAGGAAGGTAGTAGGATCCTCCATCCGCATACTCTCCGACAGTAGAGCAGTCTTAATGGCCCTAAAAAGCCATATAATCACATGCAAACTTATACACGAATGCCACGAACGACTAATGGAGGTATGTCAAAACAATAAGATCACCTTATAATGGATCAAGGGACACAGCGGATCCCGAGGTAACGATGCTGCGGACGAGCTCGCCAGACTAGGATCGGGTGCGGGGGCGATTGGCCCGGAACCGATTCTCCCGATACCGTTCAGTAAGGTACGCTCAATGCTGCTGGCACGTACGGGGAAACTACACACAGAACACTGGCTAAACCAGACTGGATGCAGACAGGCCAAACAAGCCATGCCTGGAGGAGCTGGGCTGGCAGGACTAGCCCGGGGGGTGGGCAATATCACGCAAAATAGGCGCAAGACGTCGAGTTGTGGAAAATCGCCCGAACTACAATACAATACAATGGTCCGAAGTAGCCGTAGAACTATTTCTATGGTAATTTACGCACTCCGTCATCCGATTTCGGAAAGAAATCAGACGGAGCTAGTGCGTAAATTACCATAGAAATAGTTCTACGGCTACTTCGGACCATATTTTCACGGATTCGGATCGGACGTAGTGCGAAACCGCTCTGATAGTCTGTAGAAAATTCTTAGGTAGGTACCAATATATATTCTTACGAAACCAACCTAAAGGGGCCCACAGATTACCAGTTCGCCGGACGATATCAGCCTGACAGTTGTTCGGAACTGTCACCTTTGGCGTTTAACTGACAGGTTGATATCGTTTGGTGAACTGGTAATCTGTGCGTCCCTTAATGCTCAAGAGGATAGTGGATTCATGACCGCTGTACCATACAAATGTAGTGGCAATTTTCCTCTCTGGATATTGACATATTAACCACAACGTCCACAACTGTTAAGTACCCTTCACGTTTTTTTTCAATTATTAAATTATTATAAGAGATTGAGATTTAGTGTTCGCCTACTAAATACATTTTCCATAAATCCAGGAAGGAAAATGGGGACTACGTTTGTATGGAGAAGCGATCGTCCACTATCGTGTTTAATTAGTGAATGTGGTTTGTGGCACAGACAAGACATCCTCTAGACTGAGCATAGTAACGCTACCCCCTCTGCCACAAATATACGGTAGTTTTACTCCATCTTCGAGTCAAAAGTGTCTTTGTGTGACGTCCGTGTCTTTGAACGGACCAATCACGGCACGGGACTCGCTCACCTCATCCCCCGCACCCCAGTATTTTTGGCAGCATCGGTTTCATGAAATAATTGCTCTAAACTCCGTCTAGAGGATTCCTAGTCTATGGGTTTGTGGTGTGCCTACAAAATGTACGATATTATATCACTGTCATGACTGACAGCTCTCATACTTTGTAGCATACAATAGAATAGACTATTCATCGTTAATTGCTTACAATTTTACAATGCAATACTGTGTGTTATTTTTCAATTTATGTGGAAGGCGTCAATGTCGCAAATAAAAGTCTATCTATTAAGGTTCGTTTTGTAACTTCGACCCTTGGATTTCTAGACTCCTAATTATTATGGCACGGTTACATAAATTAATATTATCTAGAATAGAGGACACATTAAATAATTCTTAATAAAATATTCTGTTTCGGTTGTCTACCGAATGGACACTGGACAAAAAAGAGATGGCGGGAGCATGCACCAAACCACAGCGACTGGCGAAAGAAAGGCCCAGCATGTGAACACGAAATAAATAAAAAAACCGGCCAAGTGCGAGTCGGACTCGCGCACGGAGGGTTCCGCACCATCAACAAAAAATAGAGCAAAAAAATCGTGTTTATTGTATGGGAGCCCCCCTTAAATATTTATCGAACGAGCGAGCGAAGCGAAGCGAAGTTCTTACATTCGACTTTGAACACGCGGCTGGCTAGCGGCACGTCTCGGCATTTCGATGTTTTTAAGCTGAACTGTCAGAAGATAGTTTGATACTCAATAACTTAAGTAAATTTGTTCTAATTTAAATGAAATTGGGTAAACGTGTAGTCGAGGGCATTATATTTTAGTCATTAAATTATGAGCAGGCCCGATCAAGAGGTTATTGAGCTAGAAGAGCTTAGAAGGCCAAAAAGCTGTTTGTGAGAGGTCTTGCTATTCTGGTCATTTTTTTGCAAGAAACATGGTCGAGTTTAGTATCAAATGAAAGTGCTCGACTTACACTTTTATAATATCGTTTTTAAATTTACCATTTTGAAATAATTAGCAAGATAAAAATAAAATAGAATAAACATAATATATGTATTTGACATTTGACAGGAAATATTTCGGCTTAGCACAGATACAGTTTATTTTAATCTCTATGGTGGTGACTTAAATCCAGGGGAGGGCCAGCCGTATACGAAGCCCTTTATTCGAAAAAATAGCGCCATCTATATTACTTAACGCTAAACTTGTAAATGGCGCTTCAAAATTGATGCAAAAAAGCAAATCTTGTCAGTAGAAAAAGGCGCGAAACTCAAATTTTCTATGAGAGCATATCCCTTCGCGCCTACATTTTTTCTACTGACAAGATCTGCTTGGCCAACTATATTATACATACTACTCGTGTCTGTGAACCTAGCATATCAAGTGCCAGCATCTCAATCTTTTTTGAGAGTTCTAGTAGCATCCCTAATAGTTCTACAGTTCTAGATGGTTTTTTTAAATAGTTCTGCTCATTTTCGCGAAAAAAATGAAATTTTAAAATGAGATGCTAACTTCACATTTTGACACTCCAGCATCCCAGCCATTACCCACTCCACAGCCTCGAAATAGCATTTAAATGAAAGATACTAACATTTCTAGACGATATATAATGAGTTCAAGTCAAAACTGTAAAAAAAAAAATTTTCATATATGTATGGGACACGAACATGAAAAATAATTCTAGGTAAATTCTGATTAATGCTAAGTTTGAGCAAAAAACCCAGTTTTGACCACCAGCATCTCAGCAGTTCTGGATAGCCAGCTCCCTAGAGCACTAGAATAACCACAGTTCTATCTTCTAGAAGGAAATTTGACAGAGTTTTGATAGACTATGTCCGAAAATAGTATCGAAATCGAGTAAATGTTAAGTTCTGAGCGTAGCATCCCAGCCAATGCAGGTCTGATACCCAGCATCTCAGCAGTTCTGGATAGGCAGCTCCCTAGTGCACTAGACTAAACACAGTTGTATCTTCTAGAACGAAATTTGGCAGAGTTTTGGAGAATTATGATTCAAATAGTATCAAAATCGAGGAATTGCGAAGTTCGGAGCTTAGCATCCCAGCCAATAGAGGTCAGACACCCAGCATCTCAGCAGTTCTGTATAGTCAGTTTATTCTGGTGCAATAGAGGTATTGCACCAGAATAAACACAGTGCCATCTTCTAGAATTAAATTTGACGGAGTTTTGATAGACTATGTCCGAAAATAGTATCGAAATCGAGTAAATGCTAAGTTCTGAGCTTAGCATCCCAGCCATTGCAGGTCTGATACCCAGCATCTTAGCAGTTCTGGATAGGCAGCTCCCTAGTGCACTAGACTAAACACAGTTCTATCTTCTATAACGAAATTTGGCAAAGTTTTGAAATATAGTCTTTCAAAACTCCGAAAAAAGTATTGAAATCGAGGAATTACTAAGTTCTGAGCTTGGCATCCCAGCCAATGCAGGTCAGACACCCAGCATCTCAGCAGTTCTGGATAGCCAGCTCCCTAGAGCACTAGAATAACCACAGTTCTATCTTGTAAAGAAAATTTGACAGAGTTTTGTTAGACTATGTCCGAAAATAGTCTCGAAATCAAGTAAATGCTAAGTTCTGAGCTTAGTATCCCAGCCAATGCAGGTCTGGTACTCAGCATCTCAGCAGTTCTGTATTGCCAGGTCCATAGTGCACTAGAATAACCACAGTTCTATCTTCTAGAAGGAAATTTGACAGAGTTTTGATAGACTATGTCCGAAAATAGTATCGAAATCGAGTAAATGTTAAGTTCTGAGCGTAGCATCCCAGCCAATGCAGGTCTGATACCCAGCATCTCAGCAGTTCTGGATAGGCAGCTCCCTAGTGCACTAGACTAAACACAGTTGTATCTTCTAGAACGAAATTTGGCAGAGTTTTGGAGAATTATGATTCAAATAGTATCAAAATCGAGGAATTGCTAAGTTCGGAGCTTAGCATCCCAGCCAATAGAGGTCAGACACCCAGCATCTCAGCAGTTCTGTATAGTCAGGCCTCTATTGCACCAGAATAAACACAGTGCCATCTTCTAGAATTAAATTTGACGGAGTTTTGATAGACTATGTCCGAAAATAGTATCGAAATCGAGTAAATGCTAAGTTCTGAGCTTAGCATCCCAGCCATTGCAGGTCTGATACCCAGCATCTTAGCAGTTCTGGATAGGCAGCTCCCTAGTGCACTAGACTAAACACAGTTCTATCTTCTATAACGAAATTTGGCAGAGTTTTGAAATATAGTCTTTCAAAACTCCGAAAAAAGTATTGAAATCGAGGAATTACTAAGTTCTGAGCTTGGCATCCCAGCCAATGCAGGTCAGACACCCAGCATCTCAGCAGTTCTGGATAGCCAGCTCCCTAGAGCACTAGAATAATCACAGTTCTATCTTGTAGAAGAAAATTTGACAGAGTTTTGTTAGACTATGTCCGAAAATAGTCTCGAAATCAAGTAAATGCTAAGTTCTGAGCTTAGCATCCCAGCCAATGCAGGTCTGGTACTCAGCATCTCAGCAGTTCTGTATTGCCAGGTCCATAGTGCACTAGAATAACCACAGTTCTATCTTCTAGAAGGAAATTTGACAGAGTTTTAGAAGATTGTGTTTAAAATTGTCTCGAAATCGAGAAGTAGCTAAGTTCGGAGCTTAGCATCCCAGCCAATGCGGGCTAGATACCTAGTATCTCAGCAGTTCTGGATAGCAAGTACCTTAATGCATTAGAATACACGCAGTTCTATCTTCTAGAACGAAATTTGGCAAAGTTTTGAAGGATAGTCTTTCAAAACTCCAAAAAAGTATCGAAATCGAGGAATTGCTAAGTTCTGAGCTAGCATCCCAGCCAATGCGGGTCAGACACCAAGCATCTCAGCAGTTCTGGATAGCCAGCTCTCAAGTGCACTAGAATAACCAAAGTTCTATCTTCTAGAAGGAAATTTGACAGAGTTTTGATAGACTATGTCCGAAAATAGTATCGAAATCGAGTAAATGTTAAGTTCTGAGCATAGCATCCCAGCCAATGCAGGTCTGGCACCCAGCATCCCAGCAGTTCTGTATAGCCAGGTCCCTAGTACACTAGAATAATGACAGTTATATCTTATAGAACGAAATTTGGCAGAGTTTTGGAGAATTATGTTTGAAATAGTATCAAAATCGAGGAATTGCTAAGTTCGGAGCCTAGCATCCCAGCCAATGCAGGTCATATATCCAGCATCTCAGCAGTTCTGGATAGCCAGGGCCTTACTGCACCAGAATAAATAGAGTTCCATTTTCTAGAATTAAATTTGACGGAGTTTTGATAGACTATGTCCGAAAATAGTATCAAAATCGAGTAAATGCTAAGTTCTGAGAGTAGCATCCCAGCTAATGCAAGTCTGATACCCAGCATCTCAGCAGTTCTGGATAGGCAGCTCCCTAGTGCACTAGACTAAACACAGTTCTATCTTCTATAACGAAATTTGGAGAGTTTTGGAGAATTATGTTTGAAATAGTATCGAAATCGAGTAAATGTTAAGTTCTGAGCTTAGCATCCCAGCCAATGCAGCTCTGGTACCCAGCATCTCAGCAGTTCTGTATAGCCAGGTCCCTAGTGCACTAGAATAATGACAGTTCTATCTGCTAAAACGAAATTTGCCAGAGTTTTGGAGAATTATGTTTGAAATAGTCTCGAAATCGAGAAATAGCTATGTTCGGAGCTTAGCATCCCAGCCAATGCGGGCTAGATACCTAGCGTCTCAGCAGTTGTGGATAGCAAGCACCCTAGTGAATTAGAATACATGCAGTTCTATCTTCTAGAACGAAATTTGGCAGAGGTTTGGAGGATTATGTTTGAAATAGTCTCGAAATCGAGAAATAGCTAAGTTCGGAGCTTAACATCCCAGGCAATGCAGGTCTGATACCCAGCATCTCAGTAGTTCAGAATAGCTAGGCGCCTAGTGCACCAAAATACATACAGTTTTATCTAGTACATTGAAAATTGAAAAAATTCAAGGATATTTGTTAGGAAATAGTATGAAATTCGAGTAAATGCTGAGTTCTGAGCTTAGCATCCCAGCCAATGTAGGTCTGATACCCAGAATTTCAGCAGTTCTGAATAGCCAGGTCCCTAGTGTACCTGAATACACATAGCTATATTTACTAGAATGAAAATTGACAAAGTTTTGATAGACTGTCCGAAAAAAGTATAAAAATCGAGGAATTGCCAAGTTCTGCGCTAGTATCCCAGCCAATGCAGGTCTGATAACCAGCATATCTACAGTTCTGGATAGCCAGGTCCCTACTGCACCAGAACACATACAGTTTTATCTTGTAGAATTAAAATCAAAAAAGTTTTCGAAGATATTTGTTAGAAATAGTCTAAGTTCTGAGCATAGCATCCCAGCCAATGCAGGTCTGATACCCAGCATCTCAGCAGTTCTGGATAGCCAGCTCCCTAGAGCACTAGAATAACCACAGTTCTATCTTCTAAAAGGAAATTTGACAGAGTTTTGATAGACTATGTCCGAAAATAGTATCGAAATCGAGTAAATGCTAAGTTCTGAGAGTAGCATCCCAGGCAATGCAGGTCTAATACCCAGCATCTCAGCAGTTCTGGATAGGCAGCTCCCTAGTGCACTAGACTAAATACAGTTCTATCTTCTAGAACGAAATTTGACAGTTTTGGAGAATTATGTTTGAAATAGTATCAAAATCGAGGAATTGCTAAGTTCGGAGCTTAGCATCCCAGCCAATGGAGGTCAGACACCCAGCATATCAGCAGTTCTGGATAGCCAGGGCCTTACTGCACCAGAATAAACACTTTCCATCTTCTAGAATTAAATTTGACGGAGTTTTGATAGACTATGTCCGAAAATAGTCTCGAAATCGAGTAAATGCTAAGTTCTGAGCTTAGCATCCCAGCCAATGCAGGTCTGATACCCAGCATCTCAGCAGTTCTGTATAGCCAGGTCCCTTGTGCACTAGAATAATGACAGTTCTATCTTCTAGAACGAAACTTGGCAGAGTTTTTGAGAATTATGTTTGAAATAGTAACAAAATCGAGGAATTGCTAAGTTCGGAGCTTAGCATCCCAGCCAATGCGGGCTAGATACCTAGCATTTCAGCAGTTCTGGATAGCAAGCACCCTAGTGAATTAGAACACATGTAGTTCTATCTTCTAGAACGAAATTTGGCAAAGTATTGAAAGATAGTCTTTCAAAACTCCGAAAAAAGTATCGAAATCGAGGAATTGCAAAGTTCTAACCTTGGCATCCCAGCCAATGCAGGTCAGACACCCAGCATCTCAGCAGTTCTGGATAGCCAGCTTCCTAGTGCACTAGAATAACCACAGTTCTATCTTCTAGAAGGAAATTTGAAAGAGTTTTAGAGGATTATGTTTGAAATAGTCTCGAAATCGAGAAGTAGCTAAGTTCGGAGCTTAGCATCCCAGCCAATGCGGGCTAGATACCTTGCATCTCAGCAGTTCTGGATAGCAAGTACCTTAATGCATTAGAATACATGCAGTTCTATCTTCTAGAACGAAATTTGGCAAAGTTTTGAAAGATAGTCTTTCAAAACTCCAAAAAAGTATCGAAATTGAGGAATTGCTAAGTTCTGAGCTTGGCATCCCAGCCAATGCAGGTCTGATACACAGCATCTCAGCAGTTCTGTATAGCCAGGCCCCTATTGCACCAGAATAAACACAGTTCCATCTTCTAGAATTAAATTTGACGGAGTTTTGATAGACTATGTCCGAAAATAGTCTCGAAATCGAGTAAATGCTAAGTTCTGAGCTTAGCATCCCAGCCAATGCAGGTCTGATACCCAGCATCTCAGCAGTTCTGTATAGCCAGGTCCCTATTGCACTAGAATAATGACAGTTCTATCTTCTAGAACGAAACTTGGCAGAGTTTTTGAGAATTATGTTTGAAATAGTATCAAAATCGAGGGATTGCGAAGTTCTGAGAGTAGCATCCCAGCCAATGCAGGTCTAATACCCAGCATCTCAGCAGTTCTGGATTGGCAGCTCCCTAGTGCACTAGACTAAACACAGTTCTATCTTCTAGATCGAAATTTGGACCTGGATATATAGTATATACGAATACTATACGAATACGAATACCCGGGCTATACGAATACTATTTTCAGACAAAGTCTATCAAAACTCTATCAAATTTCATTCTTGAAGATAGAACTGTGGATATTTAAGTGCACTAGGAAGCTGGCTCATCATAACTGTTGAGATGATGGGTATCTAACCTGCATTGGCTGGGATGCTAAGCTCCGAACTTAGCTATTTCTCAATTTCGAGAGTTCGATACTATTTTCGGATAGTCTTGACAAAACTTTGTCAATTTTCATTCTAGAAATAGAACTATGTGTACTCTTATGCACTAGGGACCTGGCTATCCAGAACTGCTGAGATGCTGGGTATCAGACCTGCATTGGCTGGGATGCTATGCTCAGAACTTAGACTATTTCTAACAAATATCTTCGAAAACTTTTTTGATTTTAATTCTACAAGATAAAACTGTATGTGTTCTGGTGCAGTAGGGACCTGGCTATCCAGAACTGTAGATATGCTGGTTATCAGACCTGCATTGGCTGGGATACTAGCGCAGAACTTGGCAATTCCTCGATTTTTATACTTTTTTCGGACAGTCTATCAAAACTTTGTCAATTTTCATTCTAGTAAATATAACTATGTGTATTCAGGTACACTAGGGACCTGGCTATTCAGAACTGCTGAAATTCTGGGTATCACACCTACATTGGCTGGGATGCTAAGCTCAGAACTCAGCATTTACTCGAATTTCATACTATTTCCTAACAAATATCCTTGAATTTTTTCAATTTTCAATGTACTAGATAAAACTGTATGTATTTTGGTGCACTAGGCGCCTAGCTATTCTGAACTACTGAGATGCTGGGTATCAGACCCGCATTGCCTGGGATGTTAAGCTCCGAACTTAGCTATTTCTCGATTTCGAGACTATTTCAAACATAATCCTCCAAACCTCTGCCAAATTTCATTCTAGAAGATAGAACTGCATGTATTCTAATTCACTAGGGTGCTTGCTATCCACAACTGCTGAGACGCTAGGTATCTAGCCCGCATTGGCTGGGATGCTAAGCTCCGAACATAGCTATTTCTCGATTTCGAGACTATTTCAAACATAATTCTCCAAAACTCTGGCAAATTTCGTTTTAGCAGATAGAACTGTCATTATTCTAGTGCACTAGGGACCTGGCTATACAGAACTGCTGAGATGCTGGGTACCAGACCTGCATTGGCTGGGATGCTAAGCTCAGAACTTAACATTACACGATTTCGATACTATTTTCGGACATAGTCTATCAAAACTCTGCCAAATTTCATTCTAGAAGATAGAACTGTCTTTGTTATAGTGAACTTGGGACCTGGCTATACAGAACTGCTGAGATGCTGGGTGTCTGACCTCCATTGGCTGGGATGCTAAGCTCCGAACTTAGCAATTCCTCGATTTTGATACTATTTCAAACATAATTCTCCAAAACTCTGCCAAATTTCGTTATAGAAGATAGAACTGTGTTTAGTCTAGTGCACTAGGGAGCTGCCTATCCAGAACTGCTGAGATGCTGGGTATCAGACTTGCATTAGCTGGGATGCTACTCTCAGAACTTAGCATTTACTCGATTTTGATACTATTTTCGGACATAGTCTATCAAAACTCCGTCAAATTTAATTCTAGAAAATGGAACTCTATTTATTCTGGTGCAGTAAGGCCCTGGCTATCCAGAACTGCTGAGATGCTGGATATATGACCTGCATTGGCTGGGATGCTAGGCTCCGAACTTAGCAATTCCTCGATTTTGATACTATTTCAAACATAATTCTCCAAAACTCTGCCAAATTTCGTTCTATAAGATAGAACTGTCATTATTCTAGTGTACTAAGGACCTGGCTATACAGAACTGCTGAGATGCTGGGTGCCAGACCTGCATTGGCTGGGATGCTATGCTCAGAACTTAACATTTACTCGATTTCGATACTATTTTCGGACATAGTCTATCAAAACTCTGTCAAATTTCCTTCTAGAAGATAGAACTTTGGTTATTCTAGTGCACTTGGGAGCTGGCTATCCAGAACTGCTGAGATGCTTGGTGTCTGACCCGCATTGGCTGGGATGCTAGCTCAGAACTTAGCAATTCCTCGATTTCGATACTTTTTTGGAGTTTTGAAAGACTATCTTTCAAAACTTTGCCAAATTTCGTTCTAGAAGATAGAACTGCGTGTATTCTAATGCATTAAGGTACTTGCTATCCAGAACTGCTGAGATACTAGGTATCTAGCCTGCATTGGCTGGGATGCTAAGCTCCGAACTTAGCTACTTCTCGATTTCGAGACTATTTTAAACACAATCCTCTAAAACTCTGTCAAATTTCCTTCTAGAAGATAGAACTGTGGTTATTCTAGTGCACTAGTGACCTGGCAATACAGAACTGCTGAGATGCTGAGTACCAGACCTGCATTGGCTGGGATGCTAAGCTCAGAACTTAGCATTTACTTGATTTCGAGACTATTTTCGGACATAGTCTAACAAAACTCTGTCAAATTTTCTTCTACAAGATAGAACTGTGGTTATTCTAGTGCTCTAGGGAGCTGGCTATCCAGAACTGCTGAGATGCTGGGTGTCTGACCTGCATTGGCTGGGATGCCAAGCTCAGAACTTAGTAATTCCTCGATTTCAATACTTTTTTCGGAGTTTTGAAAGACTATATTTCAAAACTCTGCCAAATTTCGTTATAGAATATAGAACTGTGTTTAGTCTAGTGCACTAGGGAGCTGCCTATCCAGAACTGCTGAGATGCTGGGTATCAGACCTGCAATGGCTGGGATGCTAAGCTCAGAACTTAGCATTTACTCGATTTCGATACTATTTTCGGACATAGTCTATCAAAACTCCGTCAAATTTAATTCTAGAAGATGGCACTGTATTTATTCTGGTGCAATAGAGGCCTGACTATACAGAACTGCTGAGATGCTGGGTGTCTGACCTCTATTGGCTGGGATGCTAAGCTCCGAACTTAGCAAATCCTCGATTTTGATACTATTTGAAACATAATTCTCCAAAACTCTGCCAAATTTCGTTCTAGAAGATACAACTGTGTTTAGTCTAGTGCTCTAGGGAGCTGCCTATCCAGAACTGCTGAGATGCTGGATATATGACCTGCATTGGCTGGGATGCCAAGCTCAGAAATTAACAATTCCTCGATTTCGATACTTTTTTCGGAGTTTTGAAAGACTATATTTCAAAACTTTGCCAAATTTCGTTCTAGAAGATAGAACTGCATGTATTCTAATTCACTAGGATGCTTGCTATCCAGAACTGCTGAGATGCTAGGTATCTAGCCCGCATTGGCTGGGATGCTAAGCTCCAAACTTAGCAATTCCTCGATTTTGATACTATTTCAAACATAATTCTCCAAAACTCTGCCAAATTTCGTTCTAGAAGATAGAACTGTCATTATTCTAGTGCACTAGGGACCTGGCTATACAGAACTGCTGAGATGCTGGGTGCCAGACCTGCATTGGCTAGGATGCTATGCTCAGAACTTAACATTTACTCGATTTCGATACTATTTTCGGACATAGTCTATCAAAACTCTGTCAAATTTCCTTCTAGAAGATAGAACTTTGGTTATTCTAGTGCACTTGGGAGCTGGCTATCCAGAACTGCTGAGATGCTTGGTGTCTGACCCGCATTGGCTGGGATGCTAGCTCAGAACTTAGCAATTCCTCGATTTCGATACTTTTTTGGAGTTTTGAAAGACTATCTTTCAAAACTTTGCCAAATTTCGTTCTAGAAGATAGAACTGCGTGTATTCTAATGCATTATGGTACTTGCTATCCAGAACTGCTGAGATACTAGGTATCTAGCCCGCATTGGCTGGGATGCTAAGCTCCGAACTTAGCTACTTCTCGATTTCGAGACTATTTTAAAAACAATCCTCTAAAACTCTGTCAAATTTCCTTCTAGAAGATAGAACTGTGGTTATTCTAGTGCACTAGGGACCTGGCAATACAGAACTGCTGAGATGCTGAGTACCAGACCTGCATTGGCTGGGATGCTAAGCTCAGAACTTAGCATTTACTTGATTTCGAGACTATTTTCGGACATAGTCTAACAAAACTCTGTCAAATTTTCTTCTACAAGATCATCATCTTCCTCGCGTTGTCCCGGCATTTTGCCACGGCTCATGGGAGCCTGGGGTCCGCTGGGCAACTAATCCCAGTAATTGGCGTGGGCACTAGTTTTTACGAAAGCGACTGCCATCTGACCTTCCAACCCAGAGAGTAAACTAGGCCCGTTTAGGGATTAGTCCGGTTTCCTCACGATGTTTTCCTTCACCGAAAAGCGACTGGTAAATATCAAATGATATTTCGTACATAAGTTCCGAAAAACTCATTGGTACGAGCCGGGGTTCGAACCCGCGACCTCCGGATTGCAAGTCGCACGCTCTTACCGCTAGGCCACCAGCGCTTCAAATTTTCTTCTACAAGATAGAACTGGTTATTCTAGTGCTCTAGGGAGCTGGCTATCCAGAACTGCTGAGATGCTGGGTGTCTGACCTGCATTGGCTGGGATGCCAAGCTCAGAACTTAGTAATTCCTCGATTTCAATACTTTTTTTCGGAGTTTTGAAAGACTATATTTCAAAACTCTGCCAAATTTCGTTATAGAAGATAGAACTGTGTTTAGTCTAGTGCACTAGGGAGCTGCCTATCCAGAACTGCTGAGATGCTGGGTATCAGACCTGCAATGGATGAGATGCTAAGCTCAGAACTTAGTATTTACTCGATTTCGATACTATTTTCGGACATAGTCTATCAAAACTCCGTCAAATTTAATTCTAGAAGATGGCACTGTGTTTATTCTGGTGCAATAGAGGCCTGACTATACAGAACTGCTGAGATGCTGGGTGTCTGACTTCTATTGGCTGGGATGCTAAGCTCCGAACTTAGCAATTCCTCGATTTTGATACTATTTGAAACATAATTCTCCAAAACTCTGCCAAATTTCGTTCTAGAAGATACAACTGTGTTTAGTCTAGTGCACTAGGGAGCTGCCTATCCAGAACTGCTGAGATGCTGGGTATCAGACCTGCATTGGCTGGGATGCTACCCTCAGAACTTAGCATTTACTCGATTTCGATACTATTTTCGGACATAGTGTATCAAAACTCTGTCAAATTTCCTTTTAGAAGATAGAACTGTGGTTATTCTAGTGCTCTAGGGAGCTGACTATCCAGAACTGCTGAGATGCTGGGTGTTTGACCTGCATTGGCTAGGATGCCAAGCTCAGAAATTAGCAATTCCTCGATTTCGATACTTTTTTCGGAGTTTTGAAAGACTATATTTCAAAACTTTGCCAAATTTCGTTCTAGAAGATAGAACTGCATGTATTCTAATTCACTAGGATGCTTGCTATCCAGAACTGCTGAGATGCTAGGTATCTAGCCCGCATTGGCTGGGATGCTAAGCTCCAAACTTAGCAATTCCTCGATTTTGATACTATTTCAAACATAATTCTCCAAAACTCTGCCAAATTTCGTTCTAGAAGATAGAACTGTCATTATTCTAGTGCACTAGGGACCTGGCTATACATAACTGCTGAGATGCTGAGTACCAGACCTGCATTGGCTGGGATGCTAAGCTCAGAACTTAGCATTTACTCGATTTCGAGACTATTTTCGGACATAGTCTATCAAAACTCTGTCAAATTTCCTTCTAGAAGATAGAACTGTGGTTATTCTAGTGCTCTAGGGAGCTGGCTATCCAGAACTGCTGAGATGCTGGGTGTCTGACCTGCATTGGCTGGGATGCCAAGCTCAGACCTTAGCAATTCCTCGATTTCGATACTTTTTTGGAGTTTTGAAAGACTATCTTTCATAACTTTGCCAAATTTCGTTCTAGAAGATAGAACTCCATGTATTCTAATGCATTAAGGTACTTTCTGTCGAGAACTGTTGAGATGCTAGGTATCTAGCCCGCATTGGCTGGGATGCTAAGTTCCGAACTTAGCTATTTCTCGATTTCGAGACTATTTCAAACATAATCCTCTAAAACTCTGTCAAATTTCCTTCTAGAAGATAGAACTGTGGTTATTCTAGTGCACTAGGGAGCTGGCTATCCAGAACTGCTGAGATGCTGGGTGTCTGACCTGCATTGGCTGGGATGCCAAGCTCAGAACTTAGCAATTTCTCGATTTCGAGACTATTTCAAACATAATTCTCCAAAACTCCGCCTAATTTCGTTCTAGAAGATAGAACTGTGGCTATTCTAGTGCACTGGAGAGCTGCCTATCCAAAACTGCTGAGATGCTGGGTATCAGACCTGCATTGGCTGGGATGCTACGCTCAGAACTTAACATTTACTCGATTTCGATACTATTTTCGGACATAGTCTATCAAAACTCTGTCAAATTTCCTTCTAGAAGATAGAACTGTGGTTATTCTAGTGCTCTAGGGAGCTGGCTATCCAGAACTGCTGAGATGCTGGTGGTCAAAACTGGGTTTTTTGCTCAAACTTAGCATTAATCAGAATTTACCTAGAATTATTTTTCATGTTCGTGTCCCATACGTATATGAAAAAATTTTTTTTTACAGTTTTGACTAGAACTCATTATATATCGTCTAGAAATGTTAGTATCTTTCATTTAAATGCTATTTCGAGGCTGTGGAGTGGGTAATGGCTGGGATGCTGGAGTGTCAAAATGTGAAGTTAGCATCTCATTTTAAAATTTCATTTTTTTCGCGAAAATGAGCAGAACTATTTAAAAAAACCATCTAGAACTGTAGAACTATTAGGGATGCTACTAGAACTCTCAAAAAAGATTGAGATGCTGGCACTTGATATGCTAGGTTCACAGACACATACTACTCTTTGCTTAAATCAATCAGTTAAAGGCTCCACAGACCTTGCAATAAATCCATCTTTGATCCATTGCCGCCTATAGAGCGACATAAAATAGTAGAAATTAAATAAAATGGAACTCAAAAATGTCCATACTAAATTGTTGCCATGTGTATTTGTGTAAGCATTTTACGTCACAAATGTGACAGTTACGTAGAAAGTGGCGCCCTCATTTATTTTCTATTATTTTATGTCGCACTATACGAGTACCTAAGTAGGTTCAACAAAGTCAATAGCTATATAATTTTTGGTTAACCGCGAGTTCTCAGTTCGGGGCGAACTACTAGTTTTATTTATATCGTTATAGCGGCGGTTATATAGTATTTGTTGTTATAGCGGCAACAGAGATACATCATTTGTGAAAATTTCAACTGTCTAGCTATCGCGGTTCATGAGATACAGCCTGGTGACAGACGGACGGACGGACAGCGAAGCCTTAGTAATAGGGTCCCGTTTTTTACCCTTTGGGTACGGAACCCTAAAAACGGATTATAAAATATCATTTTCCATAAAAAAGATTGCTATTTCAACATTCTTCTAACAGCAATCAACTTACATTTATCATAAGATAAATGATATCATAAGGGATAACTCTTATATGATATGATATCAATGCAACCAATCCTAATTAAACTTGTGACGACAACGCTCGTGTCATGCAGTTACATGTGTGCATATATACCTGCTACGGTAACATCTTACCTTCAGCATAAAGAAAAATAAATAAATATACATATATATACATACAGTCAACAGCCGATCTAACGGACAACATTTAACATCTACAATATCTATTAGTATAACATATCTACAACACCTTTTGTTGTGTAACTGGTACGATTGTGTATTAGGCAATCGTACAGTCAAGTGTAGATCTTTATGAGCTCTTCGTCCGTGTAGATATCACTGCTGCCGACCGATTGTCCTGTGAAGATGGTAATGATGAATGAAAAAATATATATTTACTTGACCCATACAGTTTAAATACGTCTAAAGGATATAGTTATTTGTACAACAAGTGATCAAAGTTTGATATTTCTTTGAGTGCTTATTTTGAGTCCCGTGCAAGCGAAAGATTCTATAATTTAGAATCTTGAGCGTAGTAAGGGACTCAAAAGCGCACGAGATGTAAATAACTTTGATCTCGTGTAGTACACAACATTTTTCACCTCAGCGCAGTGAGAACATACCTATTAGACAACTTGAAAAATGTAATCCTTCTTCATCACTTAATACCTGCACTCATGTTTTCTTAAGATATACAAACAATTAAGTTTAATTACCGCAATGGAACACAAAAACAAAGCGTAATAATAAATTCCATTAAAATAATATAGAAATAACAAACATTAACTGACACTTCAATCGACAACTTTTTTTTGTAAAAAAAATCTTTGTAAGACACGGTCCGAATTGCGGATACGTACATGTCAACTATGGTAGAAATTCTTCAAAGTAAAATAATTAATTTTGCGTGATGATCTGTGTATTTTTTGAGTTCGTTATTTTAATTGTACAATAAAATACCTAAAATATAGTATTTTATCAGTTTTTATCAAATCTTAAACTTTATTTTTATTTATTAATTATTAAGAATTCATACTCGTACGTGGTTTGGAACGATGCGGTCTGAAGTTTTTCGGGGGTCTATTATAAACCGTGAATATACTGTTGAATGTCGTTTTTAACTTTTTTTTGTCTGTTTCTTTTTGCTAACAGTGTGAAAGGGACAGAGATAATATAACCCAAGTATTTCGAACTTTTATTAGACCCCGCATGTTGAAATGACATTTAACTATAAAGGTCACTTGAATGTCATTTTGTCTCACTCAGTGAGCAAAATCGCATTTTGCTCACTGTTTTTAAGAATCAAAGTACCCTTGTTCGAGCTGCTGAGGTGAAAAAAATATTTCAGTTCTTTGTTATCAGTAAATACATTTGGTTATCTCATTATGTTTTGTTTATATTGGTTTTATCTCGGCGACGTAAATTGGTAGCATGAACGATAAGGTCGATAAGCCAATAATGTACGAGTATAATGTGCAATAAATACCTATTAGTACGATTATAGTAAGCATATTTATTCGCTAGGTGCACGACTGGTGCTGCCCCCATTTTGGCAGACTTTCTACGTTAAATCTTATGGAGTAAAATTAGTTCAAGCGGCTGCCGCTAGTACTAATGGCGGCCATTCCATAAGATTGCCTGTGTTTGTGACGATCAGCGCCACTTCCCCCTCCACCGACTTCGCACCTTGCCAATAGTGGGGATGAATTGTTATTGAGGAACGAAAATCGAAATTTAGTTTTTTGCCTCTATCGCTCTTGCAAATTCGAACGAGAGAGAGCCAAATAGACGAGGCTTAGAACGGTCACCATACGCGCTTATAACCCGTATGCTCACCGTTTCGCCGCCTGCACGCACCGTTCTGGCAACGTTGCGTGCCATGCACTTAGCGTTTCGGCACCGGCAAAATATCCTCGCCGACAATTTTTGACGGTCCGTGCATGGCACGCTACGGGTATGGTCGGTGACGGAACGGGCTAGTGGGCATAGTCTCATACTTTTTAATACAAAAATATATTTTTTACCTGGCACGTTCATAGCACGGTCATGGTATGATACGGTGTAGTGGGCAGAGACCTTAAAGTGTACAGTGTTTATACTCTTCCGCTCTGGGACGTTTTTACGTTTCTCCGGTTTAGTAGAAACCGCTTAAAAACCGCATTTTGTCGTTGTCGTCCATGGATAATAAACTGTACAATAAGAACAGTTTAATACATACCTAATAATAAAATGTTCTTTACTGAACAGTAAAGCCCAGTAGCTCTACGACACTTCACTTCTGACAAATAAAAATTTAATTAATGTATGGGAGTCCAGGCAGGAGGAGCAAAGTAAACAGTGGTATAGTATAGGGAGGTGAATTCGTGAATGCTCCAGATTTACGAATTACCGCCCGTGGTTTGTCTAAAGTTTTACGTCTTGCCTTGGCTTTACGGGCCTAGGGTGACGTAAAATAACGAACCTTTAAAGACAAGTGATGACCAGAAATTTCCAAATCTCGTAATCCAGTGCTCGTACAAGATTTTACGTCAAAGGGTAGATTAAATTCTACAGTTCTAAGATGACAACTTCATCAGATCTGTTATGTACACGACATAACAGCTGAAGTTGTCGCTAAAGTCTTGTACGAGCACTGGATTAAGCAAAAGTATAAAACAAAAAAAATTTGTGCTAACTATTCCATAGATTTAACTGGACCTTTTTCAATGAACATGATTAGTTTTTGTTCCACGCATTAACGATGTTATCGGACGGATATCGAAAATCATTAAAAAAACATTCCACTACAATTCCTAGGTTTTGTAAAAGTGAAATAATAGCCCCAAATTAAATGTTACAAATTGCGATTAATCCGGACCGAAAAATAAATTACGTAAACACGAATTAAGACTATAATGAATTGGAGGAATCTTGTAGACAATTGAAAAATTAATCATAGTTTCGGTCTTGTGCCAAATGGCTCATTCAAATTTGGCTTACGCTTACGCCATTGAGTATAAGTACGACTTCGTATTAATTATAGTAGACCAATTAATTACTGATAAAGTAGCTGAATAGACTCAGCAAACCTTTTGGAGCGCCCTAGTATCACATGTGTGATATTAACTCCATACTGTTCTGGGTTCTGGGCGCTCCACGGGTTAAAGGAACCAGCCGCTGTTCGCCGTAGAAACGAAGTTTCGGAAATATCAAAGCTCTATAAATTGAATAATGTGCACTGTTATTCGCCTGTGGCTTTGGCTGACATCGTAACCCACTACTACGACATACAACTCGCCATTTTCACCTTTTATGCAACTGTGCCACAAAATACTATTATACGAGTACTTCCTTACAATGCCAACTGCTGCATTAGATAACAGTTGCTAGCGAGGCAGGCGGACCTTTTTTATCTGAACGACCTCAAGGCTGAGGTCACATTGCAAATAGGGCCAAGCGGAACATTGTTATGTATAATGTGTACATTGTATATCCACTATCCAGAGCGCAGTTTCTGAATTGATTATGCGTATTAGGATTATTAAGATAATCGTATTAGGTCAAGCACTTGTAAGTATAAAGTAAAAATAACAAAACTGGTACTGGAACTTTGACAAGTGATAATGAGTGATTTTGTTGTCTGACCATACTTTGAGGGGTGAATTGAATATGTAGGACATACTGAGCAACTTTTACTATGGGGCAACACCGAAAACGCAAAATAAAAAAATATTTTCTATGGAACAGCAATTTTATTTCCGCGATTTCGGTGTTGGGTCTATAGTAAAAATTGTTGAACTAAATATTCACCTCTAAGAATATGGCCTGACATAAAATAATCAAATACAAAGAAGTCCAGTTTAAAATGGGTCAATATAATCTAGGAAATAATTTACTTTTCACCCCCGAATGACTATTCCAAATTAACTTTAGCATATTAGCTCTTGAATGCGTTCAATTGAGAACCATCGCGTACAATGTACATTATACCTTGTGTTACGTAAAAAAATACACCAGTATAGTTTTTATGGATGTTAATCTGCCTAACCCTAAAACTGAATTTGTCCGCGCTATGGAAACTACACGGCCTGGGGCCCGTTTCTCAAAAGCTTGTATCTTGTAATACAAGCGGATGTCACTTTTTGACAGCTTTTGTTAGAAAGGGACTTCCACTTGTATTACAAGTTGCAAGCTTTTGAGAAACGGGCCCCTGACCGTTGTATCGTCCCGCCATCTGCAAGTATCATCGCATCTGTTACCATGCAATCCATATGGCGGCCGGCAATACGATGTGCGAGATCCTTGAACTTACCATATTCAACTTAACGTCCTGCTATGACGTAAATTTTTCGTCCTGCTATGACCGATCTTGGTAATTATGTTTACATAAAAATGAAGAGCGCGGCGTTCATCGGGTAGGGTACATCTGCATGAGTTCAAATATGTTAATTCAAAACTGTCAAAAATCAATTCAAACGTTACTCCCGTTAACCCGATTTAGACTGCAGTGCAGGAACTTGTATGTGATTTTCATTACACTGCAGTCTACTGAGGTATTTATCAATGTAACAAAACTGTAGAACGCCTCATAATGCCATACGAATCACTACATATGTAGTATAATTTCCGCTACCTTTTGGCGGTCTTATCGCTTTTTAGCGATAAGACCGCCTGTTGTTTAACCTCTTCTTCCTGTATTATCTGTATTGTTTTCTGTAATGAGGTGTGCAATAAAGAGTATTTGTATTGTATAAAACAAAGTCGCTTCCCGCTGTCTGTCTGTCCCTATGTATGCTTAGATATTTAAAACTACGCAACGGATTTAGATGGAGTTTTTTTTTTAATAGATACAGCGATTCAAGGTTTATGTATAATTTGTTAACATGTGCGAAGGGGCGGGTCGCTAGTGAATAAATAAATGTAACCGATCTATCAAATACCGCAATGTAAGGAAAATCGCGAGTTCTCGCAAGGTCTAAATGGGGCTTGATAAACCTTCATAAGCTTGTTTTGACATGGCATTCCCAAGCCCGATAGTGATCAACAACATCATATGTGACGTTATCTATGAAAAGGGACCTTATTGTCAATGGCGCTTACGCCATTATTAACGATGCGCCGATATATAAATACAAAGCCGCGCGACGCTGTGCGGCGTAAGCGCCATCGACAATAAGGTCCCTTTTCATAGATATTGCCCCATAGCTAGTGCGTGCGCGTGCGCCTGTAACCATTTAAACCGAGCTTATTGACATCAATTAATGTTTGGCCGCAAACGAGTGTACTCATTGAAACCAATATCATGCTGGCGAAGAATTTGTCTGACATTTGATCGCGAGCGTAAAAACATAGTGATATGACTTTGTGACGTTTGTGTGTTGTAAGTGGCGCTTTTAACTTTCAAAAAGGAGATTCTTAAAATTTGCACGAACCTATATAGCCGCCGCATTACACCATAGGTACAGTCGCCATCAGATATATCGGAGCGGCCAATGTGTTTACAAATATCTGAACACGCCTCTGTTGTCAAGGCGTTAGAGTGCGTGTTCAGATATTTTTGAGCACCTCCGCCACTCCGATAAATCTGATGGCTACCGTACAATCGAAGTTACGCTCTCATTTTAAAACAACATTCTGAAATAGAACGATAATTTTAAGGCTGGACCGACTAGATGTTTTTAGGGTTCCGTACCCAAAGGGTAAAAACGGGACCCTATTAGTAAGACTCCGCTGTCCGTCCGTCCGTCCGTCTGTCACCAGGCTGTATCTCGCGAACCGTGATAGCTAGAAAGTTGAAATTTTCCCAGATGATGTATTTCCAGTGAACGCATATAAACCATGGAAGTATTCTGTCCGCTCAATTATGACCCAACGTAAAGTATTCGATTGTAGGCGGTGCTTACCGACTGTTCGATTGGCAACTTCAGTTCGGCCGAGATGACAGTCAGTGACGGATGGCTAAATTGGTTTATAAAAACTACGTTTTTTTGTAATTAAAAATGTCTTCATGTGTCGTGAAGTGGTGCAGAAGTTATTTTAGTTCATATCAAGGACAGTGGAATCACTTTTCACTTGTAGTAAACAGATAACTTCAGTAAAATTTGGAATAAACATGACGACATTTTTAATACTATCGTGCTAAGCTAACACGTAATAACTGCATACGACTTTCATAACAACATACGACTTTTTAAATTGCGAGGATAATAGGGATGGTTTTATGCCAAATGAAGTAGACTATTTTATTAACTTATGTTTGGTATAGGTGTTTTCTATATCTAATACCTTTAAACGAGCAATTCTTGTTTATTTATTTATTTATTTATTTATTTATATATATATATATATATATATATTTCGGGGATCTCGGAAACGGCTCTAACGATTTCGATGAAATTTGGTATATAGGGGTTTTCGGGGGCGAAAAATCGATCTAGCTAGGTCTTATCTCTGGGAAAACGCGCATTTCCGAGTTATTATATGTTTTCCGAGCGAAGCTCGGTCACCCAGATATTAATTATAAATGTAGTAGTAAATTCCTTCTTACAGATTTGTATTTTCCTTTTTTATTTCATGAGATGGAGCTATAAAAAAACTACCTAGTTATTTCAAATTAATAATCAAATTTGGTATTGTCATTTTACATTACTTTCCATTCAGATTCCCACAAGATGCTATTCGCAGAGAACTATAGAAAAAAACTGTCCAATTAGAGAGACATGAAATTGAGTGGATGCCTGGCAAGATATCTAGAATATTATGTTCTATTCATGAGATAACCCGTGAGATAATCATACCCGGTCTCCTATATGTAGATACATTTTTTTCTATCACGCTTTCACTGAATTAATTTAACAAATACACACATTATCTGAAAATGTTGATCATTTCAATCCACCCTCTACTGTCACATATATGTAGGTTCTCTCTCAAGCCATTTCCGTGTGGGGAAAAGTGGGGATTTATTGTGACTCCGCCTGTTCAAATGTTTTTGACCCGATTCGTGTACCCATGTACATTTTGCAGGCTGTATAGCCTGTCCGATTTCTAAGATCAAGTTCGCCATACATTTACTATGGCGTACTTGATCTTAGAAAAACGGACAGACTATACCAGTACGGCTACCATCAGTTTGGCACTGACATAAACGCCGTCGAGAACGTAATTTACTTTCTATACATCTCGCTCGTACTCGCATATTAGTGCAAACGAGATGTATAGAAAGTAAATTACGTTCTCGATAGCGTAAATGTCAGTTTTGACTCTGTCAGTGACTCATGGTACGGGCTCTGAACGTGACTTCGCACTGCCATAGAGATTGATAATAAAATATACAAAATACTTATTATAGCGGAATACATTTATACAACAATGAATATTTAATTATGTTGAGTTAGTCTGTCATTTAATTTCATAACAACATTTTAACTAGTTATGTTTTAATCTGCATTAAATTATTATACGTGAATTATTTGACTGGTTCTTCAATGTATGGCATAAACCTATCCCTGTCCAAGTCATATTCTAATCAAATATGAACCGCGAACTCTCAGCGGCCAGTACGTACAGCAAGAAGGTAATTAGCGGATTAATGTCGCTGATTGGTAGTTATTGACATTATATGCATTTCATCTACACTTAGCTGTGTACGTTAGTGTAATAGAGACAGGCTCTGTAAACGTATCGTCTTATTTAAATGTAGACGTAATTGTGTATGTGTGCTAATTTGGCCCGATAATTTGAACGGTAATGTTCCCAAAGGCGGTTTCCAGTTATATGCTTTCACTGTGTATTTCTGTTGCCGCTATAACAACAAATACTAAAAACAGAATAAAATAAAGATTTAAGTGGGGCTCCCATACAAACGTAATTTTTGACCGAAGTTAAGCAACGTCGGGCGGGGTCAGTACTTGGATGGGTGACCGTTTTTTTTTGCTTGTTTTGCTCTATTTTTTGTTGATCGTGCGGAACCCTCCGTGCGCGAGTTCGACTCGCACTTGGCCGGTTTTTTGTTACAAAGGGTATTGTTGGGTAATCTGGCCCTATTGCCATCGACATCAAGATTTGATGATGGTATCCATGAAAATCGAGATAAATCTACAAATTTAGGTAGTGGAGTTTGTATGTAGAGAGTCAAGGAATTTGATTTCGGACCTTGTCACAGTGACAATCAATACAAAGGCCGCTAGGGATCTCATATTATTGTTCGTGTGACAAGGTACTAAATGGCACATACAAGTATTTTTTTATTTAAACTTTATGGCACAGAATATATTTACTTATAGGTAAGTTAAAACAAACAATATAGCGATAAATAATATAATATATGGTAATATACTTACATAAATATACTATAATTCAATAGACTTAGGTACCTACATATAAATCTAATTCCTAGGCTTGTATGAAGTGTATGCAGTATCAATAGTATCATGGAGCATAGAAAAGCGGCCAAGTGCGAGTCGGACTCGCGCACGGAGGGTTCCGCACCATCAACAAAAAATAGAGCAAAACAAGCAAAACAACGGTAACCCATCCAAGTACTGACCCCGCCCGACGTTGCTTAACTTCGGTCAAAAATCACGTTTGTTGTATGGGAGCCCCACTTAAATCTTTATTTTATTCTGTTTTTAGTATTTGTTGTTATAGCGGCAACAGAAATACATCATCTGTGAAAATTTCAACTGTCTAGCTATCACGGTTCGTGAGATACAGCCTGGTGACAGACGGACGGACGGACGGACGGACGGACAGAAGGACGGACGGACGGACAGACAGCGGAGTCTTAGTAATAGGGTCCCGTTTTTACCCTTTGGGTACGGAACCCTAAAAAGACGAACAGATGTGGAAGCACAATAAGGTAAACGTACTAGTGCTCGACATGCTAATGCCCAATAGATGGCACGCTGCTGTCCCCTCTATTTACAATGACTTAAGTTTCAAGATGACTGGGACCGCGTCGAGCACCAGTACGTTTACCTTGCAAAAACATAAGATAGTTCATCACAATGTTCCTGACCTTATTTGTCAGTTGTCAAGTACAGTTAGGTCTCAAAAAGGATCTGGTTATAATAACAAGTGAGTCAACCTACGCAACCTATTAGGCTTTATTAAGGTTGCTTAATGTTTAATGGCTATCGTTAAAGTCTGAAAGACCTATTGTCTTAAGCCAGTCGCGATTATAGGTCTGATTTGACTTAAGTTGCGAGTATGTACAAGTAGCTAGCGTCTTTTATTTTTTTAAGTTATAACGTAACAGAACAAATACAATGCATTACGTACATTTACATACTTTTATGTGCTATTTGTTAATCGTTTGGCAAATCGACATAATTGTATCATCTCAGAAAGGTTTTACTTAATTAATTCAATTCTTCGCGCAGAGTCAATGTTGCGTTGCGAATTGTTTAGTTTTTATGTAAAAATATATGTTGTTGCTATTTATATGTCTTCGTTTCTTGCCCACAACGATTGACTTAAATTTGGCATGTCTTACAATGACATTGCAGTATTAGAAAACACAACTTGTCATAATTTATATCGCGAAAGTTTTGATTTTTGTATCAGCCATGCATTTTTATCCCGGAAATCATCGCTTAAAAAAGTCAAAAGATATGAAATTGTGTTTTTTTTTTTACTTTTTTCATTATGCATCTCTGTTTGCCCTATGGTTAACTGGGAGAAGTCTGCCATTTGTATTATTTACTGCAATCCACTTTAAATAAATACAGATGAAAAGGAAAATAATTCTTCACGTCACTCCGCCGTCTAACTAATTTGACTTTCTATAGACGACATGACAAAGCAACGGCCGTGACGATATCTTGTGTAATGATGTTGTATTGTAAACATAAATAAACATACCTACAATTCAAAGTCAATAACCAACATACAGCATACTAGCGATTCATTGCCAACACTTCGGCGGTAACTGCAAGTTTTTACTACAACTACATTTATAAGTCTTGTGAGTGTGTACCTAATCGAATTTACTGTGTATGTTGTTTTTGTTTAATATCCCGGGATTAACCGGGTTTAACCGGTTAACCCCGGGTTAGTGAATGGTGCAAGTGGCCCTTAGAGTTCAAGCTAAATTGGAGATTTCATATAGTAAGTATTGAGCAACCAATTTAGCTAGGGCCCTAAATGGATCAACGGTGCGTGATGGTACCAGTCGACGTCAAACATGTGTTTACAAGTTTCACCTTATTACAAAGGAGTAAGGTGCAAAAGTGTACCTAAACATATCTTTGACGTCGACTGTACATACAAAGTAATATGCAGTATGCACAACTATGACTATGTTTATTGCTACGGAAGCGATAGAGAAGTTAGGAACATAAAAGTCGTGGTCATCTTTTCAGCTTTATATCGCCCACTGCTGAGCATAGGTCTCTCGCTAGGTTCAAGTAGTACGCCACTTGTCCCGATCCTGAGATAATCTCATCCAGATGTGACTCTTAATCTTCTGTACGCCTATTGTCCACCCACGTCATGAAGTAATGAAGTTTTCTGAACATTTGCAGTTATAGGAGTTTCTTTCTCTGTGACAAATAGAAAAAAGATATGCCCAATGTTCCAATAATAATTAGCTACGGGTACGAAAAAATGAGATTTGCTCATGCGCGTGAAGATAACCACCTAGTCCACGTTTGTTTGTGGGTAAAGTCATCAATTTCGTTCCGACCGTTAGGCACAGAGTTTGACGAAGTTATCAAACATCACAGATTGGATTCAGAGTCCACGGCCCTGACATTGAACCCATGATTATAGATTATAGTCATGCTATTTACCATGCGTTTCACTAAATCTTCCATTCGAGAGGAAGTTAACAAACGAGTATTTCGTTACGTTTCTAAAATAAATAGAGATCAAAACGCCGATTGAGTATTCTTTTGTGTTGTATTGTAAACAAACATAAAACTCCAGCCTTTCAAAAGTGTATTTGCAACTTGGTTCGACCGACTTCAAGATTCCAAAAGGAGGAGGTTGTCAATTCGGTAGTATTTTTTTAAATGTTTGTTACTTCGAAACTCCGTAATTTCTCGACCGATTTTAAAAAATCTCTTTTTTTATTAAAAGCAAATTTTCCCAAGAACGACTTTCTTGTTTCTTTCTTGTATATAATTCGGGGCTAGATAGTTCCAGTTTTAATCTTGTTATTCGCACAAGAGTTCAAAGCCCTGTCTAAAAATAGACTCATAAATATGTACATGGATTAAATCACAAGTCTGGAATAACAAGGAAAACAGAATGTTCCAAAATAAGTCATATTGACGTCATGTACTGACAATCTTATATACTGGAAGTGTAGGTACAGACACCTTAACCTCTCGCGTCGAAGTATGGTCCCTATGACAGTTCGTTTTTAGGTACTCAAAGGGTACAAACGGGACCCTATTATTAAGACTCCACTGTCCGTCTATCTGTCACCAGGCTTTATCTCATGAACCGTGTATTTCTGTATTTCTGTTGCCGCTATAACAACAAATACACTAAAAAGAATGGAACCCCCGGTGGGCGAGTCCGACTCGCACTTGTCCACGGTTTTTTTATATGGAATAGAATAGCTGTCACGTAAAATGTTTATAGTATTTTTTCGTAAGTTTAGCACATTTATTAAAAAAATTAACATTTAAATAATAAAAATAGTGGCCTAAATCGGAAACAAACTTTTTTGTTGAAAGTATGAAAGAAATAAAACTGTATTTCGAGGTAGATAGTAGATACCGTTGAAGGCTCGGCACGTTTAGTCATCCAATTACTCCCATAACAAAGCCTCGTATTATACGAGTCGTATATCATGTGATGCAATCTCACCAATTAGGTACATGCTTCTATTGCGAAACTACAGATGCTGTATGAAAAGGAACATAACACTTTAATAAGTTTGGAAGAGCTAATTTGTATTAGCTACGCAGAAAAGAAACAGAAAACGGATATACGACGCGTCATAAGTCAGTCACCTGCAATAATATGTTACACAACAAGACCGCAAAAATATCTGACACAATCTTATTTGTAGAGCCATAAGAGCGTATCACATATTTTTGCTGCCTTCGAAGAGTAACATATTATTGCAGGTGATTGTACTTATGCTATTAGTTTTGAACGTTTTGTTTTTGTAACCGCTTTTGTACATTTCACAGTCATGTAATGAGGAAAATATACATAAAATCGTCGGCCTTGAACAGATGAGCAGATTTGAATAGCCACGTTTGCTACGGGGTCGGCTCTCATGACTCTAACTGATTGTGTATTCCGTACAGTACTTTCCTGACTGAATTTTGTTTACTAAATAGGCAATTATGTATAAGGACTAAGAAATACCTCTCAAAACACTATCCACAGACAGAAAATGTGACAGAAGACTACCAAAAACAATGCATATAAAAACTAATTAAGTACCAAAATTCAAAGCTAGGTCAATGATAAGAAACACAATACAACACCTGACTCTATTAACAAAGAGAGTCACATGCATGCGTACATACATTGATAAAACACGTATGTATTACTCCGCATCAAATTAGTATAAGAGCCTTGGGCCATCGTTGTAGATACGTCGTTTTGTCAACGATCAAGTGTATATTTACACGAGACGGTACAAATTTAGCGATGGAATTAATCAAGCGATCGGCGCATGGGTGCCAAGCCGTGGTTTTGACGCGGTCATTTCCTGAACAGATTTCATAACCGAACGTGATGACCAATAAAATTTATTTGTATTAAAAAGTCTCCGTCTCCATAAGACACATCTCTACAGCGCCAACTTCCTTGCATTTAAATGACCCTTATTTCGGAAGGCTATTGTAAATCAGTTTTTTTAATGTAATGAATCCACGTGTGATAGCGACACTGCAGTGCACGTGTTAAACTCGGCTGTAACAGTATAGAAATGCTGTCGTGTTCCTAAAATAAGACGATAGCGGGTCGGGTCGTCTGCCATTCATCGCGATCACTGACTCATTGCAGTCTGTCAACAACGGTTAAATGTATCGCGTAAAGGATGTATGGATTTCCCAATCTGATCTACCGCTTAATTAAATGCGTGACAGTCGAAACATTACCGGTTACTTCCTGAAGCCTTTTAATCTGATTCATCATCATCAATATTTAAGAGCTATGCTCTTGTCGGTGGAGTAATCGCCACTCTTCTCTTTGCTGGGCCAGCCTTTTAACTCCCTCGTACGACACGACAGAAACTCTATCTTTTATATGGCTGAGATATGTGAGCCTGGGCCTTCCTCTGCGTCTTTTACCCTTAATCTTGCCCTCCAGGATGTTTCAAAAGAATCGGATTGTTTTGTATTTTTTACCGACTCTACTTTTAAACAGGTTTCTAATTCGGCAGGATCTTCTTTATGTACATTCTCCGATTTCTCGAATACTTGGATGTATTTGAATAATCTTTTTTTGTCTGGAACATGTATACTTTCCAGTTGATCCTAAATAGACCTATAATGATATGAGTATGTTTATAGTAAACTAGCGACCCGGTCCGGCTTCGCACGGGTTAACAAATTCCTCTTGAATCACTCTATCAATTTAGAAAAACCGCATCAAAATCCGTTGCGTAGTTTTAAAGATCTAAGCATACATAGGAACAGACCGACAGCGGGAAGCGACTTTGTTTTATACTATGTAGTGATGGTTCATATGATCTCGAACCGTAATTGTAATTATTATGAGAAGACGTCCATACATAATTTTGTTAGCATTTCAAACTGATCTACATTTTATTTTATTTTACGGTGTTGGTGTACGTTATTTGTTAGTATTGTGTTTTAATATTCTCAGAGCGCTAAATTGCCGGCCATTCTCTCCTTTGTATACGTATCCAATAAACAGGTTAATAGGATAAGCAAACACCGCGGACTGTGCGGTAATTTAAATTGTAAAGAGATGACGCCATATAGAGATTTCTAGCATACACGAATTTAAATTAATTCAAATTTGTGTATGCTAGAACCTATGAAATCTTGAAGATCAGGTACAAAAATTCATTCTGTCTTATGAATATTCTTTAAATTGTGGTGGCACACAAGGTTGCCCTACACCTAGGGCCCATTTCTCAAAAGCTTGTAACTTGTAATACAAGCGGATGTCACTTTTTGACAGCTTTTGTTAGAAAGGGACTTCCACTTGTGTTACAAGTTACAAGCTTTTGAGAAACGGGCCCCTGATAGTAAGTTTTCACCCATGAGTTGAGCGTTGGCAACTCAAGGGAGTCACTCTATGTTGCGCCTAAATGACAGACCAGCTGAACAAGTTGGTGGAATCAAACAATATTTTTTGTATCTAGGATATAAAAACAAGGTTTACATCCCAAATAGGCAGCATGCGGCAACATTAACTTTGGACTTCCGAATCCTACGCCTGAGCAGGTGATGCCACATCAGAATATACTGCATCACGAAAATGATTTTATATTATTAAGATTTTTATTATTTTATATGTATTATGTTAGTTTGTAGGGTATGTATCTATGGGCTTTAGTGCCTGAATATAAATGGATTTGATTTGATTAAAGGAATCAGATTACTATGGTTTGATAAACTACTTAGTACTTATAGTACAGTCAAAAATATGGGCCATAGTTCTCAATTCGCTGACATAAGAGCTATGGGACATGTTTTTGAGTATGATGTGTGCACCCATATTTTTACACTTGACTGTACCTTCTTTTTATTTGAAATTTAAGGTGCCGAGAAAGCTAAAAAAAATGCCTTACAGTACAGATCCTGCTCCTAATAATAAAGGGAACAGATTTTCATGATGAAAATTCATGTTTGTTGAATCATATAAAGCCATGTATTGAGGAGATGGTAAGTACGATAAAAAAACCGGCCAAGTGCGAGTCGGACTCGCGCACGGAGGGTTCCGCACCATCAACAAAAAATAGAGCAAAACAAGCAAAAAAACGGTCACCCATCCAAGTACTGACCCCGCCCGACGTTGCTTAACTTCGGTTCAACTGTCTAGCTATCACGGTTCGTGAGATACAGCCTGGTGACAGACGGACGGACGGACGGACGGACGGACGGACGGACGGACGGACAGCGGAGTCTTAGTAATAGGGTCCCGTTTTTACCCTTTGGGTACGGAACCCTAAAAATGTTGATTATAACATACTTTATACCAGGGGTTAGTTTCTTCCATTAGTTTCTTAAAGGGTCCAGTTCTTAAAACAAAATGACAATTGCGGTCTGCTTCTACTTGAGTTTAATTAAATAATAAAATAGGTTGGCAGTCTGGATCTGGACCGTGGTCCGCCATTTGGTGACCCCTGCTTTATACTTTTGCACCCAATGGCTGCCATGGGAAATTCATTTATAATTACAATTAAGTTTTAAATTACCAGTTCAATTCAAACGCGCTAAAACACTTACAGTTTAACCAACAGGCAAGTAATTATAAGTAAATAATATAGTTTTTATGTCACTGATTGCAATTTACGAACAGATAGTCAGATATGGGATAACAAGGGGCTAAAGGTTAACAACAAACATGTTAACAAACTTGTGTATCATGCATCGAAATAAATTGATACTTCAGCAATCAATATATTATCGAAACATCAAATAAAATACCCAAGTGCAAACAAGAAAATAATGACTTTTTCAAAGTTTGCTATATGTATACTTACTATTGCTGCATGTATACTTATTGCAAGGTATTTAAATTTCCCTTGCAGGCAAGGGAAGTCAACGACAAAATTTACTAGAAACATCTGACTGCTTAAGGTAAACAGATGTTTTAAGGCCAAACAACTTAAGTTACCTTCACCTAGTCCATTCAAAATGACTCACGCTGCTCTAAAACATTTACGTGATAAAATCGGTGTTAATAAGAAGGAAATACCGTGACCCGATTGAAGGACACCAACAGGTGTCACGAGCGTACAGCCAATCAGTTTGGTGCCAACAAGACTAAACTTACTCTGTTCATTAGATGCGGCGATCGCAGACTCGCTCACGAACGACCCGCTCCGCACTGTTGGCCCCCACTGCGGCCTTCTGGCACCCTCCCTTGACTCTGTCCTCTCCACATCTTCCGCTTTGCACAGGTGCAATGCTAACACGCACCAATAAAACACAATTCCGATACGCATCGTGATCCTTCAATGACACTTAATGCACTGACCGCAAACGATAATACGTACTCCGTTACACCGCACTCTATAAGCATTCTAAAATTAATTATTAATTTAAAGATCCACACTTGTAAGGCCACATTTGACAATCGTATAAAAACCTATGGATTTTATCACAAACAGACACGGAAAAAACTGGAGGTCAAAAAATTTGACACTTTTTTTTTTGCAAAGGCGACACTGGTAAAATTATATTGTGTATAGCAACACATTATTTAAGGCTCACATACACTACGTGATTTTATGAAGTATAGCTGGTCAAGCAAATCTTGTCAGTAAAAAAGGCGCGATTTTCAAATTTTATATGGGACGATATCCCTTCGCGCCTACATTTTTCGAATTTGCCGCCTTTTTCTACTGACAATATCTGCTTAACCAAGTATATTTACTCAAAAGATTTTACTTATAAAGAGTTGGATATTAAAGTCCGTCAACCAAATCTTGTCAGTAGTAAAAGGCGGCAAATTTGTAAAATCGCGGGTTAGCAACACTGTGTTCGAATAATTCCAAAATGCGTGTCATCTGTGTTTTATCTGTGGAATGTGGATCGTGAACGACAGCCGTCACCTTATTTGTTTTCATTTGGTTTTCATTCTGAATCGTTTCTGTTTCAAGAGATATTTCTGCTGTCACCATTAAATACCAATACATTAAATAAGAATAAGCAAAGCTAAGGGGCCTACAATGTACAATCATGCTCGTTGATGGTAAACATTACTAAAAATTGAGGTTATGACAAGTACATACTGGAAGAACTCTTCCGAACTTTTAAGATTATGTTCAGTTTTTTTGTTTTAGGGTTAAAAGGCATAAATAAAATTAAAACGTATGCCTAAATCTATCCAACAAGACCATAAATTGTGTCCTGGAAACCGTCCATAGGCCCACATGTCTAATATTTTCAGCAATCAGTTGTGACTATTTACAAAGATGCAATAATACTACAGAGTATTATGCTTGGTTGAAGTGACCCGGTAACATTGGTAACTTCATTATATTTTTTCAATTAATGACTTGAATTATAGTGTAAGCTAAAGTGACCCTTATCTTATTTACCTTTAAATTAAATAAACACCCAAATATCAGTTGTTTTATTTTTAATATGTAATCCTATTGTACAATATATACCAATCAAAAAAATTACACAGGCAGGTATGTCATATTCATCCAGAAGAGTACACTAATTTACATTAACAAGTGGCATATTATATTGTAAATAACAAATATATGATAATCACTATCTAATTATCTGCATTTTGATATGATTTTATTTTAGTAAACAGAAGACATAGATAGGGAACAAAGAGAATATAAGCACTACGATAGGCAGTTGTTTTTGATATCTTCAAATTTGTTCATCATTTTGATTAACATTGTTTTAACATCGCTTTTAAATTGTCCGTCCATGTTTCAAATTTTTTCAATAAACCGCGAGTGACAATTTGAATTAACGTACGCAGGGCGCGCTCAGCGGAAAAAAAAAATCTTTTGGTTCGATGTCCATTGCTGCTATTCTTAGCGCAATACTGCTCTTTGAGTGTTGCCCTACTTTAGTTTGCTTTACATTGCTACTGACAAGATTTGGTTGACGGACTATATATGGGTGCATGATAGCATTGTCCTTCTGATGACAAATAAATCGTTACTTTCTCATGTATTTCTGAAAATATAGCTGGTCAACCAAAGCTTGTCAGTAAAAAATGGCGCGAAATTCAAATTTTCTATGGGACGATATCCCTTCGCGCCTAAACTTTTCAAATTTACCACCTTTTTCTACTGTCAAGATCTGGTTGACGAAGTATATATGTTTTTAACTGTGTATGGGCTACGTACGGTCGTGCAAAACCTTGTTATAAAGCATAGACCATACAACATTTTTTTTTAACATAAAGAGTCTAATGCTAATTTACTTATTTTCTCTTTTTTTCTACTGCATAAGAAATCAAGTTTCATTTTATTCTATACGTAAAATAAGGTTTTGTATTGTTTGAGAATGCTTTATGTCGTTAACTTAAGAATAAGGAGGACTTTAGACTTTATCCTCAAGAATAGCAATAAATGCAGTGTAATTATTATTTTATTGGACCATTTTTCTAATAAATTAAGTTTTGTTGGCAAATAAATTCTAATCAAATTCTCTTACTGCAAATAAGCAAAAAAATCAATACATTAGTGATGTCATAGTGACGTAAAACGTCTATTTACCAAAATATGTCAAATGACCTTGCTAGTTTGTAAACATTACTTCGGTAAAACATTTTGAAAGATTCTCATTAATATTGAGGATTTTGCATCAATCAATCACTTTTTTTCGAAAACTAAGCAATACCTGTGAGAGTACAAAATGAACATCGATTTTGAAACCATGGCAGTGCTAGAAGAGGAATCTCAAAACGTGAGTGTTTTGTCCTTTGTTGTTAGAATTAGACCAATTTGCGTTATCTGAGTATGGCTTATCGGAGTCATGTGTTAATTTATCTCGGTTTTGCTCAGAATCAAATGTTTAATTCGAATAGGTTATGATTTACTTCCTGGTTTATTTTTGTTTTTGTTGACTCTGTGCTTAGATGAACTTGTTAGCAAGGTATTATTGCACAACAAAATGAAGGTCTTTCATGGCCGATTTTGAGGATTATACACTTATTTTTTTTAATCTGAAATTAAAATTGACTAAATTGGAAGCCTAAATATTTTCAAATTAGAATCTAATAAGACCAGCAAACCTCTTAAAACCAAGGAGTGTCCTGTATATGTAACTAAAATTAAACTTGAAACTATATTTTTCCCAATCACCCAAATGAGACTATTTGAACATGTTAGATATTCTAGTTTAAATTCAATACATGCGATATACATAATCTGTTTAAATACCTAGTTTTATTTAATTAATAACTATTATGGTAACCAAAAATAATATTTTAAATACATATTTAAACCAAAAATAATTTAATAGGTAAGTACATCAAAAAATTGGAAAAAAAGTGCCCTTTAAAACTAGCATGTATAGCTACAATTAAATGAAATATGTTAACCTAATAGAATTTCTGACACAAGCTTATTTTTAAGAGCCATAAGAGTGTCACGTGTTTTTGCGGCGTTCGAAGAGTAACATATTATTGCAGGTGACTGTACATGCTTAATGGCCCTTGTGAATAGTAAAGATATCTTTATCAGGTCTATGTTAGTTGTTCATCGCAGATTGTACACTGCCAGCAAAGAGGAAATACCCTAGTTAACTCTGTGCACTCAAATTAAATCCCCGGGTCAATGAAGTAAAGTAAAAGTGGTCTTGATTTGCCTTTACATGATTTTGAAGTTTGAAATATGTTTTTAGTTGACTGTGTTCACCCAAACTTCATTAACAGAGGGTACAAACATTTATGTTATATCGCTTTCAAAATGTTTGCGTTAACACATAAACACTATGTATGTATAGTTATTTATAAATTCACGATACACTACACGTGTTAGCTCCATACAATGTGGTCATAAATATTAACAATGCATGACAACCAATTACGAAATCAGTTACGAAACATACAAAATATGAACTAAAGAGACTTTGGAAGTACTAAAGTCCATTCCATATAAGTAATTTTGCTCATATCTGCAGTTTCTAGATAAGGTTTCGACCTATAAACGCTATTTGATACTGCTGAATTTAAAATAATAAAACTAAAATTAAACTTCGCTATGTTGATTATGACCCCATCTAGCGCGCTTCGCGTAAACTATTGTCGCGCGTAGTTAACTTGAGTAGTTTTCGAGGTGGTTTGGTAGATGGCGCTAACGTCATAGTCTGGATATGGTTTTTGAAAAAAAAAGTGCACTTGAATCCCTGAAAATGCGCAGCAAGGCGGGTTTCGTCGTTAAAAAAGTTTTTATACCAAAACGGGCCACCGTGATGCCGAGGAAGACTGGAACTGCCGTAGCGGTGAGTAACTCCCAAGAAATTCTATTAAAATTGTGTTGTTCGTGTGTATATTATTCATATTTTAATTCTAGAATAGGTACCTATGTCGTTAGTTCTAGGTATTGGGAAGGCGGGTATTGATTTTTCAGGCAATTCTAGGATATTCTATGAAAATGACGCTATAAACCATTAACGACTACAGTAACAAAACCTAAAATCCGATTATGTCGTTTCATTTATAATTTTTTATTTTAAAATTTGGACACGGCTACTTACATTTTTATTTATTTATACCGCGATGTGTGGGAAGCTACTTATGTATTTTCTGCAGATCTGTAGTCTTTAGATAAAAAAAAGCGGCCAAGTGCGAGTCGGACTCGCCCATGAAGGGTTCCGTATTTAGGCGATTTATGACGTACAAAAAAAACTACTTACTAGATCTCGTTCAAACCAATTTTCGGTGGAAGTTTACATGGTAATGTACATCATATATTTTTTTTAGTTTTATCATTCTCTTATTTTAGAAGTTACAGGGGGGGGGGGGGGGACACACATTTTACCACTTTGGAAGTGTCTCTCGCGCAAACTATTCAGTTTAGAAAAAAAATGATATTAGAAACCTCAATATCTCTCCTATCCTCAATACCTCAATAAAAAAATTTTTTGAGTTTCAGTTCGAAGTATGGGGAACCCCAAAAATTTATTGTTTTTTTTTCTATTTTTGTGTGAAAATCTTAATGCGGTTCACAGAATACATCTACTTACCAAGTTTCAACAGTATAGTTCTTATAGTTTCGGAGAAAAGTGGCTGTGACATACGGACGGACAGACAGACGGACAGACAGACAGACAGACAGACATGACGAATCTATAAGGGTTCCGTTTTTTGCCATTTGGCTACGGAACCCTAAAAATAGGTATTAGCAAAACAACTCAAATTACCAAAACTTTTTTGCAAGCGTTTCCTACTTTGTTAATTACGCACAAATTGTATGACTCATCGTAGACGTGACGTCATCAATTAATTATTGTTCATTTTTGGGGGAAGAACGGAACGGACGGGTGCGGTAGGTACTCGCTGTTGCTACTCTGTTTAATTAAAACTGTTTGCTATTTAAGCGAATCTAACATTGATGTGTCTAACAAATACCAAAAACAAATCGTACCCAGTTCAACTTGAATGACTTTTAGACTTTTCATAACCGCAGCTTTCAGTCGACTTCAGGGCAGTTTTCAGATCATAGCCTCGTTAAGTACATAGCCATCTATATTTCATAGGCACAGTCTTAGAGTATTGGAAAGGTGCGAAGTCGGTGGAGGGGGAAGTGGCGCTGATCGTCACACTGAAAGAAATAATCAGTAAATCTTAATGAAATATCAGTAAACTTAACTGAAAAAAGCAGTTAAAATGGAGCCAACTGTAAAAACCAGTTACTTTAACTGTAACAAAACAGTAAGGGTAAAACAGTAAATTTTACTGAATAAGTCAGTTAATTGACTATTGACTAAAACAGTAAAAAAATAAAACAGTTAAGGAAAACAGTTAAAGAAAACAGTTAATGGAAACAGTAACTTTATTCACCTAATTTAACTGAATAAATCAGTTAAGGAAAACAGTTAAAGAAAACAGTTAATGGAAACAGTAACTTTATTCACCTAATTTAACTGAATAAATCAGTTAAGGAAAACAGTTAAAGAAAACAGTTAAGGAAAACAGTTAATGGAAACATTAATTGCTACTGTTCCACAACAGTAGATCTTACTGATTGGTTACGGTTGCTACTACTGTTTGGGAACAGTACCAGCTACTGTTAGGTATGTAGTTGCTACTGTTCCACAACAGTAGATGTTACTGATTGGCTACGGTTGGTGCTACTGTTCGGGAACAGTACCAGCTACTGTTAGGTATGTGGTTCCTACTGTTCTACAACAGTAGATCTTACTGATTGGCTACGGTTGCTGCTACTGTTCGGGTACAGTACCAGCTACTGTTGGGTATGTAATTGCTACTGTTCCACAACAGTAGATGTTACTGATTGGCTACGGTTGCTGCTACTGTTTGGGAACAGTACCAGTTACTGTTGGGTATGTAGTTGCTACTGTTCCACAACAGTAGATGTTACTGATTGGCTACGGTTGCTGCTACTGTTTGGGAACAGTACCAGCTACTGTTGGGTATGTAGTTGCTACTGTTCCACAACAGTAGATGTTACTGATTGGCTACGGTTGCTGCTACTGTTCGGGAACAGTACCAGCTACTGTTGGGTATGTAGTTGCTACTGTTCCACAACAGTAGATGTTACTGATTGGCTACGGTTGCTGCTACTGTTTGGGAACAGTACCAGCTACTGTTAGGTATGTAGTTGCTACTGTTCCACAACAGTAGATGTTACTGATTGGCTACGGTTGCTGCTACTGTTTGGGAACATTACCAGCTACTGTTAGGTATGTAGTTGCTACTGTTCCACAACAGTAGATGTTACTGATTGGCTACGGTTGCTGCTACTGTTTGGGAACATTACCAGCTACTGTTAGGTATGTAGTTGCTACTGTTCCACAACAGTAGATGTTACTGATTGGCTACGGTTGCTGCTACTGTTTGGGAACAGTACCAGTTACTGTTGGGTATGTAGTTGCTACTGTTCCACAACAGTAGATGTTACTGATTGGCTACAGTTGCTGCTACTGTTTGGGAACAGTACCAGCTACTGTTGGGTATGTAGTTGCTACTGTTCCACAACAGTAGATGTTACTGATTGGCTACGGTTGCTGCTACTGTTCGGGAACAGTACCAGCTACTGTTGGGTATGTAGTTGCTACTGTTCCACAACAGTAGATGTTACTGATTGGCTACGGTTGCTGCTACTGTTCGGGAACAGTACCAGCTACTGTTGGGTATGTAGTTGCTACTGTTCCACAACAGTAGATGTTACTGATTGGCTACGGTTGCTGCTACTGTTTGGGAACAGTACCAGCTACTGTTAGGTATGTAGTTGCTACTGTTCCACAACAGTAGATGTTACTGATTGGCTACGGTTGCTGCTACTGTTCGGGAACAGTACCAGCTACTGTTGGGTATGTAGTTGCTACTGACCCACTACAGTAATATCTACTGTAGTAGAACAGTAGCAACTAAATACCTAACAGTAGCTGGTACTGTTCCTAAACAGTAGCAGCAACCGTAGCCATCAGTAACATCTACTGTTGTGGAACAGTAGCAACTACATACCTAAGAGTAGCTGGTACTATTGCCTAACAGTAGCAGACACTGCAGCTGAGCTACAGGGGCCCGTTTCTCAAAAGCTTGTAACTTGTAATACAAGCGGATGTCACTTTTTGACAGCTTTTGTTAGAAAGGGACTTCCACTTGTATTACAATTTACAAGCTTTGGAGAAACAGGGCCCTGGTCTTGCTATTGTTGAGGAACAGTGAAGAAATAAATACAAGTGTATATTACAAAGTAAAAATCATATTTATTGATGGAACTCACATCAAATTACACACAATAAACAAGGATGTTACAAAGTAAACATTATTCATTGATACTTTGATAGAACTAAATCCATGTAAGTACCTACATCAATCCAATCCAAATAAACACGAGTGTTACAATAGTAGTTTGTGTTACAAGGGATCAAAATGGTATATTTCCGTCAAGGGCGTACATTGAATCCTGAATGAAGCGATGGATTCTAAAGTAGAATCCTGAGCGTAATGAGGGATTCAAGTGTTAACGCCCAAGACGAAATAATTTTGATACCGTGTGACACATACTGCTTTTCACATCAACTATGAGGAAAATAAAGAAATCTTAGTGTTGACACAATTATTATGTTTCAAAATATTATTCAAGCTAAAAAAAGAATGCAAAAAATAACAAAAACAGTGTCCTAGAACAGAAAAGTGCCACTTTGACCCCCCCTAGCAGGGAGGAAAAGTGCCACTTTGATCCCTCCTAGCGGGGAAGAAAAAGCCCTTTTACGAAAAGGTTATGTGAAAAATAAACATTTTTTAATAATGATACCTACAACTAAATCCATTGCAATCACCATTACGCCTGCTAGTAAGGGCTAAGGGTACTTTGCGATGGAGTAATAATTCCTGGCCTTTGACTACGAAAATTATTTTTCACATCACCTATTCGAAAAAGGGCTTTTTCTTCCCCGCTACGAGGGATCAAAGTTATACTTTTCTGTTCTAGGACACGATTTTTTCTTTCTTGCATACTATTTTTTTTGGTCAAATAATACATATTTATTTGGATTCAATGTACGCCCTTGACAGAAATATATCATTTTGATCCCTTGTAACACAATATTAGTTTGTGTTACAAGGGATCAAAATGATATATTTCCGTCAAGGGCGTACATTGAATCCTGAATGAAGCGATGGATTCTACAATAGAATCCAGTACAGTACAGTAGAATCCTGAGCGTAATGAGGGATTCAAGTGTTAACGCCCAAGACGAAATAATTTTGATACCGTGTGACACATACTGCTTTTCACATCAACTATGAGGAAAATAAAAAAATCTTAGTGTTGACACAATCTGATGCTTAAACAGATTATTTAAGCTAAAAAAATAATGTGCAAAAAAATTTAAAAATAGTGTGCTAGAACAGAAAAATGTTACTTCCTAGCAGGGAAGAATAAGCTCTTTTCCGAATAATTGGTGTGAAAACTACTATTTTCACATCACCTATTCGGAAAAGGGCTTTTTCTTCCCCGCTAGGAGGGATCAAAGTGGCACTTTTCCTCCCTGCCTTGACGGAAATGTATCATTTTGATCCCTTGTAACACAAACTACTATTAATACCTTGCTAGCACGCAAGGTGATGATTGCAATAGATTTAATGTATGCTGTTTGGGAGCTAACCTAAAGTGTACAACACATCTTATACTATCTTATCTTATTATTTTAGTATTATAAATTACACATTTGTAATAAGTACCAATAATTTAGTCAGTAGGTAACAATCATAAATTTTCCATCAAGTGTAACATTTTTTTTTGTTGAAACGTTTATCAACTCAGGGGCCAATTCTATGTGGGCTTAGTATGTGTGTGTATGTTTGTACATAACTATATATACCTTTGTCGGTTTGTCTCTCTGTGCAATACAAACCAAATGTTTTTATAGGTATGTATTCTGCTCTATGTGATTTATTTTAGAAGTCGGTATCATATCAAGTAAGGTAATTGTGCTAGTTTTTGTCCACTTATCGATTTTGCCAGCTTCCTACTTAAATGTATTATACAGGGTGTTTGGTACATCTTTTGCCAAATAAAAACGGCAGCAGTAATTTGCTATCTTGTTATGCCTAGAAAAGAAATTGCTCACGTTTTTTTTTCATCTCTATGATAATCTTTTTGCATCACAAAGCTGGCAAAATCGATAAGTGGACAAAAACTAGCACAATTACCCTACTTGATATGATACCGACTTCGAAAATAAATCACATAGAGCAGAATTCATACCTATAAAATCATTTGGTTTGTATTGCACGGAGAGACTAACCGACATAGGTACACATCAGTGGCGGCGCGTCCATAAAAGCCGATTCACACCGGCTTGCCTCTTTTTGGAAGTTTGAACAAAGTTGTAAAGGAAATATGTAAGCCAAATTAGCCCCGGCTTGCCTATGGATATATGTTTGATGCGCCGCCACTGGTACATATACATACATACACATAAGAAATTTGACACACCTGTTTACTAAGCCCACATATAGACTAACATACCTATATGAATATTGTGCAATTCAAAAACCTTATATTTATTTCTGGGAAGATCTTATTAATGCAAAAAATGTAGTATACATGCATAATAAAACTAATAAATGTTGAGTCGATGAATAGAGCAAATAATAATTACTTTTAGATACCTGGGAACTAGTAGTAGATTTCCAATCAAAAATCCATTTTACAGAACGAGTTTTCCTACAGCAGTAAATAGGTTTATTTAAACACTACACACTAGTTAGACCTTAGCTATTAGAGAGGGCCCTGACCTGAGACCACCTCTGAGAGTCAAGCGGACCTAGATCCAGAGAACACTGAAATAGAAGAATGATTCGAGTGACTCCGTTCGACTGCAGATAATTATACACTTTGTAATGAAAAGTGGGCCCACTTTTCATTACAAACTAACAAGGAAACGGCGCCAGCAGTCAGAGGGGCTACCGCGAAAACCGATATTCGCAATATGCGGGAATCTTTCTCTTTTACTCCAATGAAGGGGTAATTAGAGTGACAGACAAAAATGTCCGCAATTTGCGAATATCGGTTTTCGCGGTAGGTACGCCCCCTGTCTTGTCAAAAGACGCATATCCATACCTTCAGGAATTTCCCTGCTTAAAACGATCTTGGGGATATTCTTTGGTAAGTTTACCAAAACAATTTATTTATTTATTTATCGTATGGTAGTTAACAACATATGAAGTAACACAACCAAAAGGACTATGCGTCTAAACGGTCCAAAAACCAATAGAGTTGAGAAGTACATAGGTCGTTAGATAGGTATTTCTATGAACTTCGTTTTATGGTTGGGCACAAAGCCGAATTCCATTGCAGAACCGAGATATTGGTATTTTAGTCAAAATATCGTCAGGTCAGGCGAGAACATGACTCTATTGCCTAGGTAATAAGGGTGACGACATTTTGACTAAAATACCAATATCTCAGTTCCGCAATGGAATTCCGCTTCGTGCCCATGGAACGAAATGAAGTACATAGAAATACCTATCTAATGACCTAACTCTCATTTCTGTTGGTTTTTGAACCAGGCTCCATACAAAGTTACCCATGGTCCTTTGTGAAGGAACTTAGGAGCTTGCAAAAAGTGAGTATTTTTATCTCAAATTATGACTAGCTTATCTGGGGGCAAGGTAGTGCCCCTGACAATAAGTTGAGCAAAAGAAACAACAAAGGCGAAGGCAATAATTACCAGGACTTAATTTCTCTGCTCAATAGTACACAAGAGGGCAAACTGCTTCTTACACAGCGTCTAAACCCTTTGGGAGATCAACTACGAAGAACTTTAACCAGGGAGATTTCGACAGAAATAGTAAAACATGATCCGAAGGCACCAATAACACGTGACATATACGTACGTGCTTTGGATTCGCGAAATTAGTAAGTTTTTTTTTTAATAAGGACCTATTGATAAAGTTACAATTAACTATCCATGCCAAATATTATAAATGTAAATGTGACTCTGTCTGAGTGTCTGTCTGACTGACTGACTCTCTTTTGTCTGTCTGTCTATTACTTACATTCTATTATTACAAAATAGAGAAATAACAGGTAAGACTTGCTTAATACAATAATCTCTACTGTTTGAAGATGTGATAACACTGAGAACTTATTTTATTACACTAAAGGGCCTCAAGTGTTTTAGTATAGTGGCAAGCGAAAGAAAAGTTTTCTAGAAATCGATTTTCGATCATGTCGTCTCGGATATGGGTGAATATGGTATCGATGCGTTCAGTGTAATGCCCTGAACACAAATATATGAGATGACAAGCGCGAAAGTGGTGGGGGTAGTTGCTGTGACGTCATAAAGTCGGCAGTACAAACTTTTATTTTATTTTCTTTTAAACATATCATGTGGGGTACCAAATGAAAGGGCTTTGTGAGTGATATATAACATACTGTAACATTTTCAATACTTGGTCTAACAAATTATTAGAAAACGTTCAAAAACTGTTTACATATATTTTTGAAATGGTATTTTCACTAGCTATCATTTGGTAGCCATATTGCTATAGTAAGAAAAAAACAATTCCCCCCTCAATTCTTTCATTAGCGGGAGCAATTTTCAAAATTTATATAGCCTATGTCACTACCACAATTCTGACAAATTCAACCACATCTCATATGTCAAAAACTGTCCAGCCGCTTAGGCTGTAGGGATTGCCAAATAAATGGACATATATAGCCCTACAGCCTACGGCTAGATATGTGAGGTGTGATTGAATTCGTCAGAATTGTGGTAGTGACAAAGGCTATATAAATTTTGAAAATTGTGCCCGCTAATGAAAAAAATTGAGGGGGGGATTGTTTTTTTTTCTTACTATAACAATATGGGTACCAAATAAAAGCTAGTAAAAAGACCATTTCAAAAATATATATACTCAGTCGGGTTTTTTGTTTGTTTTAATAAAAGTTGCAGTTTAATGTAACAGAAAAATATACTTTTTTCAACTTGATGTACTTTTCATATTATTTGATATATCTGTTTAATTATTTTTAACATTATATAGAAATTATTCACACATTATATTATACAGCCATTTTCAATTAAAGTATGTACTTGAAAATCAACTGCGGATTGTGAAATTTTGAACGTTTTCGGATAATTTGTTAGACCAAGTATTGAAAATGTTACAGTATGTTATATATTTGTGATCTACTCACAAAGCCCTTTCATTTGGTGCCCCACAAGATACGTTTAAAAGAAAATAAAATAAAAGTTTGTACTGCCGACTTTATGACGTCACAGCAACTACCCCCAACACTTTCGCGCTTGTCATCTCATATATTTGATTTCAGAGCATTACACTGAAGGTATCGATACCATATTCACCCATATCCGAGACGACATGAGCGAAAACTAACCTAAAGCCTGCGCAGCCGCTGTACTATTTGGGCGAGCCCATGGTCGGCTGTTTCACGCAGTGACTAATCTGAAGGCTAAGTATAGCCGAAATAAAATATACCAGCTAAAGGTGCGTCGTTCCGTAGAAAAAACTTTTATTTCTCTATTTTTTGTTAATGTATTAGCATGCTGAAATCGGCTAAACATGTGAAAGTACTATTTTGTTTGTCAACACAATTGCCTTGTAAATCATTCATTCATAGAGTCTGGCTAGCCAAAAATTGTTGACAGATATTTCGTTGTTGTATCACTAATTGTCTATGATTTAAAAAAAAGCTAAAAGTCAGTTGTCAATTTATGTCATTCATTCAAATTGTTTGCGGTTTATAAGTGGTTTATTTTAAATAAGATTAATAATGTCTATACTGAGTGAGGTTAGCAAACTATTATTTAAGCTCTTAAATAATTACGACAATGTGCGAAGTCGACGTGTAGCGTTGTATAACGAAAAACTGCAATGTTTACAAGTCCTAAAGAAATGTAAACAAATTAGGAGGTTGGTGCTCTATAAATATTTTGATACTTAGCATTTGGCATATTTGGCATAGTACTTATGTATTTTTTTAGTGATGGATTAATATTACGGTATTATCGAGCTAGGTCTTATTTAAACTACATTTCATTGTTCGCCTTGTTACAATGGTATATGGTGAGAAAGTGTTAACATATGTTATTGTCGTTGACTGTACTTTACATAGTGGTAGAAATTATGTGAGCTGACTTTGAATGCACGTCAACGTATATTTAACTTATATCCTCAGGTACCTTACGTGTGCATAGAAAATCAAAAATATTTTCTAATATCAAAACTATAATTCCTACTACACAAAGTGTGACCAGCCCAAGATTTTTTGAATTTCCCGCCAAACATTTGTGTAATATTTCAGTAGCCAGACTCTATATCCACAACAGAGTGAGAGGGGGCGGTCGAAAACGGCCTGAATGGATTCGGGAAAAGGATGGTACGGCTGCGCCTTTGTTGTTTCTTTCGCTCAACCTATGGGCAGGGGCACTACCTTGCCCCCAGATAAGCTAGTCATAATTTTACATAAAAATACTCACTTTTTGCAAGCTCCTTAAGTTCCTTTACAAAATTACTTTTGTTTGAAACTGCTTCAAATAATGTTGTTATCTTATTTTTCAATAACGGAAATTTGCTATCAACACTGTATTCATTTCCAATATACCAATCGTGAAAGTCTGCAAGAAGCTGGAATATAAAATTAAAAATAAGTTCTCATTGTTGTCACATCTTCAAACAGTAGATATTTTTGTATTAAACAAGTTTTACATGTTATTACTGTCTTGTCAAAAGACCCATATCCATACCTTCACGGTAAGTTTACCAAAATAATTTATTTATTTATCGTATGGCAGTTAAAAACATATGAAGTAACACAAACAAAAGGACTATGCGTCAAAACGGTCCAAAAACCAATAGAGTTGAGAATTAGGTCACTATATAGATAGGTATTTCTATGAACTTCACTTCGTTCTATGGTTGGGCACCAAGCCGAATTCCATTGCAAAACCGAGATATTGGTATTTTAGTAAAAATGTCGTCAGGTCGTCACCCTTATTACCTAGGCAATAGAGTCCACCGTCGGGCGAGCGCGGCAAACGCTCGCCCGGCGGTGCGCGAACTTGTACCCTGCAGCATAATTTAATTATTTGGACTCTAATAAGGGTGACATTTTGACTAAAATACCAATATCTCAGTTCTGGAATGGAATTCTGCTTGGTGCCCGTGGAACGAAATGAAGTACATAGAAATACCTTTCTAATGACCTAACTTTAGAAACTAAGAACTTTAACAATGGAGATTGTGACAGAAATAGTAAAACATGATCCGAACGAAGGCACGAATAACAAGCATACTTGCATTGGATTCGCGAAATGAGTAAGTTTTTAATTTTTTTTTAATAGGGACCTATTGATAAAGTTACTATCCATGCTAAATCTTATAAATGTAAATGTGACTCTGTCTGAGTGTCTGTCTGACTGACTGACGCTCTTTTTGTCTGTCTGTCTATTACTTACATTCTATTATTACACAATGAGATATAACAGGTAAAACTGGCTTAATACAATAATATCTACTGTTTGAAGATGTGCCCATGGTCCTTTGTGAAGGAATTTAAGGAGCTTGCAAAAAGTGAGTATTTTTATCTTAAATTATGACTAGCTTATCTGGGGCCAAGGTAGTGCCCCTGCCAATAAGTTGAGCACAAAAGCAACACAGGCGCGGCTGTACCATCCTCTTCCCGAAGCCATTCAGGCCATTCTAACTCTGTTGTCTAGGTAGTAGGGTTACAGACCGGAACCCTGATTACTGACAGTTTGGGCAGTGTCCCCCTGTCGGCTGGTAGTCCCTTTTTTTTCAAATATTAATACATAAACAAAATAGAGAAATAACTTGTAAAACTTGCTTAATACAATAATATCTACTGTTTCAAGATGTGACAACACTGAAAACTTATTTTATTGGTGCCTTCGGATCATGTTTTACTATTTCTGTCGCAATCTCCCTGGTTAAAGTTCTTCGTAGTTGATCTCCCAAAGGGTTTAGATGCTGTTTAAGAAGCAGTTTGCCCTCTTGTGTACTATTGAGCAGAGAAATAAAGTCCTGGCATTTGTAAGCGTCAGGACCCCTGGACCACTTGAGATATTTGATGTTTAGACAATATCAAAATACACTACCTTTTTGCTACTATTTGGTACCTAACTTCAAATAATTAGTACCTCGATTGACAGCGAAAACCCAAAGAACTAAAGTGGCCATACATTCTGACGTCAGGATGTCTGGACCTTTTTTTTACATGGTTTGAGACAACACAACTGCATGACATGCTAGTAAATATTTACCCCCTTTTTAGTACCTCAACATATATCTTTTTCCATTCTTTTTGGTATTCCAGAAAAAAAGTAAATACGTTGAAAAAAGAAATTTTATATAAGATTTTTTTTTGTTTTTATGATATTTAAGTGTATGATTTTATAGCCAGAATCATATATTTACTTACCCCAAAAACAAAGGCATTGCAAAAAAATCTAATATAAAATTTCTTTTTTGAATGTACTCTTTTTTTGGAATACCAAAAAGAATGGAAAAAAATATATGTTGAGGTACTAAAAAGGTAGTAAATATTTACTAGCATGTCATGTAGTTGCGTTGTCTCAAACCATGTAAAAAAAATGGCCCAGATATCCTGACGTCAGAATGTATGGCTACTTTAGTTATTCGGGTTTTCGGTGTCAATCGAGGTACTAATTATTTGAAGGTAGGTACCAAATAGTAGCAAAAAGGTAGTGTATTTTGATATTATCTAAACATCAAATATCTCAAGTGGTCCAGGGGTTCTGACGCTTACCATTTATTGCCTTCGCCTTTGTTGTTTCTTTTGCTCAACTTATTGGCAGGGGCACTACCTTGCCCCCAGATAAGCTAGTCATAATTTGAGATAAATACTCACTTTTTGCAAGCTCCTTCAAAGGACCATGGGTAACTTTGTATGGAGCCTGGTTCAAAAACCAACAGAAATGAGAGTTAGGTTATTAGATAGGTATTTCTATGTACTTCATTTCGTTCCATGGGCACCAAGCGGAATTCCATCGCAGAACTGAGATATTGGTATTTTAGTCAAAATGTCGTCACCCTTATTACCTAGGCAATAGAGTCCAAATAATTAAATTCATGCTGCAGGCTACATGTTCGCGCACCGCCGGGCAGAAAATACATCTATTTATTACACTAAAGGACCTCAAGTGCGCGTTGTTCCTTAGAAAAAACGTTTACTCCAACAACAGCATCAGAGAAGCACGCTACAACTAACAAAAGGACAGCACCGCTTTGGTGCCCATAGAACGAAAGGAAGTACATAGAAATACCTATCTAATGACCTAATTCTCATTTCTGTTGGGTTTTGAACCAGGCTCCATACAAAGTTACCCCTGGTCCTTTGTGAAGGAACTTACAGCCGGATTCGAACTTTATGATATGGATTAGATATGTCAGTGTCAAATGTGACGTTTCTTCAAACAAATACGTCACTTTTGACACTGACACATCTAATCCATATCGTTTCTAGATCTATTAATTAACGTATCTTAAAGTTAGAATCGGGCCGTTAAGGAGCTTGCAAAAAGTGAGTATTTTTATCTCAAATTATGACTATAGCTTATCTGGGGGCAAGCCCCTGCTAATAAGTTGAGCAAAAAAAATCACACAAAAAAACAATTACACTAAAGGGCCCCAAGTGTTTGGGCGAGCCCATGGTCGGCTGTTTGACCGAGTATCGCCGAAATAAAATATACCAGCCAAGGGCGCGTCGTTCCTTAGAAAAAACGTTTACACCAACAACAGTATTAGTGGAGCACGCTACAACTAACAAAAGGACAGCACCGGTTAGAGAGGGCCCCGAGACCACCTCTGAGAGTCAAGCGGACCTAGATTCAGAGAACACCGAAATAGAAGAATGCTTCGAGTGGCTCCGTTCGACTGCAGACAATTATACACTTTGTAATGAAAAGTGGGCCGTAACTAGGAAACGGCGCCGCTAATCTGTCTTATCAGAAGACGCATATCCATACCTTCAGGAATTTCCCTGCTTAAAACGATCTTGGGGATATTCTTTGGTAAGTTTACCAAAATAGCCTCACTTTGGGTAGTGGTGTATTTGTTTTTTTTGTGTAGTTTTTTTTTGCTCAACTTTGCAGGGGCACTACCTTGCCCCCAGATAAGCTACCTCAAGTGTTTGGGCGAGCCCATGGTCGGCTGTTTGACGCAGTGACTAATCTGAAGGCTAAGTATAGCCGAAATAAAATATACCAGCTAAAGGCGCGTCGTTCCGTAGAAAAAACAATTATTTCTCTATTTTTTGTTAATGTATTAGCATGCTGAAATCGGCTAAACTTGTGAAACTACTATTTTGTTTGTCAACACAATTACCATGTAAATCATTCGGCTTCGGGAAAAGGTTGGTACAGCCGTGCCTATGTTTGCTTTGCTCAACTTGGCAGGGACACTACTGACCCCCATATCAGCTAGTCATAATTTCAGATAAAAAAACATATATATCTACTATTTTTTTTCGTGACAATTGTGATGAGCTCTTCACCGCTAACTATTAACTACATAGTACCTATTTATTGACGATATAATAATGTTGTCTCGTATTAAAAAAAAATATCACGATTGTGGCAAACAAGCATACGGCCCACCTTTACGGCTACCTTTGTGAAATATGGACCAGATAACACGCTTCCTACAATAAAACATATACCAACAATAAAAGGCAATGAAGACAATTTAGTCAATACTCCTAGTTCAAAATCTATGATATTTTCTGCTTGGTTGCAGCTGGGTGATTTTTTAAATAACTTCTAATGGACCGCGAGCCACGAACATATTTCCATGACCAATCGCCTCCCGGGCGATAACTCGTATATTGGTTAACGGCTATGTATGATGATCCCTCATGGGGTGGGGCTGGCAGTCCGTTGGTGGGTTGAGGAATGGCAGCCACCGAAACATGTAAAAAAATAAAATAAATTTTGTCATCGCCTCTCGTTTGATACTTTGTCAGAAGATAGTTTTGATATTATTATAAATAAAAAAAACCGTCAGCTACTTGCATAAACATGTAAAAAATAAGCGCTGTACCTTTTTATTATAGGAATAACTAAATCATGAAACGTTGCATGTAGGATTTCATCAGGCATTTCAATAAACGCCTTACGGGCGCGTATTTTTTACATGTTTATGCAAGTAACTGACGTTCCACCGCTATACAACCGGCTGACGGTTTTGTTTATTTATAATAGCATCTAAACTATCTGCATGATGGGGGTGAATGCCATAATGCCGGGTTATTCCCACTAGTTACTACCAAAATATTGTTACACTTCAATACTAATAAAAACAGTATAAATATGTACAGGATGTTTTTTTATAGTCACCTGCAATAATTAACGAGGTGAATATGTAGGTCATACTAAACAAGTTTTACTGTGAAACCAATACCAAAATCACGAAAAAAAATTGACTCTCCCATACAAATTTCAACATCAGACCAGTCAAATTGTATGACACAGCCAATTTTTTTAAATACATTTTGCATTAATAAATTATTATAAATTGATTTGTGTTTCATTTCAGTAAACTGTCTTGAAAATGATCAAAAATACTAGAACAAACTTTTTAATTAATAAAATCACTTGAAAAATAATCTAAAATTTAGATTCTAAATGGACGATTAAATTTATTTATATGAACATAATATAATTTTTGCACTTCTATCGGTTAAACTGTTTTAATATTTTTGATCACTCTTAAGGCAGTTTCCTGAAACACTAGACTTATAATTATTTATTACATTATTTATTATTTATTAAAGCACTCTATATTTAAACTGTCTTTATTAGTATTGAACTGTAACAATATTTTGGTGGTAACTACTTACTGGAAAAAAAATCCCACCTTTTAATGAAAATTCCCAGTAGTTACCACCCGCTCGGTTTAGTGGGAATAAAAATTCCCAGTAGTTACCACTGGTAATAACTTGGTGGTAACTAGTGGGAATAACCTAATCGCCACGCTTGGCAGGCGGGTTGGCGATCGCAGTCTAGTAGGTACACCGAATTTAAGGGACGCTGCTGCCCGTCCACCGGTGGTCTGGACGTAGTTTAAGGACATACCCGGGTCCTAAACTATCATCTGGCAAAGTATCAATCGGGAGGCGATGACTGATTTTTTTTACAGGTTCATGTGATCAACTGACGGTCTTTCTTTAAGTTAATATAATTATTAGCTTTGAAAAGAAATGTGTTGAAAAATAAGTTAATACATTTACATATCCATATTTGAAAAGGACTAGGCACATGCTTGCTTCCATGCATGCACCCTTCGACAAATTAAGATGGCGAACCAATGAAGGCAAAACAACGAACGATAATACAGAAGAACTAGAAAATCTTACAGATTTGAAGATACCAATATTCCGCACCACTGTATATCTATCTGCCCCGCTGCTCCGACCAGTTTGTGCCTATGACTGTTCTTCTGTATACCTTTTATCGCATGCAGCTTTTAAATGGGACTACGTAATGTAACCAATAACCTTTTAAGAGGCGAAAATACCGTATTTAATGTATGGGGAGCCTGAAAATGAAGGGTTTTGTACCGAATAGCTATTTTATTCACTTGTTGTTCAACTTCATACGCATAATAATGACTATCAAAAAAAATTGTTTGCAACAGAGTCCCTATTAAAATAACCTCATTATCACAAATGTACACCCCACTTACCATTAAAAACATTACTTCGTTACGATCGCAGATTGGCTTAGAACTACAAACAAGTATAGAACCCTTACTATATCGAACAGAGGACATGGCAAACCAAGGGACACCGAACAAAGACTTGGGTTCGTCTAGATGGAGACAGGATTGAATGATTTCTAAATCAGATTGTGTCAGTTTTAGTTTTTTAGCTCCCCAAGATAATATTGGATCCAATGAACCCTTAGAAAATATTTCGTTTAATTTGAGCTGGTGTTTAATAGATAAGCTGAGCGAAATGTTCCTTCGATTACATGAAGCCCTTGCAGATGTCTTTGCCAGTTTATGTTTTGCTTCGTACCTCATAGATGAAATTAATGAAAGAGGACCAAAGTTCTTCATAGCATTATGATAATGTGTGAGGTGGTGAAACTTAGGTTTTAGAGATCCATTTGACAAGAACAAATACAATTCATTAAGTTGAGTGACACAGTCCTGCATTACAGCATCAATACCGTCCCAAACACAAGTAGCCATTGCAAGTTCTACAACTTCGCGTAATTTCAAATAAAGTTTCCAATAGATGTCACCTCCAGGAACCTTATCACCCATTAAAACTGAAAAATATCTTATGAAAGTTAGCATTTCTGACGCGCTAAGACGAATATTACATTGATTGATGTGAGTCATGCTTAATTCAATAGGCTTGTTGCGGTTATCTGGTCCGTATTCAAAACTACGTAGCCTATCGTTCAGCAAAGATAAAGTGAAATATTTGAAACGAGTAATATATTTCATTAGCACCAGTCCCATGACATACTTGCCAACTCCTTCAAAAATGTCATGCATAATATCTACGCCTACTTGCTTGAATAACTCAAAGCCACCTACTTTCAGCCAAACACATCTTTCCTTAACACCTGAGTTTCCAGGAATACCTTCCAATAGGTCGGCCTCATAATCATCAATACATCTTAAGATTGTATTATCTTCATAGCACTGAACTTTCATGACTTCTTTTGTCACTCTACAAATTCTACAAGAATAATTAGCTGAAAAACTTTCCACGAAACCAGTTAAGGAATGAATGCCCAAATTATCCCCTAGAATAAGAGCTAATTCAAAGTATATTACTCCACTAAAATTGGGAATATCAAATGGTATACCAACAGTACGGAGAAAATTTAGTTCATCTATTACAGGTTGGAATATTATATCGTTACCGAATCGCACTCTATCAGAAGAGTGAAACAACAAAGTTAAGAAAATATTAGAAAGAACAGAGCAACGCCACGGTGGTAAGCAAGGTATTGAGACATATACGGCTCCCAGTTTATGAATGCCTGAGTGGCTTCCCAAAGCGTTACCCGTCTCATAATCATCAAAAAATAAAAATAAGGGCAGAACATTCCTATCAGCGTGAACTGTTTTTTTGGATTGCCAGTAATATCCTTGAATGAAGTTGTGTATATTTGTGATATCATTATAAAGGTTTGCCATATATTGTAGTGTATCAACCAAGATTGATTCGAGAGAGAAAAAAGCACGCAACACTTCTCTTAATGGAATAAATTGGACAGTACGATTAACTACTTCATTGCCGCCACGAATGTTTGATTCGCGGCTCTCGCCTACTACAATTGCTTGGGGCGGTATATACGTTTGATTGCGCTCAAAGAAAGAAAATATACGATGTTCTGAGGAAAATGTACTGAACACTGAATTTATTTCTGTACGTATCGTTTGTACTACTTCTGAATGATTAGAAGAAGCGATCCCCCCATTATTAACCATTTTCTGCGGCAACTCATGCATTAAAGGCAACACAGAATGTGATATGATGTTTAGAAAATTTTCAATAATAATTTGAACAACATTTCTTGGTAGATTTGCAGCTCCATACAAGATTGCTATAAATAAAGCTAAAGCTGATTCAAGTGAAATATTACGTAAAGAGATATCATTAGCTTCTGGTGCTACAATTACTGATAAATCATCACTTGTAGAAGATGGTGGCACTACAGATGATGAACTAACATCTTCGAGTGGTATTTCAGCATTTGTATCAACAGATCCGTCGTTTTCTTCGTTTCTGAGAAACTCCTCAGTTGAATGAATTTTAAGATAATGTCGCCGATATGAGTTAAATAGATGGTAGGATCTGGAACAGCCGCTTTCGGTACATCTATATTGTTCAAAATTATGATTCTTATGAAAAAATTGGAAATGAAACCTGAGTGCTTTAAAATCTATAACTTCAGCTGCACACAAAAAACAGACAACCATTATTCCTTATTGAAGTTGCAATCACTCAGTAGTCTAAGAACAGAAGTAGAAATATTTTCTTTTATATTAACTACTTCGGTATCATCAATGGCATAAACCGCTCTCTGCAGGAATTGCCAAACCCGTAAACATTCACAAGGATACTCTAAGTATAGGGCCCATATTATTTTAAAACAAGTATCCACTGCAGAACCAATGGTAGGCAGCTCATAAGTAATGTTATCAACAATAAGGTACCTTGCCGTGATATTTTGAAGTGGTCCTGCGACTACGACATATGGCTGGACAGTGATACCCCGTGATTTATTCGTATCGCGTCGTTTCTGTCGTTCTTCGTTCAGCAGTTTTTCTTCGTCAATATGCTTAATGAAACTTTCACGTACTTCAGCCGTAGAATATTTCTTCTTCCTGATTTGAACCGGTCCTAAAAGATGCGGGATCATAAGAAGTGCAGCTAGATTGCTTGTTTCTTGATCGGGATCTATAATAAAAGAAATAAACATTATAAGACATGCCTCCCACAGACTGCAGTAAGTGTATGGTAGCTATCCGGTTCCCATAAGAGGTTCCCAGTCTATAATATTGTATATAATATTGAAAGGGTCACTCACACATAATGAAATGTTGTTAGTAAACTCCAGTAAGGATTGAGTTATATGGACACCGGCTTGGATTACATTCGATCCCAATACTTATTGTGGTAGAAGAACTGTGTTGCGAGATTTGCATTTTTGTACATGTAATTTAAATGTTCGCATATATATGCCGGCACAGCCGTATATCATATGATGATATACGGCTGTGCCTTTGTTGTTTGCTATGCGCAACTTCCCCCCAATCCGCATTGGGCTAGCGTGGGGACTATAGCCCAAGCCCTCTCGCGCATGAGAGGAGGCCTGTGCCCAGCAGTGGGACGTATATAGGCTGAGATGATGATGATGATGATGATGCTCAACTTGGCCAGATAAGCTAGTCATAATTTGAGAAAAAAAATACTCACTATTTGCAAGTTCCTTAAGTTCCTTTACAAATTTACTTTTGTTTGAAACTGCTTCAAATAATGTTGTTATCTTATTTTTCAATAACGGAAATTTGCAATCGAAACTGTATTCATTTCCAACATACCATTCGTGAAAGTCTGCAAGAAGCTGGAAAATAAAATGTAAAATAAGTTCTCAGTGTTGTAACATCTTCAAACAGTAGATATTTTTGTATTAAACAAGTTTTACATGTTATTATGTCTGTTTTGTTAATGTATTAATATTTGAAAAAATAAGGACTACCAGGCGACAGGGGGACACCGCCTAAACTGTCAGTAAACAGAGGGTTCAGGTTTTTTACCCTACTACCCAAAGTGAGGCTATTTTGGTAAACTTACCAAAGAATATCCCCAAGATCGTTTTAAGCAAGGAAATTCCTGAAGGTATGGATATGCGTCTTCTGATAAGACAGATTGGCGGCGCCGTTTCCTAGTTACGGCCCACTTTTCATTACAAAGTGTATAATTGTCTGCAGTCGAACGGAGCCACTCGAAGCATTCTTCTATTTCGGTGTTCTCTGAATCTAGGTCCGCTTGACTCTCAGAGGTGGTCTCGGGGCCCTCTCTAACCGGTGCTGTCCTTTTGTTAGTTGTAGCGTGCTCCACTAATACTGTTGTTGGTGTAAACGTTTTTTCTAAGGAACGACGCGCCCTTGGCTGGTATATTTTATTTCGGCGATACTTAGCCTTGAGATTAGTCACTGCGTCAAACAGCCGACCATGGGCTCGCCCAAACACTTGAGGTCCTTTAGTGTAATAAATAGATGTATTTTCTGCCGGGAATACTCGTTCTGTAACAGATCAATAGTTATACCTATATTAATATATAAAGACAAATAATTAAACTATGATTATTATAAGAAAAACAACGCGGCCCATTGAAACTTTTCTCGTTTTGTTAGGGAAACATTGAACAATTAGAGAATGTTTTCCATAAAACACATGAGGAAAGTTTCCCTGGTTGGCGCATATTTATTTCCTATTAAATATATTCCGTGCCATACATTATTGCCCATTATCCATTCATCTAAAATTCTAAATCGGTTCAGCAATTTAGGAGTGAAAACGTAATAGACAGACAGACAAAAAGAGAGTCAGTCAGTCAGACAGCCAGACAGACAGACAGACAGTTAGACAGACAGTCAGAGTCACATTTATAAATAGGTCCTTATTTAAAAAAAATTAAAAACTTACTAATTTCGCGAATCCAATGCAAGTATATGTTACTTGTTATTGGTGCCTTCGGATCATGTTTTACTATTTCTGTCGAAATCTCCCTGGTTAAAGTTCTTCGTAGTTGATCTCCCAAAGGGTTTGGACGCTGTGTAAGAAGCAGTTTGCCCTCTTGTGTACTATTGAGCAGAGAAATTAAGTCCTGGAAAGAAAAAAGATTGATATTTATTACTAAGTATAGTAATGGAGCAGAAGAAATAATATTTTACAGAAATAAACCGACTTCTCAAATAGTTTGAAATGCCATATAAATTATTGGCTGGTATTTAACTTTCACGATTTTTAAACATTATTTAATTGCACAACGGGACTCCTCCGAGACCATGAGGACAACGCCGTCCTCGAAACGTCGGAGTTAAGTCTTAAAACTTAAATACGCGATTCTCAGTCTCCAAGATCACCAGATATAGTAATCCACTTCGTCACCTTTTTCTGGTAGAATATTTCATTTCTGTAAGGGTCGCTGTTCTAACCTAACCTTACCCACTTTTCTAGTAGCATTTCGTTTCTCTAAGGGGTCGCAGTTCTATCCTAACCTAACCCACCAAATCGAAATCGCTAAACAATGCGTCGTTGAAGAGTTCTGTTCTGATCATCATCAGCAGTTCCACTTCATCAAATGCGACAGTTTTTTATGAAAATGCTTGATTTTCTGATGATAATACAGAAATCTCTATACGCATGCCTTTAAGATTTGAGGAGTTCCCTCAATTCCTCATGTATCCCATCATCAGAACTGTGTTTTAACAACAACGGGACCAATCTGTATGCATATACATATACAATCAAAAAAAGAATTTTCAAAATCGGTCCAGTAATGACGGAGATATGGAGTAACAAACATAAAAAAAAATAAAAAATGAACATACAACCGAAGGTTATCAATTGATAACCTCCTCCTATTGAGATTTGTAAGTCGGTAAATAAAATGTAGGAATCTAAATCAGGTCTAATAACAATAATAGGTTAGTAGAAATGATGCTTCCGCGACCGCTGCGGAGGCGGGACTCAGGTATAATATAAGGTATATTTAAGGTCTAGGTGCTTTTCTGCAAAAAAGGTACACTTACATTTAATTCTTCCGACCTTGAAAATGTTGAACTTGGTGAAGACTCTACAGAGTTGATCGGTGAAGTTAAACTTGGCGTGAGCCCGTCGACACCTTCTCCGTACACTTTTATTATTTTTTCTATCCCACTATCTATCTGAAAGATCATCAATAAAAAAATAATTTATAATAAAACTGGCAAAATCGATAAGTGGACGAAAACTCGCACAATTACCCTACTTGATATGATACAGACTTCGAAAACTGAAATAAATCACATAGAGCAGAATTCATACCTATAAAAACATGTGGTTTGTATTGCACAGAGAGACAAACCGACATTGGTACATACATACAGACATACATACATACACTTAAGAAATTTGGCACATCTGTTTACTAAGCCCACATAGACTAACATATATATGAAATATTGTGTCATTCCAATAATACTACATACATACGGGTCGAATTGTTAACCTCCTTTTTAGGATTCCGTATCCAAAGGGTAAAAACGGGACCCTATTAACTAAGACTGTGAAAGATCATCAATAAAAAAACAATTTATAATAAAACTGTCAAAATCGATAAGTGGACGAAAACTCACACAATTACCCTACTTGATATGATACCGAGTATACCGACTTCGAAAACTTAAATAAATCACATAGAGCAGAATTCATACCTATAAAAATATTTGGTTTGTATTGCACAGAGACAAACCGACATAGGTACATACATACAGACATACATACACTTAAGAAATTTGGCACATCTGGTTACTAAGCCCACATAGACTAACATAATATATTATATGAAATGTTGTGTAATACCAATAATACTACATACATACAGGTCAAATTGATAACTTTTTTTTTTGGATTCCGTACCCAAAGGGTAAAAACGGGACCCTATTAACTAACCCCCTTATTCATAAACGTTTACTAAAGTTGACAAGCCGATAATAATCGTTTGTCCCTTTCCGACGTATCGGAATGATGGAAAACAAATAGGTACAGTCAGCAGCAGAAGTTGCTCAGCGGGCGAGGTGTTCAAAATTATCTTGACACGCTCTTATTCTCTTAACAATAAAGTCGCGTCAAGATCATTTTGAACACCTGGCCCGCTTAGCAACTTCTGCTGCTGACTGTACTAAAAATAGAATAAAATAAATTAGCCGTTTTTTGCGTAATGGTACGGAACCCTTCGTGCGCGAGTCCGACTCGCACTTGGCTGGTTTTTATTGTCTGTATTCATCAACTCAATATTAGTTCCATTTTACTACATTTTTTTGCATTAGAAAGATCTTCACAGAAATAAATATAAGGTTTTTTAACAGACTTAAAAAAAATCAAGCCGGAGACAGACGGACAGCGAAGTCTTAGTAATAGGGTCCTGTTTTTAACCTTTGGCTACGGAACCCTAATAATAATTACTTTTACATACCTGGGAATTAGTACATTTCCAATCTAAAAGATGTTTTTTAAATTTTGCTTGCGGGCCAATAGGAGGGATCAATCGTCTGATTTGGTCATCGTCCAATAACGGCAATGAAGTTAAGTCAACCTCATTCTCTAGAATAATCGAAAAAAGAATGCAATGATGGCTAGCTTACACAAATGATAAATCCAAGATAAGAAAATAAGCAAACAAATACCCAGTTAAAATGTTAACAGCAGTTTACATAACATAACAGAGTTAGATTTAGTTTTTTGTTAGTCCCAAAAATATGAAAATAATTTTTGATTTCTATGCAAGTAACTATAGACAGCAAAAATATCTGACAGGCGATTTAAATATGGTTAAATTCTCAATTTTAATTTAATTTAGGCAGAGTAATATTGAAAGTACAATGCAAAGCCGCTCTTTGTAACTAAACAAGGGCATACATTGCTATTTCAGTCACTTAACAGTGCCACTTAAATATACCTAAAATACCACACCATACCACAAGCAAAGATCAGTGATCACACAATACCACATTAACTTAATATAAATATTACCATGATTACTTTGCAGTTTGCCATAATTATGTTAATAATAGGTCTCTTCTGGATGAGATTGGCTCAGGACTGGGATAAGTGGCATACTCGGAGATGCCTATGCTGCAGTGGGCGATAAAAGGCTGATATAATAATGTTAATAATTCCGCTTAAATTGATATAATTAAACTATGCCGGTGTAAGTTACATGTGTATATTTTTCTGAAATTAATTTGATTGCCAGAATAAAATGGTATCTATTAGTTGGACTAAAGCCTATCACAGATGGAGCGATAATATACCAAAAGATATCATAAAGCAAGGCATCTTACGATATATTCTGCCCTGCTAAGCCAAAGAGCGCTATCTCAAAAGAAAATTCATTGCTAACTTATACTTCAGTTTCTATTACTGAGAGTTCCATTTTCTAAATCATTTGTTTGTGAGATAGCGCTATTCGGCTTAGGAGGGCAGTATTTTACGTACAATTTGACAGAGTCCACCCATGAAGCTATAATATATATTTTGGTATATTACGATATCTTACAGCAAGGCATATTAGCCTTTCGTATGCCTTGTCCCGTATACGTCACAGACAATTCCCCTGTAATTTACAATATCAAGGTTATTCATTTAGTGGCAAATGTTAACAGGGGCATACGAAGGGTTAAGATACCTTGCTATATAATTATAGCTCGGTATATTACGATATATTTTGGTATCGTTATAACACACCTATTTTTGCGTCGGGGGTTAATAATTATGAATTAAGTAGGTACAGAACTGTAGGACAAACTTATAAAAAGCGTGACGTGAATTATATCCAACTTACCAACAAATGTCTCAGCGTATTTCTCGAAGCCCCATGTCTTCAAAAGTTGACTGACTTCGTTGGATACTTCGTTGGATGAAGAACCACTGCGAACAATACAAATCCTCCATAAATTTCATGTCATTTCGCATTCTGCCAATATCAAGTGCGTTTACGAAACGACTTTGCTCGTGAAAAAATGACAGATAATGCAGTAGGTAGTAAGTATTAAATGATGTCACTTATTCACATTCACAGAAACCACTATCAACATTATAATTTTAATAACCGGACAGCAAAAAAATCAAAGAACGCTTGTAGAAATCATCACAAACGACAATTCCTCGGTAACTACCTATTAAATATAAGTAGCTACTTTCTAAATATACTTACATACTAGTATTACAATTAAAATTAAGTATTTACCTCATCATCCCTGGTTCACAGAATTCACAGTTCACACACTCTACACAACTTTAATTATGAACACATCCAGCAATTGACTTCGTGGCTCCCGAGTGGCTTCTAAACTAAAAATGGCCACGCGTCGCGCAAAATGGCCGACATGGTGTGGACATGAAGGGATCACAAACATTTTTATTTGATTGGCAAAAAAAGTGTAATCAGAATCCCTTTTTTTTAAAAAGGGTTAATCATATTGAGAGAAAATGTATTCCGTTAAATATAGTTCCGCAGTCAACTATGTGTTTTGCCATGTCCGTATGTCTGTCTGTCCGCAGCTTAGCTCAGTGATGGTTAGGACTAGAAAGCTGAAATTTGGTATGAGTGTGTGTATTAATCACGCCGACAAAACGGTAAAACAAAAGTACCCCGAAGTGGGGCTGAAAATTTTTTTTTTCTCTTTAATCCTATCGTATAGCTATAGGGTGTCGTTGGATATGTCTTCTAAAAAGAAAAGGGGTCCCATAAAAAATATTTTTTGATAAATTCAATACTTTCGGAAATAATGGCTCCCAAAGTTCACAAAAAAATGTGCCTCCCCCCCTGTAACTTTTGAACCGTGAGTCCAAAAAATATGGAAAAATTATGTAAGTAACGACTAATAAGTACTTTTAATGAATACTATATTGAATAAAATCGGTTGAGCTGTTTTTGAGTTATTGAAAATGTGCTTTCATAGTAAAAAGACGTAAGTGCCGCAAAGCATCCTATAAAAACGACCTTTTGAGTGGGTTTATTGTAACAGGGCGACAACTACGGAACTCTACACTGAATGTGGCCCGACATGCTCTTGGCCGGTTTTTTTGTTGTTAAATATTATTTTTTCGATTTGATTTGATGGATCGGAAAGTCAAACAGGGAACCGATTTATATTATGACTTTCGAGAGTGACATTTCAAAACTGAGCGCTAGAAAATATGTAGGTATAGTTTGTCAAAGGCAGTTGTCTCATTTCAAACATAGACAGAGAGAATCGTACTATATTTGTCTTACACTAGTACTAGCACCCAAAAGAAAAGAATGAGTATAGTTTTCTTTGTTCTTATTAACTGACAAATTGGTTTGACCAACTATACGTATGTATTAAGGTAAGTATATGGATTCGAAAATATTTCATGACTTATAGTTGGTCAAGCAGATCTTGTCAGTAGAAAAAGGCGGCAAATTTGAAAAATGTAGGCGCGAAGGGATATCGTCTCATAGAAAATTTGAATTTCGCGCCTTTTTCTACTGACAAGATTTGCTTCACCATCTATATTTTTTAATCCAAATTTCTTCATTCTGTCTGATTCTTATAAATATTGTGATTAAAAGGCTTATATACATATATATATATATGTATATAAGCTACAAAAAACATTAGAAAACTAAAGGAATCAGGTGCCAGGGAGCCTTTTAATCACAATATTATATATATATATATATATATATATATATATGTTGGTTTTAAACAATATAGTATCCCATATTTACTTCAAAGCATTAAATTGTCGTATAATATAAGAAGGAATGAAATTGAAAAGGTTTGCGACCTATGTCTTCGTCCCGCCATTTCGGGCAACAACGTTATTTACCGAGTCAGACAGTAAAAACAGTACAAACTACTGTTCTGTAAGTAGGTAGTATAGATGGTCAAGCAAATCTTGCCAGTAGAAAAAGGCGCGAAATTCAAATTTTCTATGGGAGGATATCCTTTCGCGCCTACATTTTTCAAATTTGCCGCCTTTTTCTACTGACAAGATCTGCTTGACCCAGTATAGTAAATTCTTTATTGTGCAGAAAGACATATTTAAAAAAATAACATACAATTAGTAAGAAGTACAATTAAAGGCGAACTTATCCCTTTGAGGGATCTCTTCGAGTTAACCTTTGAGTATGATTTATATGATGTTTAAGTATATGATTATAATGCATACCCTTTTTTAAGTACCTACCTAAGTAATAAGTTATTAACACTACTATTTGGTGATGTCTCTTCGCTAGGCTATACAAAATTAAATATAATTAAAAAATTTGATTCCTTTCAATGACATCGTAGGTCATTTGTCAGGAACCTACTTTCTTTATATAGGTAAGTACATTTCAAATGTTAATACTAGATGCACCGGATATTCGGTTACTATGCGGTATCTGGCCTATCCGGCCCTTATTTTAATATATGGCCGGATACCGAATAGTGTCCTACTATCCGGCCGGATACCGGATAGGATAGTATCTGCTTGATTTCGGAAATTCGATGTAAACAAATTGGATTTAAGAAACAGTCACGGTCATAATCGTACCTACTCGTTTATTACCTAGGGTTCCGTACCCAAAGGGTAAAAATGATGCTGAACCCTGGCTGTACCTAGTGGAACTCAGGTTTGGTGTAACATAGGCCCACGCTATTTTGGTCATCCGTCACATCTTGATGAGCACTTGGGAGAGCAGTACCCAAGATAGAGTTGATGCTGAACCCTGGCTGTACCTAGTGGAACTCAGGTTTGATGCAACATAGGCCCACGCTATTTTAGTCATCCGTCACATCTTGATGAGCACTTGGGAGAGCAGTACCCAAGATAGAGTTGATGCTGAACCCTGGCTGTACCTAGTGGAACTCAGGTTTGGTGCAACATAGGCCCACGCTATTATTAGTCATCCGTCACATCTTGATGAGCACTTGGGAGAGCAGTACTCAAGATAGAGCTGATGCTGAACCCTGGCTGTACCTAGTGGAACTCAGGTTTGGTGCAACATAATATGGCTCCTCTTCACGTTGGGCCAACGCCAACGCCAACGAGGGACGCATTTATGCGTTAGAGGGAGCAAGTGATATTGCTATCTCATTCTACCGCATGGCTGCGTCCCTCGTTGGCGTTGGCGTTGGCCCAACGTGAAGAGGAGCCAATAGGCACACTTTGTTTTGGTTAACCGACTTGTCGTCGTGTGCCTATGTTGCAGAGTTCCACTAGGTGGGTCAATCAACTTTTTTCTAACCGCCTTTAAAAAAAGGAGGTTCTCAGTTTGATACGTATGTTTGTATGTTTATATGTATGTATGTTTGTTCGTGATTATCTTGCGTTTGGCTGAACCGATTTTGATGCGGTTTTCAGAAAAGTGTTACATTCTGGAGAAGGTTTTAGTGGACAGTACATGGATGGTTTGAAAAACCAATTGGACCCGGTAGGTGGCGATGCTATCGGTATACCTAGCTGAAACCGATTTAGATAAAATAGTGGGACTCGGACTAGGACTGAAAGTGGGAGTGGGAGCAATATACATACAAATCGTTTAGCACCGAAACGTCATATTATGTTATTAATTTTCTTATTATTAGATATTAATTACTTTTTTTAGAAATTTGCTTTACGACGGGATAGGGACTGGACACGTATAGGGGTGCCATATCAAAATTAAGTATTTTGTGCTTTTCAGTGGGTTGGTTTTTTGAAGTCGGTTCGTCCGTCCGTCCGTCCGTCCGTATGTCACAGCCACTTTTTTCCGAAACTATAAGAACTATACTGTTGAAACTTGGTAAGTAGATGTATTAAGATGTGCTGTGAACCTCATTAAGATTTTCACACAAAAATAGAAAAAAAGCAATAAATTTGGGGGTTCCCCATACTTAGAACTGAAACTCAATTTTTTTTTTCATCAAACCCATACGTGTGGGGTATCTATGGATAGGCCTTCAAAAATGATATTGACGTCCCTAAATATCATTTTTTTCTAAACTGAATAGTTTGCGCGAGAGACACTTCCAAAGTGGTAAAATGTGTCCCCCCCCGTAACTTCTAAAATAAGAGAATGATAAAACTAAAAAAAATATATATGATGTACATTACCATGCAAACTTCCACCGATAATTGGTTTGAACGAGATCTAGTAAGTAGTTTTTTTTAATACGTCATAAATCGTAAACCGCAATTTTATTATGTTACTTGCTGCTACGGAACCCTTCATGGGCGAGTCCGACTCGCACTTGGCCGCTTGTTTTAAGTAGGTACTCCAATTACGGTGTAATTATTAGGGTGATAGAGAAAGATGCCCGCCATTTGCGAATTTCGGTGTTCACGGTAGCCCGAGACGGTTCCGTTTCTTTTCATAAAATTTCCCGAATACAGTCACTACAGTTAGTCAGTAAAGCCTAATGTTTCGATGAGTGAAAATAACTGTTCTAAACATTAAATGTTACTGTTTTGCTATTGATTTCTGATTAGATACAATAAACCGTTGGAAATACTGAGTCAGTCAGTAAAACCTAATGTTTCGATGTTTGTGCGAAACGTGACATGGTTGCCTTTAACATCTCATGCAACCAATGGCAGAAACTGGCCGAAGACCGACCCGTGTGGCGTCGTGATATTCACGATGGTCAATCCAAGCACGACGATGCCTGGTTTTCCTCATTAAAAGAAAAACGCATGAGGCGCCACGAGCAGGCCTCCAACCCCCGCCCAGCCGCCCACCTGGGGGAGCATACACCTGCCGCGTGTGGCCGAGGGATCCTCTCTCGTATAGGGCTTTACAGCCACGAACGCAAGTGTCGTAACCAGGATGCTGCTTAAAACATCTGACACAGATGATAAAGGCCTGTTATTATGAGCTGATATATGTATTTAACTGATATATGGCCAGGTCATTCAATTTATTATAAAAATACTTATAGATATCTAATATTCAAAGGGTTACAAATGTCACAATGAAATGTTAGTAAACTCCAGTTAATAAGTACAGAAACTTTATACATTTAGCGTTTGCGTCAAATCCGGTAGTTTAGACTTGATTATGATATTGGCTCAATGAATGGTAACCCAAGTTTGAGACCACGACCCGCCGAATGCAACTTTGTCAAAAAATATTTATGTTTATTTCATACATAGATACATATTAAATACAAGTAGTATATATTTTTTAATAATGCAGTGCCATTATGTACATTTAATTTCGATAATACTTGGTCTGAGAAATACGGAAGCTAATACTGAATCTAATTTAACAGAACTGAATAATTTGGCATAAGTATATGGCTGGTAGCCGTTGCTCGAAGTACAAATAAAAATAAATTACTTTCCACCCTAGGGTGGGAAATGCAATTTTCCACCCGGCTATCAGTCTATGAAAGGTGAACTTTCTAGGAGAGATGAAAATCATTTTGTTGATCATCACAAAATGTTTTTGATGAGATAAATTTTACTTAGCGCGCCATCTTGCGTTCATACAGCTAACCACTCGGTGTACGTCCAGACATCTATCCTAAAGATACAAACATTTTTTAATAGATGGCGCTGCCTTACATGAATAAAATTGTCTATACAGTGGCGCGTATTCAGTACTATTGGATTTTATTTGATGTTTGGCTAAGTGACTTCACTTGTACACAGTAAGAGGGCGCTGATCTTATAATGCCTTAACGGTGTAGTTTTCAACTATTTTTTTAATAACATTAGATAAATTGAAACTCATATAGCTCTGTTAAATTATTCGATTAGAAGAGATAACGAATTATTTAAAGTACCCGTTTGCTATTAATTAAGGTAAACGGTTATAATTAGAAATACTTAGTCAGTAATGTTTCAGTGAGTGAAAATAGCTATTCTAAACATTAAATTTTACTGTTTTGCTATTGATTACGGTAAACCGTTAGAAATACTGAGTCAGTCAGTAAATAACGTATGTCTTGGTGAGTAAAAATACAGTTAGTAGCATAACTGAACCAATGTTTACTATTTTGTGATGTATCTGTAATTTGGGTCAAACAGATCACTGTGTTATGTCTTTCCTGTAGACATACACAAGAGTTAAGGGCTATAAAGGTTAATTTTCTTATTTAACCCTTATCCACGTGAAAAGGTCCTCCTTTTATTTAGAGAACTATGATAAAATCATTGCTTACATGCCCACAAGCTGTTAACTATTGCCCACAGGAGAGAAAAATGTGCTGTTCGCGATAACACACAAGTTTGCAATCAATTATTTTCGTCTTTCTCCATTGAGTCTATTTTGCACCACCCTCTCTAATTTGATGGCGGGTAGTCTAATACATAGTGTTCATAACAAAAAATTCTTCTGAGATCTTCATATCTCTTGATACACGTTAAGTTCGAATAAATACAAATAAACTAATAACAGACAATGTGTAAATTGTTTCATGTTTAAGTCGGAGTTAAAGATCATGACTTATATTACCTATGGGAATGTCAAATCTGCTACAATTATAAGACAAATTAATTACGCGTCTTTACAATAAGCAGCAACTCTCTTAAACCAGAAATATATTCTAGTAATTATTGCAAAAATAAATATCAGGTGCAAAAGAGAATCAGTTGTTGGCTCCATACATTATTGCAATGATTCAGCTTAGCACCACACACTTTGTTCACAAAATTTTATTTGAGCATATATGTTATTTACTTATAAGGTACAGGTAATACCTACTCATTCCCTGATTTAAGAATTTTAGGCATTGCCTTTCATACACAGATTTGGTAATTATCAGGGATACATAAAGTATGATATTTTTAGCCTTTTGAGTTAGTAAAACCATAAATGATAGACAGATCTTGTGAACTGATTGATAGAGCATTTCATAATCTATAAGTTGTATTCAAAGCAATTAAGTCAAGCTTGACTATTATTAATACATCTATATATTACTATTAAGGTACTACTATTGACTCACTTTTGCTCCTAACTGTAAAGACTCTAATAATTAAATTTTACTGTCTTGCTATTGATTACGGTAAACCGTTAGAGTTACTGTTTCAATACGTAGGATCGTAGGAACTATATACTGTTGAGTGAAAATAACTATTCTAAACAGTAAATGTTACTGTCTTGCTATCGAATACGGTGAACCGTTAGAGTTACTGTTTCAATACGTAGGAACTATATACTGTTTCGGTGAGTGAAAATACCTATTCTAAACGGTAAATGTTACTGTCTTGCTATTGATTACGGTGAACCGTTAGAGTTACTGTTTCACTACGTAAGAACTACTGCTTCGATGAGTGAAAATAACTATTCTAAACAGTAAATGTTACTGTCTTGCTATTGAATACGGTGAACCGTTATAGTTACTGTTTCAATACGTGAGAACTACTGTTTCGATGAGTGAAAATAATTAATATAAACGGTTAATGTTACTGTCTTGCTATTGATTACGGTGAACCGTTACAGTTATTGTTTCACTGCGTAATAACTACTGTTTCGATGAGTGAAAATAACTATTCTAAACGGTAAATATTACTGTCATGCTATTGATTACGGTGAACCGTTAGAGTTATTGTTTTAATACGTAAGAACTACTGTTTCGATGAGTGAAAATAACTATTCTAAACATTAAATGTTACTGTCTTGCTATTGATTACGGTGAACCGTAAGAGGTACTGTTTTAATACGTAAGAACTACTGTTTCGATGAGTGAAAATAACTATTCTAAACATTAAATGTTACTGTCTTGCTATTGATTACGGTGAACCGTAAGAGGTACTGTTTTAATACGTAAGAACTACTGTTTCGATAAGTGAAAATAAATATTCTAAACAGTAAATGTTACTGTCTTCCTATTGATTACGGTGAACCGTTAGAGTTACTGTTTCACTACGTAAGAACTACTGTTTCGATGAGTGAAAATAACTATTCTAAACGGTAAATGTTACTATCTTGCTATTGATTACGGTGAACGGTTAGAGTTACTGTTTCACTACGTAAGAACGACTGCTTCGATGAGTGAAAATAACTATTCTAAACAGTAAATTTTACTGTCTTCCCATTGATTACGGTGAACCGTTAGAGTTACTGTTTCACTACGTAAGAACTACTGTTTCGATGAGTGAAAATAACTATTCTAAACGGCAAATGTTACTGTCTTGCTATTGATTACGGTGAACCGTTAGAGTTACTGTTTCACTACGTAAGAACTACTGCTTCGATGAGTGAAAATAACTATTCTAAACGGTAAATGTTACTGTCTTGCTATTGATTACGGTGAACCGTTAGAGTTACTGTTTCACTACGTAAGAACTACTGCTTCGATGAGTGAAAATAACTATTCTAAACAGTAAATGTTACTGTCTTCCTATTGATTACGGTAAACCGTTAGAGTTACTGTTTCAATACGTAAGAACTACTGTTTCGATGAGTGAAAATAACTATTCTAAATGGTAAATGTTACTGTCTTGCTACTGATTACGGTGAACCGTTAGAGTTACTGTTTCAATACGTAAGAACTACTGTTTAATGAATTAAAACTACTGTTTTACATGTTACTGTTTTGAAACAGTGATACGTACTGACTGAAATAGGTAAATTTAAATGTAATATACGTTATTTCAACTGTAAAATTTCTTACTGTTCTAAAACAGTATTCTTTTCTTTCAGTGCACAAACACAGGTAATCTTATGGAATGGCCGCCATTAGTACTAGCGGCAGCCGCTTGAACTAATTTTACTCCATAAGATTTAACGTAGAAAGTCTGCCATAATGAGGGCAGCACCAGTCGTGCACCTAGCGAATATGACCAAACGGAGTAGCCATTAACAGTCGTTCTCCTCTGTCGAAAATAGGCGACCAATGGTCATACACAATGTATGGACTGACGTTTATCTGACGGCTATTTTTACGTTACGTATACAATTGACGTGCCCCTCCCCCCGCAAAAATCGGCAGCCTGTTTTGCACAGAAAATTACTGACAAGGCGTCTCCGTTTAGTTATATCCTCCAACAAGGGCACAGTATTTAAGGTAGAGCCCACAGGCATAGAGAAAAAAATACATAGAGTGCTCACTCCATACATCAGTTCAGACTATTAATTTCAGTGTCTACATCTAGCATCGAGTAGCGGAACTATCAGTACTGCTACTTGACAATAGATGTAGCACCGACCGGAAAGTCTTATCTCAACAGCTTAAGACTTTCCGGTCGGTGCTACATCTATTGTCAAGTAGCAGTACTGATAGTTCCGCTACTCGATGCTAGATGCTAATAGTCTTTTTTGGTACTAAAGTGAGGAATGGAGTGAGCACTCTATGTATTTTTTTCTCTATGCCACAGGGACGCATCGCACGCAACGGATTTTAGTATTCTTTGTAACCTTTGTATAGAAAGTAACACAAGTGCGTCCACTAGGTATCTGCACGGTGGACGTCTACCTTTAGGTACCATCGTCTGTTAAAGGTCCCGTTAATATTTTTATCTACATATAGAGAGGCATTATATCGGAATTTCGATTTTCGCGGTAGACACACTGTGTTCAAAATAGAGTTCTGTACCAATAAGTATGATAAGGACGTATTTTGCAAACGAGAACCCCAAATACACCAAATACTCATTGAAAATCGAACCTTAATGTTAAAACAATGTAGTAGACATTTGAATGAGTATTTGGTGTGGGTTGGTTCCCGTTTGCAAAAATACGTCCGATTATACACCGAATTTAACTAGCGAGATTATAAACTGACGAGTGTTTACAATTTTACGGTGACATATAGACTTCACGCGGGTGTTTATCGTACCTTACGTACCCAGCCAAACACTTACTATGTACAGTTAGCTGCAGAGGGAGGTGACCCTCCCTGCAAACAAATTTCTATGCAGGGGGGTCACCTCTCTCTGCAGCTGACTGTACGTTTGATAAAGAATTGAATGTTTAGGTACATTTATACATAAATAACTGCTATCGACACTTACTTACTCACATACATTGAAACTCGCCAATAAATAAGTACTTATTTTGCGAAGCTAATGACAATTGTCACAAGAAACACGTTAGGGCGCGTGTACACGGTGCCGCATCCGCGCCGCCGCTGCGCCGCCGCCGCACAGGCTCGTGTGTCGCCGCACCTTCGCGTTATGTACACGAGACACGTATAGCCCGCCGCCGCGGGTTTTACGCGTCTCGTGTACATAGCGCGAAGGTGCGGCGGCGGGCTTTACGCGTCTCGTGCACATAGCGCGACGGTGCGGCGGCGGCGCGGAGGCGGCACCGTGTACACGCGCCCTTACGACAATTGTCACGAAATTCCGACACAGAAGTCATTTCCTGTCAAGAAGTATCGAAAGTTCTATTGAATCGTGTGACAATGGTCATCATCATCATCATAAACTTCGAAAGAGAAATACCTGTTTTTTGCCGATATAATAAAGTTTTTTTAAATAATACAATGATGGTGGCAAACAGGAATACGGCCCGCCCGATGGCAAGCGGTAACCGTAGCCCATGAATGCCTGTGACGTCAGCAATAGTGACATTTGTCGAATTGTCGCACCTGTCGCCGTGGTGAAATACTCCGGGCCTGGTTGTAGGTACACACAAATTTAATCCATGTATGAAGAAACTATAAAGGTTAGGGCGCGCCCAAAACAAAGATAGAGAAGATAAGGAATCACATTTTAAATCCCGTGCGGATTGCGATTTCTTATCATTATCAAACTGCTTTTATTTTTGGCTTTAGTCACAACAGTAAAACCGAATGCATAAAACAGCATAGCTCGTTGCGTAACCAAGGGTGTATGAAAATAAATGTTAGAAGTCATATCGCATGCGATTCGTTGCGCCCGCGTGTCGTAATAATGGCACTTTTTTAAAGGCTTCGCCGCTTCGTAGTCAGATATATCAATAGAGTCATTTAGGTACAGAATAAAGGCTTCGTCACACAGGCGCGTTTTCCGGGCGGCGCGTGAGCGTTTTGTATGTAAAAGCGGCGCGCCCGCTCACGCACCGCCCGGAAAACGCGCCTGTGTGACGAAGCCTTTATTCTGTACCTAAATGACTCAATTCCACCTCTCGTAACTTTCTCTCCTACCTATGCGGATATTTTGGATCAACAATTTACGCCCCATTAAGACGGTTCATGATTTTGCATGCAATATTCATTATTACCATTCACAGCGAATTCGGGAATGTATAACGGTCAAAGCTGCATGCGTGTAGGGTTAGCGGTTAGTATTATTACACCACGCCATGGCTATATTTAGCCCTTTCCAATGACATATTCACCAATTGACATATTATAGGTAATACCAACAAAGCATTACAATTTTGTCATGTACCTGTTTAGATATTTGCGTCTCAATTTACTAATTCTTTTAACGACCTAGGACATTATATGCGCAGTTAAGTAAAACGCAGTATTTTTTTCACGGCGATGCATTCATAAAGTAAACTCACTGAGGAAAACGCAGTCATTCGGCCAGTATTCGTTCGAGCGTTAAGGTCACTCGAAAAAGGTAATCTATTGCGTTGCAGTTTTTAATGCTGGCTGGTTATCCGACGAAAAGTTTTGTTTTTAAATAAAGAACGCGACGCGTTCTGCGCAGACCGAGCGGCGCAGTCAGTGTGTGTTCGAACGGTAGAAGGAGCGGACACGGCGCGGCGATCCACTGGCAAAAACGTAAGTTTTAATCTGATTTTAACTAGTTTCTTGAATAAAAACCTGTGTTCAATAAAAGATTATATGATAATGCGTGTTTAAATACAAGTTTAAGCTAGTTTTTAGTTTAGAAAACGGTTTTATTTTAAGGTTAGATTTACTACGTCGCAAATGAGCAACGTACGACGCAGTTCGCGCGTGCCGGTGTTGTGTTGCTAACTGCGATACAAACAACTGCGTATTTGCGTAACTATACAATGTGACTGTTTTTGAATGGTTATTGGGTGTTAAAATATGTATAATATCTAATAGGATAGGTCATGGCAATTGCATATTGCAGGGCGTTTAAGGCATGCGCAGTTACAAAATCCCGGTGCATTTCATCGATTTGTATGGTTTATTAATATACGTCGTATGCATTTACAACATTCTCACAGTATACATAGGTAAACCATTGATAGCTTTATGCAATAGTACCTGCAGATGTAACTGCGAAGCGAAATTTCGTCGTAGTTCCGTTTGAAACTTAACGTTTTTCGTTCAAAAGAAACTTAGGTATTAGATAGAGACTTACCTACCTACAAACTATGCAATATCGGACCTTTTACTAGGATATAATACTTATTAGCTATTGATCATTATTCATTTAAAAATGTGCAAACCCAAAATCGTGGCACCAAATAAATGAATGAATTTGAACACGACAGCGCCTTATACCCTTATACCTATAACGCATTCGAGATAAATGCAAATCAAATGTCCGCTTATAAACTATCGTATGGTCCGCGGTAACGACACGATTTTATCGTAACGACACTGCCGAGGACGCCAATTTATGGAATACAAACGCTTTTATCGAGGACGGTAACGGTAAATCGTGGAAGATACCCAATATCCATGTCGTACTGTATTGAGTCACAATCTCATATTTTTGGAAATCGGCCATTGGTTGCGTTTTACCTTTTACCTAGTTAAATTAGGGTCGGTTGCACCAAACTGTACGTATCGTTAAAGAGTTCGCTAAATTGTTATGTATGGAAAGTTTCATAGTAAAGCGTTGGGGCGCGCCGGCTGACGTTGATGAGTCTGTCAAATGTGGTTGGTGCAACTGGCCCTTAATCTTTACACCTTGGGAAATTCAAATTGATTAGGTACTTTTGTATTTATTATAGCGACCATCAGTGCTGTTTTGTTTATTTCTTAAAGGATCTACATATTTGGATGCAAGCGGCTCGAGGAGTTTATACCAAAGTATCTTAAGTTTAAAATTTGTCACGTGACTAAATTAATTTGTTGTGTATTTATACTCTTTTTATCGTGTTTTAGGTATTTAAACTTTGGTATTTATAAATGTACAATCAGAAAGGAAGGGCTTCGCTCCTTCTGTAGATAGAGTATGTATATGTCACCGTAGAATTGTAAACACTCGTCAGTTTATAATCTCCCAAGTTAAAATTATAATGCCACATTGACTTTGACTAGCCTAGACCTTGTCTAGAGTCAGTCAGAAATGACATTTCCACGTTCAGCGGTTCTAGCACGGTCACATTTTTATCGCCGGTCATCATGCCTATCACGTTGTATCAAGTATGTAAGTGTAAGTGCGAAAGTGACAGGCGATAAAAATAAAAATACCGCCGCAGGAATAAGACGAAAAAGTTTCGACACGTTTACAACTGTGGCTCATAAACGCCCTAAATACAGGCAAAAGTTGAATCCCTTGGAACTTCGTTTTTATTTCGCCTTGAATAGGGAGCTCTTCAAACATACCAAATCTTATCAAAATCTGAAAAAAAAAAGCCGGCCAAGTGCGAGTCGGAGTCGCGTTCCAAGAGCTCCGTACATTAAGTCCGACTCACGATTGACTGCACATTTCTAATAGGATTTCCTGTCATCTATAGGTAAAGAACTATTTTGTGTATTTTTTTCAAAATTTTAGACCCAGTAGTTTCGGAGATAAAGGGGGGCGGGGAAGTGGTAATTTTTTGCCTATTTTCTTGAATAACTGCTAGTTTAGCAGTCAAGAATAATAAAATAGTTATTAATCCTAAAACTATTAAAAAAATATTTGAGATTCTTACAATGAGCTCTTTCATTTGATATGTAACACGATATAGTTTGAAAAACTTTATTTTTTAATTTTCTCATTTACCCCCCAGAAATAGCCTCCATATTTAAAATTCATTTATTTACGTTACACGTCCATCTTTGGGTCACAAACTTTACATATCTGTGTCAAATTTCAACTTAATTGGTCCAATAGTTTCGGAGAAAATAATAGGCTGTGACAGAAGGACGGACAGACAGACGAGTGATCCTATTAGGGTTCCGTTTTTCCTTTTGAGGAACCCTAAAAATATTGGCCAATTAACATGCAGTTTGTTACTATTTGTGATCTAAACGCCCCACCTGTTGCCTGTATCGGTCTAAAACCAACCGACATAGTTGCAATTGCAACCTTAGATGCAACGCGCAAAATGGCAGAGGTCAGAACTTTATGACGTCACCCGGGCGGAGGCGAGTGCGTCCCTGAACGCCTTATTTATCCCTCTAGTGCATAGTCCATGTCATCAAAATTATTTCTTTAAATTTGAATTAACAGATGTCAATAGTGTTCAATGTTATAACTGCCACATTATATGGCTTATTCGTATGATCTAGAGGGTTAAATCCTGCTGCATAAATCCTTTTTAGGGTTCCGTAGCCAAATGGCAAAAAACGGAACCCTTATAGATTCGTCATGTCTGTCTGTCTGTCTGTCTGTCCGTCTGTCCGTCTGTCTGTGCGTCCGTATGTCACAGCCACTTTTCTCCGAAACTATAAGAACTATACTGTTGAAACTTGGTAAGTAGATGTATTCTGTGAACCGCATTAAGATTTTCACACAAAAATAGAAAAAAAACAATAAATTTTTGGGGTTCCCCAAACTTCGAACTGAAACTCAAAAATTTTTTTTTCATCAAACCCATACGTGTGAGGTATCTATAGGTCTTCAAAAATGATATTGAGGTTTCTAATATCATTTTTTTCTAAACTGAATAGTTTGCGCGAGTGACACTTCCAAAGTGGTAAAATGTGTGTCCCCCCCCCTGTAACTTCTAAAATAAGAGAATGATAAAACTAAAAAAAATATATGATGTACATTACCATGTAAACTTCCACCGAAAATTGGTTTGAATGAGATCTAGTAAGTAGTTATTTTATACGTCTTAAATCGCCTAAATACGGAACCCTTCATGGGCGTGTCCGACTCGCACTTGGCCGCTTTTTATTGCTTGTAAAGAGGTAATTTTTGCGACCCCCATTGCTCTACTTTAAAAAAAAAAAACAAAAACGGAATTGAATCGAAATAAAACAATTTTCCTAAGCGGGAAAAACCTCAAAGACCAAGTAAATGAACTTTCCAATATTTGAAAAATACCAACAAACACATATCGAAAAATTCAGGGATTAAAAACACATTACACTCAAACCCTACCTAAGCTATCAGCGCTAAACGAACAACAAATTAAAAAGCAAACACCTTACCTCATTGCAATTTCAACCATCCTACACTTACATTAAGGCACAATAATGGTTACACCGCTTTAGATATGAGCGCCGCGCCGGCGCGCCGCCGCCGCCGACGAAATTTTCGCGCCGCCGCCGCCGACGCTGCGCTATCGGCGTGGCATCGGCGTGACCTTGGTAGCTAGTACTACTTTCAGAATCAGATAATATGTTTTTAATCGAGTTTAGATCATTAACGGCGCCACTTCAAATAGTTTATAGCCATTCAAAAGGTATTTTAGGCCCAATATAATTCAAAAATATCGAAGGCAAATGCAAACTTATCTGTCTAGTAATCGCGCTACTAGTCTTGGGAAAACGAAATTATTTAATATCAATTTTAACATCAATATGCTTGTAATAAACATACTGATTTCCTTCCATTTTTATTGTGGGACATTCCACATTACAATTTATAGATTGTATATATACGATAGTCAATAGACATATGTCAATCACAATGAAAAAATTAACTGTGATCAACTCTGGCTAACGTGAGACTCGAACCCACATCTTTGGATTACCGATCCAATGCATAACTAATTTTGCCAGCTAACCATCATCATTTACCGCGAATTTAACCATTGCAAGCATGGTTAAACGTCTTTAAAAGGTATAAAATTGGGTTAATTTTGAGATATTAAGCGTTTCCACGTCCAAACGTCCGGCCGTTGGCTTCGCACGGAAGGGCGTCGGAATCGGGTCTCAATTAAACTTGGCCACTGTTCAAATTTCAAGCTTTGCTCTCTCACAGCTCAATCTTTGGCTGTGCATCGCTCGCATGGAATTAAACCGCTATCTGAACCTGCAAGTTTTTGGCCCTGGTTGGAGCTCAACTTTCGGCCTGTTTTAAAATGCTTGAGCATTGGGCCTTATCCGATCTTAGCTCCATTGCAGCTCGGCCTTTGGCGTCGCACGAATGCGCCCGCAGGAAAGCTCCAGATCTCTTTAACACTATGGCTTCAGTCTTTATCGGCCTGTACCCTCGCTCTGCTCTCTAGCAGCTCGGCCTCGCACTGAAGCGCGCCGCAATCGGCGCTCCAGGCGTTCGGCCGTCAGCCATGCTTACACTTGGCTTTCGAACTTAGCTGTATGCTTACCTGCAGCTCTTCCTCTGGCCTCGCATTGGGAGGCGTCGAAATCAAGTCTTCGGTGTTACATGGAGCTCGGAGTTGGGCCTCACTTTTTGATATAAATCGGTTTTATTGGGTCGATATTGGTTAATGACGGAGCTCAATTTTCTTTGGACTGTCGACAAGACGTTTCCCTGATCATAAAGAAATATAGTAAGACAAGAGTGCTCACTCCATACATCAGTTCAGACTATTAATTTCAGTGTCTACATCTAGCATCGAGTAGCGGAACTATCAGTACTGCTACTTGACAATAGATGTAGCACCGACCGGAAAGTCTTATCTCAACAGCATAAGACTTTCCGGTCGGTGCTACATCTATTGTCAAGTAGCAGTACTGATAGTTCCACTACTCGATGCTAGATGCTAATAGTCTTTTTGGTACTAAAACTGATGTATGGAGTGAACACTCTATGTATTTTTTTCTCTATGCCCTGATACAGCCAAACCGCAATTTTTAACTTCTTCCGGCCAGAGCCTCGCCAAGATTAAGACCGCCTCTGATGCCGCGCAATACCTCATATCCACAGTTTATATGATATCAATTTTTTTCGTAATATTATTCAATAAATTATCCTTGAAAATAAAAGATGCATTTATTTCATAACTTTCTTACAGCAAAAACATGTTTTTTCGGTAAAATTTTGGTTTGAATTCTTTTTTCATTAATCGAAGGTGTTTCAGGGCCACGCCGCCGATTCGCCGCCGCCGCCGACCTATTTTGACCGGCGCGCCGCCGCCGGCTATATGCATATCGGCGCTCATATCTACACCGCTTATCTTGTGCAAGTTCCAATAAGGTTTTAGTGTCAACGACCTACCGTGTTTGTCGCGTTATCTGAGGACATTACTTTCAGGGCCAGAGACTATTCAATTGGCACTGCACTGTGTTTTGAGAAGATCAACTGGCTGGGCATAATTTGTGTTTTGTTTTTAGCCTACATCCTTGGAATACAATGAAAATAAACTGTCGACTGTATTTTTTACCTCAGAATGCTGTAATTTATGCACTGAATGATCTCATTCTTGTTTGAACACAGATTGGGTATTCGGAAGTGTGAAATTAACGGGAAGGTGTATTGGGGTAACTTCGAAAACTGGGTTATTTTTTAAAATAACATATTTGTTAATATCTACCAAACTATACGCTTTTTCTGCTGTAGCAATAGTAAGCAAGATGCCTTAAGAGGTGCAGTGCTGACTGCTGACTTGACTTGAATGGATCTGATCTGTTCCTGACACTCTTATATTATGTCGTAAAGTTTGACACTCGTAAAGGCCAAAGGACACCGGCTGCGTGTGCGTAGACGTGAACGTGCGCGTGCGCAGCCGTGCACGCACACGTCACGCAAGCGGTGTGCCGTCTCTCATACATAAGGATCTATATATCACACACGAATCCGGTGTGCACAGGCCTTAAAGACGCGCTTAACTTTTTTTACTACACAAATAGTCACATTATAGCGATAGCCCCCTGGATGCGGCTGGTGCAAGACCGGTCATTAAGATGGCACTCTTTGGGGGAGGCCTATATCGAGCAGTGGACGTCCTCTGGCTGATATGATGATGATGATGATTATAGTATAAAATCTAACCATAGACGTGTTGCCAACAGGAGTCCATAGACGGCGTATACGGGTCGCTCGGCGCGTCGGGTCCGGAGACGGAGCGCCGCGAGAGCGGGAAGCGCGGCCGGCGGCCTGGCAGGAAGGCGCAACTCGACAAGCAGGACATGAAAGCCAAGCTGGGTAAGTATCTCTCTCTCTTTCTATGTTCTGGTGCCTACAGCTAGTGAAGGTTGGCAGTCAGCTCCAGCTCCGCACATTTCTCCCGATCTTTGGCAAGGTTGAAATGGTCGTCTTTTCCAATTCCCGTCCATTCTCGGATGCTACGCAGCCACTACTACACTGTTTTTCTACAACTATTTAGAACGTCTTTTTCCAGTTTTTGGGTGAGTAATTGAGTATGTAGGCCGACAGGGATAGACGGTTGCAAACAAACTGGACATTAAAGCTAAGCTGGGTGACTATTTATCTCCCTCTAACAGGAGTTAGACAACGTATACGGGACGGGGCATACTGGGACGGGTCGCTCGGCGCGACTATAATATTATATCAAATTCATACTATAATTGGTTTTATTAAAAAAAAAGTACAGAATTATCGATTTTAGAAACAAATGTCTGCGGAATTTTCGTGTGAATCTATTCTTAATTATAATTTATTTAGATTGTATCTAGGTATCAACAATTGTAGAAGAATAACTAGAATTAGTAACTTTTGACGTAGCTTTCGCAAAATCTACTACGTGCTATATTTTTACCTGCCCTTTTCCAGAGCGGAGTAGGCAGTCAGCGCGCGAGTGTCGCGCCAGGAAAAAGCTCCGGTACCAGTACTTGGAGGAGCTGGTGGCTGACCGGGAGCGCTCCGTGCTCGCTCTGAGGAAGGAGCTTGACAAGGTAACACAAATCAACAGACAGGACCTAACAAATATGTCAGCGCGAGGAAAGCTCCGGTACCGATTCTTGGAAGAGCTGGTTGCTGACCGGGAGCGCCATGTGCTCGCTCTGAGGAAGGAGCTTGACAAGGTAACACAAACCAACAGACAGGACCTAACAAATCTGTCAGCGCGAGGAAAGCTCCGGTACCGATTCTTGGAAGAGCTGGTGGCTGACCGGGAGCGCTCCGTGCTCGCTCTGAGGAAGGAGCTCGACAAGGTAACACAAATCAACAGACAGGACCTAACAAATATGTCAGCGCGAGGAAAGCTCCGGTACCGATTCTTGGAAGAGCTGGTTGCTGACCGGGAGCGCCATGTGCTCGCTCTGAGGAAGGAGCTTGACAAGGTAACACAAACCAACAGACAGGACCTAACAAATCTGTCAGCGCGAGGAAAGCTCCGGTACCAGTACTTGGAGGAGCTGGTGGCTGAACGGGAGCGCTCCGTGCTCGCTCTGAGGAAGGAGCTTGACAAGGTAACACAAACCAACAGACAGGACCTAACAAATCTGTCAGCGCGAGGAAAGCTCCGGTACCAGTACTTGGAGGAGTTGGTGGCTGACCGGGTATGCTCCGTGCTCGCTCTGAGGAAGGAGCTTGACAAGGTAACACAAACCAACAGACAGGACCTAACAAATCTGTCAGCGCGAGGAAAGCTCCGGTACCAGTACTTGGAGGAGTTGGTGGCTGACCGGGTATGCTCCGTGCTCGCTCTGAGGAAGGAGCTTGACAAGGTAACACAAACCAACAGACAGGACCTAACAAATCTGTCAGCGCGAGGAAAGCTCCGGTACCAGTACTTGGAGGAGCTGGTGGCTGACCGGGAGCGCTCCGTGCTCGCTCTGAGGAAGGAGCTTGACAAGGTAACACAAACCAACAGACAGGACCTAACAAATCTGTCAGCGCGAGGAAAGCTCCGGTACCAGTACTTGGAGGAGCTGGTGGCTGAATGGGAGCGCTCCGTGCTCGCTCTGAGGAAGGACGTCGACAAGGTAACACAAACCAACAGACAGGACCTAACAAATCTGTCAGCGCGAGGAAAGCTCCGGTACCAGTACTTGGAGGAGCTGGTGGCTGACACTGACAGATAAATTACTAAAACAATTAAAATAAATTAAAAATTCTAAACAATTTTCATTTAGCTAAACTATTATTCATAACCAACATGAAAATTAATTTATAATTTTATTTAGATAAGTTTTGACCGAAACCAGACAATTTTTGTTGTTTGGTTTTTAATTACAGTAATTACAAAACATTTTACAATAAGATACTTGCCTGCAATCTCAGTTTCTTTTTTCGAGCGCTCAAAATTATTACCCACTATGGAATTTATATGAAAACTAAACAAGTGACGCCACCTACTTTTTTTGTTCTATCCGATTTATCAAATATAAATTGTTACAAAATATAACTGCTGTCTAGGTTTTTATAATAATTTTCTGGTACTTTAAATACAGGCAACACACAGCAGGGATATAAGGAACTGATTGTAACCGAAGTATTTCAACATTTCAGTATTACAAATGGAACCAAGAACTGGACCAGGGCCGTATGCCCGAGGGTCTGGAGGCGATGCTACAGGAGCTAGGCGTAGTCAAACAGGAGGAAAAGCCCTTCTAGGCCTGCCGAGGTTCCCTGCTATCTCCCCCTTGGAGGAAACGAGGTAAAATCTACCAAAAATCTCTTTTTAACAAACCGAAGACCATCAAAAATCTTCGCTGGATGCTTCATCAGATTTCCAAGATTTCATCTCTTCGTTTGGATCCTAAATAACACTTCCAATTTAGTTTACTAAGATTGAAACTCTTTGTATGTTCAAATTTAAAGATCTACTCTTCATGTAAAATATTTGGATCCTAATTTGTATGATTTTAAGGAGTAGATTCGATATGTTTACTAAAACGTTGACCAATTATTTAAAATATTTGGATTCTAAATAAACTTAGACTTAAATATTTATTTATGTCCTTATAATTTCATCAACTTAAAATTTATTTACACCAAAATTTTGCAATGTTACTGTTTATATTAAAAAAAAACTGAGTGTATAACACTATTATTTTTAGGACAGTTTAAGAAAAACTGAAAACGTATCATGTAAGGGACAGAAAAGCAGGGAATTGAAAGAGTTGTGTATTTTCAGATCAAGTATACAATATATTATATACCATATTATTATACTTACATTTACTTTTGATTTTGCGGAGTACTTAATATATACAATAAATATAATGTATTATTTATTATTTAGAAGCCAAAATATGCCTTATTAATCATAATTGGTTTAGTTATTTGCAATATCAGTAATTATACTCAGCTAAGTCTAAAAATATTTAATACCCCTATTAGGACTCCCATAGGACTGGAATAAAAAAATATATTAAATAAAAGAAGCATGAAACTACACAGAAATAAATTCTATAGAGTCAAAGAATACCATAAAGACGGTTTGTTTTGATATTTCGAAAAAGTAACGAATTTAAGCTAGTTCTATCCTCTATTTTAAGCTTAGTCTTCAAAAAACCTGAATAAGTATAATCTTAGTATTCTTAGTTGTCAAATAAAAAGAAGACCGGTATTCTTCGAAGTTCCTTTAAGCTCCGCAAAATCGAAAGCTCTAGACGTATGTTAACTTTATTTTTAAGTTTTTGATGTGACGCACATATTTTTAGATGGTTATATTATTATGAATACAGAATAGTCACAGAAATAGTCTATTAATTTAACTCTAGTTTCGTGATTTATGTTTATTATCTATGAATTATGTTTATGTTAAGTTTTATTATTTGCCAGTTTCCGGGATCATTTACTTTTTATTGAACATCTACCCTAATCAATTAGTTATGTGTTAGGTATAAGCTTATCTTTTGAATTGATGGAATATTCCGTGGTTTTCATTATTTTCAACGAATTTGTTAGGAATAACGTAATTAAAATTATGTGCCAGGTTTATTTTAATGCGATTTAAGTTTTAGTGTCTACCTACATTTTAATGAAATATAATGTTTTTGGTGTTTGTTATTTTCAATCTTAGCTGAATTTATTTTCTTAATGAGTTTTACTGATTAATTATTTTATCATATCTCATATATCTAAATATCTATTTAAAATTTCGACAAAATTTAGTTCTTATCGTTGGAATTTGCTTACAAATCGATATCTGTTGAAGGTTAAGTACTAAATGTGTGCTAGTTTCTATTAAAATGTCTAATTTTTCCATGTAAAACAAGAATAAGATTGAACATTTCAAACAAACTCATGTGTCAATATTTGGGGCAAAAGATCTCGTCTTTTCTAGGAAGTGTGTAGTCTAAGTACTAAGTAAGTACATAATATCCATAATATTAAGGTCATATTAGTCATATCTTAATTGTCTTACTGTACTAGTTCATAAAAGTACAAAAAAGTTATGTAACCTACGGACCCTACGGTATTTAGATACTTGAGAACCATGCCACTTGAATTATTTCAAATCGAGAGTGAATAGACATCTCTTAGGTAGGCAATTAGGCATGCTCCATCCTAGACCACGTCATTTCCCGCACGGTATTAGACAAATAGTATTAGTCCACGAACTGGGGCCCATTTCTCAAACGGTATTAGACTAATATTATTAGTCCACGAACTGTCAAATCGTAGGGGTTACCATGGCAACACACTAATAATATTAGACTAATACCGTTCGAGAAATGGGCCCCTGTCAAATCGTATTGGTTACCATGGCAACACACTAATAATAATTAGACTAATACCGTTCGAGAAATGGGTCCCAGGTGAGATTGTGGTCAAATGCTTACGTTTATACCTTTGTCCAATAAAAAAACCAGACCAGATCTTTTGTGGAGTATTGCCACTAGTAACATATTAGCATAAATCTAATACATAGTATATTTTATTAACCAAAAAACATCTAGGGTGGTATACTCGTCAACGGAGTGATAAAGTAGTTGTTTTCATACACATAATATTTGAGTTATGCAGCGAATATGTTTACTTATTTAATTAAGCTTATGTTTACTTTATGTGATTAAGTCATAATTTGAAAGAAAATACAGCAAGGTAAAGGTAAACAACAATATATTTTTATGTTTTGCGTGATAAAAAATATATTCATTCTAAAGTTGACCGAAAAGCGTATAAAAAAATTAAATCATTTTCGATGCATATTTAATTTATTGCTTTAAGAATTGTTAGTTTTTGCGTTTTCTATATTAATTAAAATAGTTACTTATGATTTAAAGTTTCTATAATTTTAATTAATGTTAATTTGCAGTGTACTTCCTTCGTTCAATTATTAGTTTTAATTTGTGTTGCCAGTTAATATATTTACCTACATGTGGCTTAATAGTCATTTATCTAAATAAGTTTTTTCTTAAAGTCTTCAATAGACCTTATTATTTATTTCCTTTATTAATGACAGTTCGTTCAATTATAACTATAAAAAAAAATTATAAAATTTATAAATCAGAATTGAAAAAAATTGAATATTTTGGAGTTATATTAATAAATTTTATAATGTTAAACCATATCTATAAACTCTTTTCACTGTAACTTAACTCGAAACTATTAACTTATGAATCAAAGTTTATTATAATATTAAAAGTTGCCTTACTAATATACCTAAATAAAATTGAGGACTTTCAGTGATAAATGCTAAAAAGCGTTTTTTTGAATAAATTCTATAATTAATACGAACTACGAACGAACCATTTACGGTTATATGTTAAAATCTGCAACACAAAACCTGTCTAAATTGTTTTTATTATTATTTAAATGTGTACGATAAACATACGTATAATTTTTACACATTGAAGTTGAAAATATTGAAACGTTTTATTATGTTGTATAAAAAATATCCGTTACAAAATATAGATATAAACATATTTTATTTCATTTACCGAACCAGGGTAGGGTTTCTAAAAAATAATAATAGCAAAATAGCACCAAAAGTGACAGCCGTAGTAGGTACGTAAACCATCCCTTATGTCTATGAGAATAATAATGGTTGGTTTATGGTTTAAGATTAAAAAAAATAGTTTATTTTTAATTGTTCATATTAATTTTTACTAAGTTTTGTCGCCAATCCGCCTTCCGATCGCATTATCTATTATTTTGAAAATTCATTGTTGTCGTTTTCAAATCAGATTTTTATATATGAAAAGTATTTTTATTAAGAAAACAGCAAAAACTAAAATTGTGGGGAGGCAATCCTAACTTTCCTAAGGTAAGGTTTGCTAAACACTATGATATTGCATTGTAGGAGATACTTCAATACAATGTTATATTTTAGCCAAAAAAATGAATACTTCATACAACCTATGGAAATCCACCTCAATTGAATTAAGGTTGTAGGATTTAGTAAGTTAAGTACTATAAGTAATAACTGCATGTTTGACAGTTGATTCAGCTAAATTACAAGTTCTGTTAAAAAGACTTATTTTGATGATGAGAACTTGTATTTTCCCATTGATTAAATGAGGGGGTCTACCGCGAAAATCGAATATAAAAATTTCGTTAACTGTCTCTCCATCACACTTGCATATTCGCGCGATAAAGAGTTAGATAACGAAATTTCGATATTCGGTAATTGCGGTAGAGCGGCTAAGTGTAAATATAGTTAAACGTAAGGGTACATTTACACTGGTCCGTTTAGGCTGCATTCGCTTTGCACATCGGATGCAGTCATCGGAACAGTGTAAAGCTGTTTCTAATGTAGGTATACTATTATTATATTGGTTTTTAATGTATTCATTATTTTGTTTTATTTAATTTATTACCTATTTATATACCTAACCTATTAATTGAAAAGTGGGGTACCTATGCTTAGTTTTTAGTTAGTATTTTATTTAATTTAATATAAGTAATATTCGAGACTCTTGAAGCTTAAACGAAAATGAGACAAAAGAACTGTTTTTTTTATCTTGGAAATTTATTGTTAGTAATGAACGCACATAGAACTTTTCCTGGCAAAAACGAGTGAGTATCGATGTTACTTTTACTAACGTTAAAGACATATTTATTTATACATAACATTGTTAAAGACGAAAGCTACCGCGAAATACATAATACGTCCTATATCTACTTTGATTGATATTTTGGTAGTTTTCTATTATTTTGGCACTATACAGTTTTTGTTTTTATATTTAGGTACTAAACTAACGATTAGTAATTGATTTACATTCTTGAAACTCTCGGTAATTTACAGAAAGTAGAAGTTACAACTTTCGATACAATTTTAAATAAATATTAGGTATTAATGGTATTATTTAATTTTTTTTGGCCAGAAATACAAAAGTATTGAGGGTAAGTAGCTCCTAGTGAGTATTATATTCTTTGGTAAGTAGACTAAACCCATAACCATGCAACAACATATATACCTACACTATACAGAATATGATCAAGTATTTACATAGACGGTTCGTCATTTTATGTTACACTCTGAATATTAGTTATATTTACTTATAACGTATATAGGTATATAAGTAAATTTATATATGTATTTACTAATTAAGTATGTTCAGCTTCTCTCAAGTCCCTATGCAGTGTTAGATAATAAGTTATTAAGGGTATTTATTCTTTTTATTTCTCGTAGTAAACCATGTATATAATTTTAACTAACGGCGAGTTGCTGAAATCAATCGTAAGGGCCTACAAAATAATAAACGTATATAATATGTAAGAGCTATAAGTAGATATAATGTAGGAATACGAGATCGTAAGTTAGAGCTCTTAGTTTGTGACATAATTAAATACTTACTTCTTATATAAATATTTAAGATGTTAACCTTAAGAAACTTCCACAGAAAAGGCTATTTTAAAAAGCCTACTAAGCTAAGTTTAAGTCGGTATTTAGATTATCAGATATACCTATTCAATATACTCGTATTAAATAAGTATAGAGTTAAGCTACGCAAGTTGCAAGCAGATTAATAAATAATTAGAAATCGCCTTGTAATATTTTTAATAAGTATTTGCCATTTCAATACTACGATAAGATACGGAAATAAAAGTATAAAGTTTAATATATTTTTCAAGTAACTACTACTAAACAAAAAGTTTTGAAGTGAAAACTTCTTTAGCGGCGCTGTGCACTTTTTGTGATGGGGAAAAAATGTTAAACTCGCGAGAGCGTAAGACAAAAGACGAAAGATGTCATTGAGTTTTCACTTCTGTCGGCACTCCCGGAGTGCAACCCGTTGTTTTTTTTTTAGATTATTAATGACGTAATTAATCATTATTCAACTTTAAATAATTGTATCGCATGAGATTTGCAATACATTGGGGCATTTAGTTGATCGATTGAATTCGCTGCCATTATTTAGCCAGCAATTATCGGAAATCGCATGCAATTTGTTGCCATGTCTGTAGAAACCTTTACGCTGGTTTGCAAGATTTGTTAGAGATTGCTTTTGTAAACATCAAATTCAAATAAATTTATTCTGCAAGCAGTTCTAACGCCATGATAGGTTGCCCTGTCAATCCCTAGAATTGTGTCAAATTTTTGTTTTTTTAATGCCCTGGATGCCAGCCCTTTAAGCCAAATCTCATAGAAAAGGGGGCAAGCTATGATGGCACCATCTATGCAAACCTATGACAGTTGCCAACCCCATTTATGAGCTAACCACTTAGGTATATTAGCACAACACCGGTCTAGACCGGCACTAGTGCTTACAAGAAAAAAGCAAGCTAAAATGAAACATTCAAACCTAAAATGGTATATCCAGTTATAGCTGTTGGTAGTTGGTTGGTAGGCTCAGTTAAAAGAACAGAAGGCTGTTTTTTTTAAATTATAATACAATACTCCTTATTGCACATCTCACATGATTTCGAAATACATGTACAGAAACAGAAACAAAAACAATTACATTGGGGTTTTAATTATTTGTAAAGCGTAGGAATTACAAGGGTGTACATAATGAACTCAAAAAATGGGAACCCACTTTTAGTACTAAAATAAAAAAAATGCCAGTAATGCAAAAAATATAATTGTAATATACGAGCAGCCTTATTAAATAAATGATAATTAAGATAACGATCATTTATTTGCATAAAAAATTACCAGGTACAAGGTGTTAATAATACTTATAGTTATTTAGGTACGGTACAAATCTTAAAAGGGAGTTACCTATCGAATAGAACGAAGAAGCAGAAGTATTAATATAGTAGAACTCGTAAATAGGACAATATGTATTGTAAATTTTCATCTAAACGATGAACTCGTAAGAATGTAATTGATAAATATAAAATTTCAAAAAAACTTCAAGTAGAAAACCATTTTGAGCACATTGCTTTAACTTTAGCTTCTACATATCCATGTCATTAATACCACTCATCAACTTCATCATCATCATCATCCTATTAGCTTCATTAAACCACAGCTCACTGGGGTTTAACGCTATACATTTTTTATACCTGCTTTTTTACTGCTGCTGTACATGGAGTCCGATTCATATTTGATAATTTGCTACGGTTCCAATTTTCGTTTGATACGACATTGAAGATCGCTCACACTGATTTTTTTTTGGGTTAATTTCTGATATAGGTACTTTATTAGTGTTAGTTTTTACAACTAACAATTAAAAACTATAATAACTTTGAATTAAATCTAGAAATAAAATAAAAAACAAATATACTTACCTCCAAAAAACACTGATTGGGTCATGCGAAAGGAAGTGAAAGTCGTGCGTGGGACGCGCCAATCACCAAAACGATCGTCAAGGTCGTATCAAAATCATAACAAATTAAATTAAAATCGACCTCCTGGTATTTGCACATTCATCACCACTTACTCTCATCACCAAATTCGATGTGGTTGCGATTTTTTTCGTCGAATTTCCTTTGCCACCTTTAGATTATCGAAACTATATCAAGTGAAAACGTGTAAAGTCGTTCTAAATAGTTTTTTTTTTATTTTAACGAATAATTCATGCTTTCTCTTGTACTCTTATACCTACATAGGCCCTTCTTTAGTACTTGGGCTTCGGTTTGTTAATAAGATAATTTACGAAATATCATTGCTCTTCGGAGAAAGAAAAAAATGTTTGATTTCCAAACAACTAAAATCATAGAAAATTCCAAAAACCATAGAAAAAGGGTTTCAAAAATAAGACTCAAATGATGAAGGATCATATATAATTATCAATCACCAACGAATGAAAAATAATGATGCTCAAACCAGTTCATATCGGTAGAGCAAACTATTATTATGAAATACCTAATTATTCCGTGCTATTATGTATTATGTTACCATACATACATACATACCATACATTACATACCATACATACGTATTATGTATTTTGTTACATACCATACATTTTTAAACGTAACTTGTTCGCATGCGTTTAATATAAAATCCCTATTATTAAGTATGTAGGTATGTACCTACAGGTTGACCCAAAAATACGTTGACATTTTTTTAAGGTGCATATATTGCCATTTTAACAAAGCTTTGCGTTCGTTTATTTAAACCTAAGGAGAATATTTTGAAGATAATTTGTTTTATTTCAGAGTTGTATAATTCTAGTTCCAAATTTTAATGATGTTTTGTAAAATACGTGTAAATTAAGTAAATTTTCATCTAAACGATGAACTCGAATGTAATGATAAATATAAAATTTCAAAAAAACTTCAAGTAGAAAACCATTTTGAGCACATTGTTTTAACTTTAGCTTCTACATATCCATGTCATTAATATCACTCATCAACTTCATCATCATCATCATCCTATTAGCTTCATTAAACCACAGCTCACTGGGGTTTAATGCTATACATTTTTTATATCTGCTTTTTTACTGCTGCTGTACATGGAGTCCGATTCATATTTGATAATTTGCTACGGTTCCAATTTTATTTTGATACGACATTGAAGATCGCTCACACTGATTTTTTTTTTGGGTTAATTTCTGATATAGGCACTTTATTAGTGTTAGTTTTTACAACTAACAATTAAAAACTATAATAAATTTGAATTAAATCTAGAAATAAAATAAAAAACACAAACTATAAAATATACTTACCTCCAAAATTAACAATGATTGGGTCATGCGAAAGGAAGTGAAAGTCGTGCGTGGGATGCGCCAATCGCCGAAAAGATCGTCAAGGTCGTATCAAAATCATAACTATAGTTATTTATGATACAAGTGTGGAAACTAGGTAGGTGGGAAAAACATAATTTCCACACTTGTATCATACAATATTTTACAATGCATTTTGCGAGGAAAAAAACACAATATCTTGCAGTAATTAGGTAATATTGTTTTATTGAGGTCGTCATATTGTTCAATATTGTCTACTTTGAGGGCGGCCAATTCGTCTCTCCTGCATGCTCCGCTGATGCCAAAAATACATACCTACTTACCTTGGTAGCCTTGCTTTTTTAGACTTAAATCCATCATTGTCGTTTCAAAAATATCATATTCTGTTATTTATCGTTTTAAATTTTAACATAGAATAAATCGACTACTATGTTGACGGCCTTATATTTAGCTGCCAATTTGTTCCTTTGTTGCTCTTAACGATACTTATAACACCGGGCCGAACTCAAAACAAATCTAAATAGGCAGGAAAATGGCAGGGTTGAACTTGCGCGCGCATCCGCGGACGCGGACTCGGTCCGAATTGGACTTGTAGACTTGTATGCGTAGTTGCGTACAAATAACTATTACTTAAGGCATGAGAAAATTGAAAATATCATCTGTTATTATATAAATAAATATTCTATCGTGATAATTTTAATACGAATAATACTTTAGATTATTTTTAAATATTTTTAAATATGACAAATGAACGCCAAAAAAACCAAAGTAATGACAAATTGTGGTAAAAGAAATCAGATACACGTCTGATACGTGACTATGAAATCCCATAGAATATGTCAATGAGTATATATATGTATCTGGGAAAACGAGTATCCTTTAACGCAGACAGTAACGAGAAGGAAATAGACAGAAGGGTCAACTGCAGTTGGAAAAAAATCTGGGCACAAAAAGAAATATTGAAAGGAGATTACCACCTAAAACTAAATAAAACTGTAATTGATACATGCATTTTGCCCAGCCTAACTTATGGAAGCCAAACATGGACTTTCACTAACAAAATAAAACATATACCTAAAATTGCAGTTCGTCAGCGCTCGATGGAAAGAAGTCTATTACATTTAAGGAAAATACACAAAGTAAGAAACGAAGATATAAGAAAGAGAACCAAACTCACAGATTCCCTTCAACATCCACTGAGACTAAAAAGGAAATGGGCAGGCCACATTGCTAGATTTAATGATAAAAGATGGACACTTAAAACAACAACATGGTCAGGGCCAAGGAAAAAGGAAACCAGGCAATTAAGCCACGAAGGCGTTGGGCAGAAGATATTCATAAGGTCGCAGGTGCAAACTGGATGGAGTCAGCCAAAGACGGAGAAAAATGGCATGGGTTGGAGGAGGCTTTTACCCAAACGGGGTCCATATAAAACTATCATTTATGACAAATAATATATATAAAACTGTTAAAAATTATGGAATAAATAAAGCTTTAATAATAATAAACTAAAATAAAAGAAACATTTCAGTGGGGTTTTAATGTTTGCCATAGACTATTTTCTTTATTGCCAAAATAAAAAGAAATGCTAATAGGAATGAGCAATGAGAGCGCTGCGTAGTAAAGATGTTGTTGCTCACCGCTCGGTCCGGAATAGAGTAGAAGTATAATAAATGTAACACTTATTTATTTTAAAACTTTGCAGAAAAATGAATATCTTATCTGTTTTTATACACACCATGGTCTATCAAGATTTTAAGTTTGTTTATAAATATTTTATTAATTATACTTTAATTAGGATGAAAATTAACATTCTCCGATTGTAGTTGTTAAAATACCTATTACTCGTACCTTGGTTTGGTTAACACGAAACTATTAGATATTTGGTAAATTAAAAAGCTACTTCCCAGCACGCGTGCTGAAAAGTGGCACTTTCTATGCATATGTTGTCCCACATAAAGTATTAGTAGTAAAGCAGTTTCTGAGCATATGCATTGTAAAATAAATTAAAATCGACCACATCGTTCTTCGCACATTCATTACCACACGTCACCAAATTCGATGTGGTTTTTTTTTCGACTAATTTCCTTTGCCACCTTTAGATTATCGAAACTATATCAAGTGAAAACGTGTAAAGTCGTTCTAAATAGTTTTTTTTTCTTTTGGCGCATAATTCATGATTTTTCTTGTACTCTTATACCTACATAGGCCCTTTTTTGGTACTTGGGCTTCGGTTTGTTGATGAGATAATTTACGAAATATCATTGCTCTTCGGAGAAAGAAACAATTGTTTGATTTCCAAACAACTAAAACCATAGAACGTTCCAAAAACCATAGAAAAAGGGTTTCAAAAATAAGACTCAAATGATGAAGGATCATATAAAATTATCAATCACCAACGAATGAAAAATAATGACGCTCAAATCAGTTCATATCGGTAGAGCAAACTTCTTCTTCTTGTTGTGCCATGTCCTCATCGGACGACGGCGACCATCTCTCGGAACTTATTCCTATCCTGTGCCATTCTGCTCAGGTTGGCAGCGTCATTAATATGAGTCCAGCTTTTAATATTATCAATAGAAGGAAGCTAGCCTGGCTAGCTTCCTTCTTCCTCTTTCTCTTTTGCCTTCTATTATTTCCCTTAGAATTTGATATTTGGGCTTTTTCTAAAATAAATATCGAAAACCCGATTCTTTCAAATCTGGACATTCTTGGGCTCATTCTACTCAGAATCGACAGCACTCTCCATCCTACCATTAAAAAAAGATGTCCCAAAATGTCCATTCCATTACGTCACGTTTTTAGTATGAGAAAAAAATTCACTTGTATGTAACGTGACGTAGTGGAATGTACAATTTTTATACAAATTTTGGGACAATTTGTTTTATCATCAGGATTGAATATGCTAGTGATTCCGAGTTGAAAGAACCCAAAAACACCAGGATCTGGGAGAATCGGGTTTTCAATATCTATTTTAGAAAACGCCCAATTATTGTTACGGTATATATGTCCAAAATATGAGATTTTTCTTTTCTTTACTGTAGAGCGGTAGAGCAAACTATTATTATGAAATACCTAATTATTCTGTGCTATTGTACCATACATACATACCATACATACGTATTATGTATTTTGTTTACATACCATACATTTTTAAACGTTTAAGTATGAATTACAACTACAGGTTGGCCCAAAAATACGTTGACATTTTTTTAAGGTGCATATATTGCCATTTTAACAAAGCTTTGCGTTCGTTTATTTAAACCTAAGGAGAATATTTTGAAGATACCTACTTAATTTGTTTTATTTCAGAGTTGTATAATTGTAGTTCCAAATTTTAATGATGTTTTGTAAAATACGTGTAAGGAAACTATTCCTTAAAATTTTCTAACAACGTCAACCTTGTCACTTTAACTACTATGTACATGGCATACAGCACTCAATAAGCACTGACGTAGAAGATGTTTATTTTCGATTGGTTATAACATGGTTCTATAGTGGCCTAGGAATCAAATTAGTTGACTGTACGGTTGCTATCAGATATATCGGAGCGGCCAAAATGTACACAATATCTGAACACGCACTCTAACGCCCTGAAAATAGAGGCGTGTTCAGATATTTGAGACAAACCAATTGTGAGCGCCTTAGCCGCTCAGATATATCTGATGGCGACTGTACACACCTGCCTACTTTCTCTTTCGTTTCAGTGTTTTTTAGATAGGTACTTAAGATTTTTATCTTTTGTTAAGGTTGTAAGTACATACTTATTCGGTGCCTTAAGGACCGCCAGACATAAAAGCTTGAACAGTAATAGTAGAGGTGTCTACTGTCTAGGTATAGTATATCATATTCCTTAGTAGGTATTTGCTTGACATTCTAATTTGCTCCTTAAGTATTTAATAAAGGATGTCCCAAAAAGGACGCAAGATTTGAAATTGATGAAAAACGCATTTTTTTTTTCGTTATAATATATTTGTATATAAAATCTGGAAATACATAAAATAGGGTTATTTGTGGAATAATACGTCAGGCAAATGTCCTCCTAGGCTTTGCTGGCACATACGCACTCTTTTGCCAAAATTTTCTATGACCATTTTGCATAGATGCGGCTGAATTTCTCCAATGCAGCGTCGAATTTCCTCTTTTAAAGCATGAGTGGTTGTGGGACCAGTGGAATGAACATCACGAATTGATCCACTCTCCCTGAATTTTCCAACCACTCTGCTCGCAGTTGATGAAGTCAAGTCAATATTCCGACCATATTTTGCACGGAATTTTCGAACCGTACCCGCCAAACTTTCATTACTTTTGGAATATTGTTCAATAATAAAAACGCGTTGATCTTTCGTATAACCCGCCATTTTTACAAACCCTAAACATTCAGCTGTCAAATAGTTTTTTTTTTAGGGTTGCCAGCACTAAAATACAAAAATGGCGGCAAATTTAAATCTTGCGTCCTTTTTGGGACACCCTTTAGAATAACAAGACGTGCTTCTAGTTAAAGTAGGCAGTAGGCATGTCGGTATTGTAGGTAGTTCCAACTCTTACCGAGTTGGTATTTAGTTATAGTTGTTAGCATGACATTGCGTTCTGTATCTTATTTTGTCCTTAGGTAGAGTTAAAAATTGAACAATCTCAATCATAGACCGTACTTCCGTAGTAGTAGAAGTAGATGATAAAAGTTGGTATCTATTGAAGAAAGTAATTGAAGTAGACAGTTTGTTTATTTTTTTCTGTTAAAGTCATTTATTAAATAAGTAAACAAGTAATATTTTTTCTTATAAGTTACACTTTTTAATAATTTTTACTTTGAAATTGGAATTTGGAATTGGTTTTTAGAGTTATATATGTAAATAAATTTTAGAATTAGTAGATATGCGACCCGTGGTATTTGCCAAAAAAAATGCTGTTCTTTATTTTTAGGGCTAAGAATCAAATAAAGGAGTTATTTTGTATTACCTATAGATATACTATGTATAAAAATGATGATTATGAAACAGGCAAAAAAATTGTTAGTTTAGCAAGTAAGTAATTAAAGTTAACCTAATAGTTATTAATTATTTCAAAACGCTGAACCACTGCACCTTAAGTTGATAAAAACGCGTTTAAAGTACAATTAGTGTTTAATCTAGAGCAAGGGGCTGTTGTTTATAAAAATGTACCTACAGAATATTTGCCGAATATAAATAACTGAAGGTTAGGTTAGGTCATAGGTTAAATCATTAGCAGACTCTTCAGCAGAATTCTTTAGCCTCTGGTAAGTAGGTACCTAACGTTTTCAATATTAATTTTTTACTCCAGTGACATAAATAACTATATACCTACAGTGCGAATGTTTTGCAGCGACTTAAACAGAACAAAGTGAGGAAGTATCATGATAAACGTCATATTTTCACAAAAATTTGACACCAATTATGACATTGCCACATTTCGTCATTCCAAATGCCATGCAGAGTTGCCTTGGTCCGACTCTACTTAAGACTTGGCAAAGTAGACGCCCATTTCTCAAACAGTATTAGACTAATATGATTAGTACACGAACTCTCAAATCGTATCGGTTACCATGGCAACACACTAATAATAATTAGACTAATACCGTTCGAGAAATGGGCCGTAGGTGTCTATTTGATATCAGTCACTGAAAGAGGCTTAAAAAAAGTCAAAACTCCAATGGTTCCATCAATCTCAACCGTGAGGAACCCAAAAGTCTGTAAGTACAGTGCGTGGTTTGTTTCTTTGGATTTGGCAGATCTAACGACAACTTTTTTTTCGATTGCAGCGCCATCTTCGTTAAACTTGGCGCCGTGCGCGTTTATATCCTCATTGTCAGTCTAAAACTGCTAATTAGATTTAGGAAGAAATAATCATGCTGACTAACGCACTCGCCAACTAGTCTAGGTATAAGTTAGTTTAAGTAACATAGGTTACATAGGTAAACTATACAAGCATTAAGTATTTAAGTATGACGTAGTTTTAAAGGTTCCTTGCAAATTTTCTCCATAATTTCACATTCAAATACTTTTTAATGTACCTTAATATTTTTAGTTAGGTACCGTTAAACCACCGTTAAACTTTAGTCCAAAAGCTCACAACTATGGCCATATCTTAGGTGTGACAATTATTTATTGTGAATGTCGTAGTTTTATGGCAAGATATGTTTATAAATGAAAAAAAAAAACAGACAGAAGCACAAAGAACATTGTAATTGAGACTTAATTAGGTAATGAAGTACAAAATTTGAATTTGTGGACCATAGTTCTAGTACTGGGGCCCTTTTCTCGAACGGTATTAGGCTAATATTATTAGTCCACGAACTGTCAAGTCGTATGGGTTACCACGGCAACACACTAATTATATTAGACTAATACCGTTTGAGAAATGGGGCCCCTGGAATGGGGAGCCGAAGCTCTGACTGTGTGTTTCGTTGAGCTATGTACCTATCTATACAAATACCTACTAGAGTTATATGACGGTCTTCCCAGAAATAAAGGTTATTTATGCCGATCTTCTCCACATTGACCCTATTTCCTTACGAGTGTGTATGCAACGAGTCGCGGAGTCGATAAGTTGGTACTTACCTATAATCCCAACCGCATTCTGAGCGTGTTTGCTAACCGCTGGGACAACCCTATGTTAGCCCGGTGGACGTCCATGCATGTTGTCAAACACTGCTGACGGTATGTACCTTATATTTTTATTTATTGTTTTAAATTGTTTTAAAATGTATACTTATATACATTTTTCATTTATTGTTTTAAATTTTAAATTTTGTGCTAGTTAATAAATTAATAATTAGTTTTAAGTTTCACTAACAAAATTGTATGGGCTCTGTCTGAAATAAATGTTTATTATATTATAATATATCATTCGTATAATATTACATATTCACGTTTTCTTCATTTACTGTCTACGTTTCTAACTTACTTGTTGTCTTAGGTTTACTAAACTTAAGGTATCATATACAGAAAAGTCAACACAATAATGATGTATTGCTAAAATTAAGAAATAAGGTGATTATTTTTCGCGGCACAAAAACTAAGCGTTGCTTTAATCGCTTTAGTGCAAGGATAGAGGTGTATCATAATTCACAAGGAAATAAAATGAGTACCTAAGTACCTAAAGTTAGATGGGGTATGTATCTCTTGCCCCATATGACCTTAATCGATTAACTTTCGGCGCCTACATTTTTCGAATATCCGCCTGTTTGCCGGCCAGACTAAAGACAGTTCCAGACGGGTGTAACATGTAGGTATCTAATATAATCCATCGTGTACTTAATGTAACAGGAATTCTGCGTGTGGACGCCGCTACGAGCATTGCATTTAGATGCAACGCATTGCATTTAGACGAGCGTTAGCGCTCGTCGCCGATCCATCGGCTGTCGGTTTTTCTCGTGAACACAAAGGCGCTCGCAGTGCCGTCCACACGTTAACGCTATATTAGACGTAATCTCACATTACACGTTATACCCGTCTGGATCCGGCTTAACAAAAGTAAATACACCGACGCGTTCTCTGGGGCCACAGTTTCCGGAATAAATAGGGCGCCGCTTATTAAGGTGCTTATAGACCTGGCCATTCACTCGAGCAGAACATTGAGCATTTGCCGTTTTTAAGCAGATTCGGTTTGCTAGTACATTCACTTCGCGAGAATGCTAATTACTATTGAATGCTTAAGTCTATCAGCACCTTTTTAACATATGGCTGAGCTAGACATAGCATCATGTCCGAAGGAGGAAAATTGTAACCACTCATTCATTTAAAGACAATTTACCTGTTTTTTTATTTACTTACGTACACTGCACTATTCCTAAATGCAGGGCCTAACAGAACGAGCAGTGTAAATGACATGGTAACGGACATGGTGGTGGACAATGGACATACGGCTGTGAGCCGCGTCCGTCAGCCGCGTCCGATAATTTGTTTCCAGCTTTAATCTTTAAAATCGGAAAAACATCGAATAGTACCTCTATTCGATGAGCTAATATGTATGTTTTTATTTTTCATTTTTTAACACACTTGCTCGAAAAAGATCTTATTTCATGCAAGTGTACTGAAGGGAAAAGCCCAAAATTGTTCCCACGGGAGTTATAAATTGTGAAAAAAAGCTATAACTCTCCCTATAACCTGTCAAGAAATGGCAATAACTATGGACTAGGACGAATGTTTGAGATGTTATCGTATTTAGTAATTATTTCGCTTAAAATTTAGTTTTTTCTTCGCAAGTGTGATGAAAAACATTGTGTGTTACTCCGGGGGTAAGAATATTGTAAACTCGGGAATTACGAGTATATAGACCTCATGTTACACAACGCACTATTCTTCATCGTATTTTCAAATTGATTTTCATTTTGTGTAGACCAGGCGGTCTAGCATGAGTTGCGTTCTCGCGAGCGACTCCATACTTGAAGTCGCGCAAGATGTATGGAGTCGCGCGCTAGAAAGCAACTCATGCTAGACCACCAGTAGGGCTAAGATGGCCGGCTCTTTATCATTTGTCACCATGACTGTCACGTTCTAACAAATATGTAAGTGCGAAAGTGACGCATAGCATGACAGGTGATAAAAATGCGACCATGATAGCTGGATTAGCTGGTCAGGTATTTAAAACCTATGTAAAAGTGGACAAATAAGAAGGTATGATTAAAGAAAACTTTGTTTATGCATTTCGCTTATACGAGTATTGGTTATTTTATGCTTATAATAGTCAGTTTTCTGTATGAAATTGTTCTCGAATTGAGGCTGAATTCACAGCGAAAGCAGCGCTGAGCTCTCGTGTAGCGTGTTGATACGCAGCAGAGAAAACCTTGCGGGCGCAGCATGGTTCCATTTTTATCGCCTGTCACTATGCCCGTCACTTTCGCACTTAAATACTTGATAGAACGTGACAGGCATGGTGAAAAGCGATAAAAATGCGACCGTGCTATACCGCCGCTTGTAGTGGTTGTTCTGTGATGCATAGTGACATAATTTGTAGACGACCTTTAACATAATACGAGTATATGTTTAACTAAGGGATACATTTAACGTCTCAAACAGCGTATAATTTATCGGTTACCAAAAAAAAATATTTCTAATTACCTACCACGACCTTGTTGGTTCCAAGCTATCTAGAAAATAAGTTAGCTATAAGACTAAATATTTGTACACCTACATGGTAGATCACAGAGTACTGTATCAACTCACTGTCATCTTCATCTGTATATAACCTGTGTTTCACAAAAAATATTACTTACGTCTAGGTACATACAGGGTGTTTACTGTAACAGGAGCAATAAATTAAAGTATATGTACTCGTTAAACTGATCAACATAATAAGTATGTTTTGATTTTTATTACACTTTAAAGTTTATTCTAAGACGCAATGTATTGCAAATTTTGTTATGTTTAAAGCGTGACAAGCAACGTCAAACACACTGATGTCAGCGTACATTGAAGGCAATATTTATTTTGTATGAAAAAGAGGAAGCTTAATGGATTCATAATTTTTAAATGTTGTTTAGCAAAAGTTTTATAGTTTGTGGAGTATAATATAATTATGTTTTAATTATTTGCTCGTGTTACAGGCAACACTGTGTATAAAGGAGTGGTAGCAATTAGATACAGCTGCAGACGTGTTTTTCTGTTTTTTTTTCTTTGTATCAAATTCAAAACGGCGAATATTTAGATACCTATGCTTGATATACATTTATATTAAAAGGAAAATCTGTAATATTTTGCAACTAAGCAATAATTTCAGTGGAGTGTACTCGTACTTGTAATAACGTTTAGGTATGCAACGCTTTTTATGATATGATTTTTATATTATGTTATATTGTTTAGAAATACGAAAATAATGTTAAAACTTTTCTGAATATCGCACGTATACTTACATGTTTTAATTTATTGTTTGTAATCATAAGTTTCTTGAATTTTTTATAACAATAATTTCTGATCTAATTAAAAAGTTTATTGAGTACAAATGGTATTACATTATGACATGTTATTTTTTAAATATAATTTGCATTAAGCCAAACATGGTGTTTTATTAATTAAACCTTATTTGATTTCCTTATTTGAGTACCTACATTTACAGTTCAAATAAATACCTAAAACTATAGAGACATGGATAACAAAAAAAAAAGATTTTCCTCAAATAGATTTCTTGTCTGGGCTAATTGGTTTGATTAATATTATGGGCAAATACCACATAGTCCGTTGTTATTGAACTACATATTTCGAATTTTAAGAATTAAAAGCTTTTAACCTTTTCGACGCCGTGTCAAACACAAAAGCTGTCACGCTGACACGTCACCGAAGTATCAAAACTGAAATTGAACTTTATGCATATGTACGTAGGTCTATGTTGTTTTGTGATATGTGACCGATTAATCGGTCTTTGGCGTTCAACCTACGGTGCGGATATATCGGTCATTGGCGTCCAAAAGGTTATGGATGACTCCCGCTAGACCGGACCTGGCCTGGGCCGAGGCGTCCGACATGTCATTTTCACGTGGTGCTTTCCATAGAAAACGAAGCGCCGTAGGCCCCGTCCCGGTCTACCGTGAGTCATCCTTTAGTGAGATAGGCTTTAATACCTCCTTTGATACGTCTCTTTTCTGTCTAATAAAAATCTCGCTAAGCTAGGCAGATGCAGATGCATGCCTCAACATTCTACTTTTCGAACCAGTCGCTACCCTTGTGGTTCAATTTTGGAATCTTTCGCTTGCTCGAATCGCGGATATCAATATTAGCACGAGGCATTAAACAACAACTTTGACCTCTTTTAAATAAATGGGTCAAACAGAAAACTGTGTTCACGTCTTTCCTGTAGACATACACAAGAGTTAAGGGCTATAAAGGTTAATTTTCTTATTTAACCCTTATCCACGTGTAAAGATCCTCCTTTTATTTAGAGAACTATGATAAAATCATTACTTACATGCCCACAAGCTGTTAACTATCGCCCACAGGAGAGAAAACTAGTGTGTTCGCGCGAACTGTACATTTTTCTCTCCTGTGGGCAATAATAGTTAACAGCTTGTGGGCATGTAAGTAATGATTTTATCATAGTTCTCTGAATAAAAGGAGGACCTTTACATGTGGATAAGGGTTAAATAAGAAAATTAACCTTTATAGCCCATAACTCTTGTGTATGTCTACAGGAAAGACGTGAACACAGTTTTCTGTTTGACCCAAATATTTTCAGACATATGTAGGTAGTTGATAAGTAGTATAAGGATTGCCAAAATAAATACGATCGAATCGTGTTCAATGAAGCTTAATGTTTGTTTGTCTTCAACTCCGAGAAGTAGGTACCTCTCAGTCCTCGAACTACCCAGCCATTTGTAATAAGTAGGTAAACTTTGTAATACGACACGCATTTACCAATGTAAATATGTTATGTCAATGTTATGTACGAGTATGTAGTTAATGCTAATAGTCTTAACTTTGGCAAAGTTGTATAACGGTTATTTATTATCAAAGTAGGTAGTTATCTAGTAGTAACATAACGTGGACTTTAAATAACAGGAACTTTAATATCCTTCATACAAATGATATATTAAAAGTTCTAATATTTTATAGTATGACAGTGAAAACAATATTCATTAATATATAATTACTTATACTAGACTTATATCGACCGGGATATGAACCCGGTTGAACAAGATGCATGTAACTGCGTCGAAATATCGGGAGCTCGAAAACAACACAAAGGTAATCACGGCTCATATCCCGGTCGATATAATTAAGTCTAGTAAAAATTCTAAAGAATCAAAAATGAATATACCTAAATACTAACGCAATGGGTCAAGAGAGTGGGTCACATTAACCTAAAATTTAATCTAAAGATAGGTACCGTAAAATGGGGTGAGTAGGTTTCGCGGTGAGAGTTGGGTTATGAATGGGGAGAGAAGGGATGAAAGGGGGGTGAGATTGGATTTTAAGGCTACTGCTACAAAAATAATGTATTCCAATTTAAAATGGAGCTATAGTAATACTCATAATAATAAAAAATCGATCCATCAATCTTCCAAAATTACCTTTGTATGAAAACCCAACTCACCCCAAATACGAGGGACTACGGGGTGAGGTGGGTTTTCCTGTTTGTCGTCAAAGTTATGAAATGGAACTACCCAAAATAAAATAAAAACTAAAATACAAAAACGTCCGGAACACTTATTATATACACCATTCAGTTTGCATATGTAAAAATAAAAAGTTATCGAGGTTTTAATGTCAGTTTTGACCCTACTCACCCCATTTTACGGTATTCTATTTTAGTTCAGATAGCCTTTCTCGTTTTTATAATTCTCTGTTGTTACTTTCATAGTCTTAGAAATAGTTAGGTGCAAACTTGAATATGAGTATACATGGTATACTTTTAAGTCTGCTAGGTCACTTCACTACACTTTGTTAACCCGTGCGAAGCCGGGGCGGGTCGCTAGTATATTATATAAAATCAAGTCAAGTGAACATCAAGCTGCGGTATAAGAATCTGCGATAGTCGTATTATATTTCTTGCTGGTCACCTTGGCTACGGTCGTCATTGGAACATTTTGTTGTCTTCTTGCCTTGCTAATGACCTCCTTAAATGCTTTTCGATACCTGTAATATAAAACGTTAGGTGAAGGTCGGAGGTAAATGAATTTCCACTGGGAGTCAATTTAATTTGGAGTTTTTGGAACAAACAATTTTTTTCTTTGTGCTTTATACTTTTACTTGAAGTACTTAATACATTTTATTAGAAACTAATAAAGGCAGCAAGTCAAAATAAATTAACTACTTAGTACTATTCTTCTTTCTTTTAGCATTAGAAAGAACCACTCAAGATTTTTATCGGGCACATAAGTATAGTGTAATAATGAAACAATTTCAACTAGCACAATAATGACGACTTGTCTGGCCTTGTGGGTAGTGACCCTGCCTGTAAAGCCGCGGTCCTGGGTTCGAATCCCGGTAAGGGAGTTTATTAGTGTGATGAGCACAGATATTTGTTCCTGAGTCTTAAGTTTTGTTCTATGTATTTATGTATTTGTATATTATATCGTTGTCTGAGTACCCACAACACAAACTTTCTTGAGCTTACATGGGACTTAGTCAATCTGTGTAAGAATGTCCTATATATATATTTATTTTTTTGTTTAATAATTACAGTGAATATAAGATTTTGATAAAGTAGGTATGAATGCGAAATTTCTCCATTTAGAGTTTGTAAAAGATAATAATAATCGAGTAAATATACTGGAGTATTCCGAGACGATGAATCTCCGCAGTTGTGAATTATTAAATATAAAATAAGTTGCTGATTTACCGGTTCGAATTCTCTTGAATTTTACAAGAGGCTGGCGCAGTGGCCTTTGTTTCTGTTTTTCTCGGTTAAATATTGATAAGGAGATTTAAGGGCAGTGTTTAAATCCAAGGCCGATAAAGCGGAATGTATAGGCGCCATCGGCTTCCGGAGTAAATTTCCAAAAAGTTTTAAACACATCTTGATAATGGCTTTGTTCAGATATTTGTGAACACCTTGGCCGCTCCGATATTGATGGCGACTGTAGCGGGTATCGCCGTTGTATAAATATTACACTCAGTAATTTAACCCAGTCAATACTTATGCATACGGCGCGATTCGGGAAATAAATTAGTGATTTACTAGATATGAAATAGTAAAGATATGTGACGTTCCACGGCTAAAGGTACCTTATGGCGGCTGGGGCTTACGCTATTATTAACGCCGCTTCAATATTCGACCGGGGCAATGGTACCTTTTGCCGTGGAACGTCATTTACTATTTCATATCTAGTGAATCTCATTCATTTACCGAATCGCGCCGATAATCTATGCCGCAGTATTTTCGGTACATATCGAGAAAACTATGCTGTCAGCTATGGCTATGAGTTATGACGCAGGTAGGCTATTTTTAGTGCTCCGTACAAAATGTTGTTCACCAACCACTTACGGGATCACTGGATCACTTACAAGTAATTATATTTGTTGTCGATTTTCTTATTTCGTCAAAATTCAATAAAATTTGGTGGATATAGATAGAGTTCCATATTATCTACAAAATAAGCGTAATTTCGCCGTATGTCCTACAACATTTTCCTCTGAGTTACGAAAACAGCAAAAATTCTAGGAAAAAATACATAAACAGGGCGAAAACTGCTTACCTTTTGCTCATAACATTGTAGAGAACGGGATTGATTGTGGCCGACAAATAATAAAACAGCGCCGTGAGCACGAACACCTTCCTGTGGTACTCCTGGTACTCATCCTGTTTACAATACAATACAGTACAATACAATACAATACTTTTTATGGCACACCTCAAATAAGAACAGCTGATATAAATAAGCTAGGTTAAACACAGGAAGACTCACGCTAGAACAGCCCGTGTCCGGCACGAGACGTCGATCACTTCATTTTCTATGACAGTTGATCGGTGATCATGTGATACTTTCAATAGAAAATGAAGTGTCGGATGCCTCGGCCCGGACCCGGACCGTTATAACGTGAGTCGTCCTTAAAGGTTACAACGGGCAGTCGTTAGCGTTGAGCGGTGAAATATGTAAGTTTTGAGAAGAAGAGGAATGTATTCAAAGTTTTATGTATTATGTAAAAAAACTCTTCTTAATTCAAATATTAACTTGCCTGAATTTTCGAATGAAATATATCAGAAAGTTTTGGAATAAAATTATTTTACAGTACATATGGGGCTACTTTTCCGCACTAGTGCGTAAAATAGCACTTTTCGTGCGTATGTCGAAACTTTAAAGTGCCATATGTACTGTAAAACGTTGTTCGATACACGTGCGAATAGGTAATTCGCAACTCGTGTCGATTTAAAACACTCCCTTCGGTCGTGTTTTAATTTATCGCCACTCGTTTCGAATTTCCTCTTTTTCGCACTTGTAACGAAAATAACTATTACAGTACATATGACCCTATTTTCCCGCACTAGTGCGTTTTCGTGTGTATGTCAAAAGTTTAAAGTGTACTGTAAAACGTTGTACGATACACGTGCGAATAGGTGATTCGCAACTCGTGTCGATTTAAAACACTTCCTTCGTGTTTTAATTTATCGCCACTCGTTTCGAATTTTCTCTTTTCCGCACTTGTATCGTAAATAACTATTTGAGCATAATTTTCAACTGGCAAATTATTTCGTATTTATCAGTACATGACTGGTGGGATATATCAGACTGTACGAGTAGTACCTACCGATTGACTGTATATTGTAGTTAGGCGTTGGTAGTGGTACGGAGCGCCACACATGAAGAACGCAACCACCACTGCCACTGAAACAAAAAACATATACTTACTTACTTATCGCCGGTTGAGAATACGTTTGTGCCATATCCATTTTTGGGCAATAGTATTTTATACAATCGTTATATAATGGAGAGCTGAATATTATAGTTGAGTTGGGGTCCCATAGTGAAAAAAGTATGCGATTTCACTTTGATATGCGAATTCTTAATTCAAGCATTGCAGTCGACAAGTAGAAAAAATAGTTTTTTCTACTCCAGCACTTAAATGTGTCAATTAAATGACTGACAGTGATATCTAAAGCAATGTCATTTGAATGCTTTGTCTATAGGCTCATAAGATGACTGCTAGCAGTCATCTTATGAGTATAATACAACTGCTTTATTTTTTTTAAAGATACAAGTTCCGATCATCTTGATTGAAAGAGGTATGTTTTCATTTACAATAATAACTCTTTTTTTTTTTTAAATAATAACTCAATTTTTTTTAAATAATAACTCAATTTTTTTTAAATAATAACTCTTTTTTTTTAATAATAACTCTTTTTTTTTAATAATAACTCTTTTTTTTTAATAATCTCTTTTTTTTTAATAATAACTCTTTTTTTTTTTTTTTTTTTTGCTGCAGCTGTCATAGAAAAAGTAATGTATGCAACAGCTCATAATTGGTTCTTAAAATTCTCGGGTCTTTTTTTACAAAACTCGACTACGTCTCGTTTTGTAACTTCGACCCTTGAATTTTAAGAACCCTTATTATATCACTGTTGCATAAACTACTATTTTAATGATTTCTAGAGTAACAAAAAATATGCTATAATTGACACTAATCGGTTTTACAAAAAAACATTTACTTTAAAAAAAGTACACCTAATTAACGGAAAATTATCACAAAAGTGTGACATATCCACAACTTTTGTGTCATATCATACATTGTACGTTTAACATTTACTCATCAATAACGGATATGGCAATAATAAAAATACTTTTTCACCTCAGCAGCTCGAACAAGGGTACTTTGATTCTTAAAAACAGTGAGCAAAATGCGATTTTGCTCACTGAGTGAGACAAAATGACATTCAAGTGACCTTTATTGTCAAATGTCATTTCAACATGCGGGGTCTAATAAAAGTTCGAAATACTTGGGTTCTATTATCTCTGTCCCTTTCACACTGTTAGCAAAAAGAAACAGACAAAAAAAAGTTAAAACGACATTCAACAGTATATTCACGGTTTATAATAGACCCCCGAAAAACTTCAGACCGCATCGTTCCAAACCACGTACGAGTATGAATTCTTAATAATTAATAAATAAAAATAAAGTTTAAGATTTGATAAAAACTGATAAAATACTATATTTTAAGTATTTTATTGTATAATTAAAATAATGAACTCAAAAAATACACAGATCATCACGCAAAAATAATTATTTTACTTTTAAGAATTTCTAACATAGTTGACAAATAGTACGTATCCGCAATTCGGACCGTATCTTACAAAGATTTTTTTTTACAAAAAAGTTTGAAGTGTCAGTAATGTTTGTTATTTCTATATTATTTTAATGGAATTTATTATTACGTTTTGTTTTTGTGTTCCATTGCGGTAATTAAACTTAATTGTTTGTATATCTTAAGAAAACATGAGTGTAGGTATTAAGTGATGAAGAAGGATTACATTTTTCAAGTTGTCTAATAGGTATGTTCTCACTGCGCTGAGGTGAAAAATGTTGTGTACTACACGAGATCAAAGTTATTTACATCTCGTGCGCTTTTGAGTCCCTTACTACGCTCAAGATTCTAAATTAGATTCACGAGCGTAGCGAGAGAGTAGTATTATAGAATCTTTCGCTTGCACGGGACTCAAAATAAGCACTCGAAGAAATATCAAACTTTGATCACTTGTTGTACAAATAACTATTTTCACCTCAGCAGCTCGAACAAGGGTACTTTGCTACTTAAAAACAGTGAGCAAAATCGCATTTTGCTCACTGAGTGGGACAAAATGAGCAAAATGCGATTTTGCTCACTCAGTGAGGAAAATGCGATTTTGCTCACTGTTTTTAAGTAGCAAAGTACCCTTGTTCGAGCTGCTGAGGTGAAAATTTAATTGTTGGTATATCTTAAGAAAACATGAGTGAATAGAGGTAAGTGATGAAGAAGGAATACATTTTTCGGGTTCTCTAATATGTTCTTACTGCTGAGGTGAAAAATGTTGTGTACTACACGAGATCAAAGTTATTTACATCTCGTGCGCTTTTGAGTCCCTTACTACGCTCAAGATTCTAAATTAGATTCACTCGCTACGCTCGTGAATCTATTATAGAATCTTTCGCTTGCACGGGACTCAAAATAAGCACTCGAAGAAATATCAAACTTTGATCTCTTGTTGTACAAATAACTATATTTCATGATTTACCACTAGGTATATTCACAATATTTGTACAGTTCTATAAATAGTAAACATATGTGCCTAAATGATAAATAAGTTCAATATTTCCCTAATGTAAAACTTTTCGAGAATTTTTTTTTGCTTCTATCGCTCTCCTGTAAACCAATGTAAGTGGCGTATGGCACAAACGTATTCTCACCCGACGTTATTGTAACTTAGTGAACGAATCTAATTATTTTATTTAAATACAGGATCCGATTAGACCGGGCCGGAGCTTGCGGCGTTTACTTTTCTATGCCAATGACAGCTGTGATCACGTGTTGCTTTTCATAGAAAACGAAGCGCCGGAAGCTCCCGCCCGTACACGGCCCGGTCCAACGTGAGTCATCCTTAATTTGGTAAATATGTGTTTTTTTAAGCCTTTATAAGGCAGAGAATATATTTCCCAAATTATATTGATTATTTTTCTAAGTGATACTGGTACAATTTTACATAATTGGGACATTCTCTATGAAAAGGGACCTTATTGTCGATGGTGCTTACGCCGCACAACGTCGCGCGGCATTGTATTTATATCGGAGCATCGTTAATAATGGCGTAAGCGCCATCGACAATAAGGTCCCTTTTCATAGATAACGTCACAATTTAAGACTCATCTGGGGCATTATTAGTAAAATTTACCTAATACTTTGAATACTTTATTGTCCTCAGAGCAGTTGGTTCTGATGCCGTCGTTTCTCGCCTGTTGTCTATGCGATCTGAAACCAACATACACGTTATTATTTACGAAAATGGGGCTTAAGATGGGCTTAAGAGTCCGCAGCAAGCTCGGTTCTCCATAAAAACGTAGTTACGCTCTCATTTTAAGACAACAAGGTTCGATTGTACATGGGAGCGGCTTTTTGACGGCAAGTCCGTGTGACTCTTAAAGTAGTCATAGAAAATGAAGTATCGGACTCTGCCTCTGCCCGTACCCGGACTGTTCTAGCGTGAGTACACGCAGACACGTAAAAACAATAAATTGTTTACCTTATAAACACAGCAATTTTAATGTACACCAACATTAGCAGGGCCATAGGTATGAAGAAGAACAGCGCGCAAGTGGTGGCGTACATGTGGTTGTAGTATTTGTACTGGTCGTCTCCAGGGACCCGGCACAGCTGGGTGAGTGAGGGAACCTTCCCCGTTCCTGAAAATAGTAGAAAATTTACCAAGACCATTTAGATAGATAGATAGATAGATAGATTTTTATTGGTATTAATCATACACTGTCAGTTACATATTTAACAATAATTAATTACAAATGATAATTAATATTTAGCATTAAGCACTGTATGTACCTGAGAGGTCAATTTCACCAAACGAGCATTTTTGTCTAATTCCCATGGAATTTTGAAATACTAACATTACACAAAAATAATTATGCTGATAATTTGATAAAAAATATAATAAACATTAATTTTCTTATGGGGTAAAAATATTCATAAAGCTACAAAAGTTATTTCAATTTAAAAATTTGGACAGGGCACGGGAATTAGTGTGTCCATGGGAATTAGATTTTACTAGCACGGAAATTAGAACATGGCACAGGAATTGTTTTCTTAACTTATTTTGGTAGTTAAAACTATTATTTATGTATATTTTAATCTACAATAATGTACTTTAACCATACTGAAGCGGCATCGAACATATTTACCTTCTTTAATTTTAGTTTCGGACGACAAATCTACGAAAGTATGATACACTAAAAACTACGTATTTGACTAATCGTTTCCTTGATTTTAATGGCAACTAATCTCTCTTTCTTAGTAAAATGTACATATTTCAAAACAATACCTACTTACATACATACAAAACTATTCATTAAATTAAAAAGTGTCATGATGTATCTGCATGTATAGGTACAAGGTGTATGATCTGGTATATGGCCGTATAAGAAATGATACTAAGAAATAAGTAAATAGGGGCACAGTGAGAAGAAGTTATTGTGTAAGTTAATCTGAAGAAATCGAATATGCTGCCTTCATAAATTCATAACACAAAAAATTGTTTGACCACATATGAGGTAAGGTGGGGTAAGACTATCACAGACAGACAGACATGACGAATCCATAAGGGTTCAATTTTTTGCCATTTGGCTACGGAACCCTAATAAGGTATCTAATAGTATTACGATTTTAATACCCCCTGGCACTGACTAAAATAACCGACTTGGTTTCCCATTACATCTCAAAACTTTTTTGTAGTAGAAGAACTGCGTTGCGAGACTTGCATCTTTTTATATGTAATGTTTTTGATAGGATCCCATCTCTTTTTGTAGGCTGTCCTTCTTTTCAGGTAATCATACCCATACCATACTGATACTATGTATACACATCTTTATTCATACTCACATCGTACGTCGTAGTGTACCTTTACTTTCCCTACTAATTGTAAGAACTAAAAGGTAACGTTGTTATCGCATATATTTCTATGGGATTACAAACTTATTTATGCAGTTATTAGATCTTTAGAACGTGACTAATATTGCAGTATTATTAGATTTTTATTGGCTTAAAAAGCTAAAACCAAATTACGTTTCAAATTTGGGTATGCTAGAAGTACCTTAAAATAATGATGATCGTGAGTGATTGTGTCAGTGACAAAACTAAGGGATTGTAAAGTGCATTAAATGTTATTTTGATAGAATGTTATTGAGATTTGATGGTACGGCCGTGCCACTTTGTTTTGCTCGACTTGGCGGCGGCACTGCCGTGCCCCCAGATCCTTTGTCCTTCCCCGGGCCTCAAACTATCTCCATGCCAAATATCATCAAGATGATATTGGTTCAGCGGTTTAAGCGTGACGAGATAACAGACAGACAGACAGAGATACTTTCGCATTTATAATATAGTAAGAATAGGATATATATTTATTTTTTCTTGTATTAGAAAAGCTAATTTATAACAACTAATCTATTAAACGAGCAATTCTTGTATATATTTCGGGGATCTCGGAAACGGCTCTAACGATTTCGAATGAAATTTGATCATATATGAGGGTTTTTTGGGGTGAAAAATCGATCTAGCTAGGTGTTATCTCTGGTAAAACGCGCATTTTTGAGTTTTTAGGTAGGTATATGTTTTCCAAGCAAAGCTCGGTCTCCCAGATATTTAAACTTTATACGGTATACGCTGTCAGCTGTCAAATTTACAAAAAAAAACATTGCAAATTTGATTCATTTTGTTTCATGTAACCTTAGGTACAGGTATTATAATATGTAATAATTCCAGAAATAGTTTTATGTTTATATAATATTTTAATGTTATAATATGATCAATGAATAAGGTAAGGTGGGGCAAGACTAACAGTACAAGGATTCCATACAAGTGATAGTCTTACCCCGGTGTCGTCTTACCCCACCTTACCTTACGTATTAAAATTGCCCGGGTTATTCGGGTCCACCCTGTATGTACTATAGTAGGTACTTATACTAAAAAACCGTTCACAAATTTTTGTGCATTCTTTAAGATTTCCTTAAATGCAAAATAGAAAGATATACGTCATATTATTATTACATATAATATATATTCAATGCCAATATACATAAATGTAATAATAATATGACGTAAACATTGCCAATTAACTTAAAGTGCCCCCAATAAAAGATTTGTTGACAATAAATGTAATACTTTCTAATTCCCGTGCCACTTAATCAGCTGTTTTAGGTAAATTTGCTATGGGAATTAGGGCACGGAAATTAGAATTCGTAATAAAAAAATTCGCCAAAAATTTAAATCGTGTTTGACCAAACTGTTATGTTATCGCTTACATAAAGATACATAAAGGGCTCCTAAATATGACAATTGTTATTGAAAAGCTATGTGGAAAATAAAATTTATAAGGGGCATCGAAATTACAAAAAAATTGTCGCCCACCCGGATTCCGAAATACTTACGCGATTTGCTCAAACACGCCACGGCTTGACGTACATCCGTTTGCTTTGAAAGACAGCCGCATACTGCCAGTACAGGTGAGGCGGGACACGAGGCGGTTCAAATACAGACGTCGGCTGTCAGAGCCCTGTGAGTTTTGCCGACGAAATTGTACTCGCGCGCTCGGACAAAATTTAAACATCGATCACGAGTTATTTACCACAATGAAGTTAATAGTGTATGTGCTCAGTGATAGTAAATATCATCTAGTTTAAGTATTTGACACTAAATTAGTGATACTAATGTAGAATTTTTCGTAGGATTTTTCATTATGCTCAAAAGTAGATTCCGGACAGGGCACGGGAGCAGTAATTTGAGCCTTTAGGTATTTTTAAGTGTACTCTAAAAACGAATTAATCAGTGAATTCATATGGAACTCGGTGTGAAAGTGTGACTTCTTTATGTAAAAAAAAAATGGTAAGTATTATCTGATGCTAACCCGCGATTTTCATCACGGACAGAAAAAAAATCGTGTTCAGAAATTGACCCACCTGACGTGTAAAATTATGTTTTTATCAATAAAGAATTGAATTGAATTGAATTGAATAGATTTAGATTCATATGTCAATAATTACAATAAAAAAAGAAGTACATAGCTGCGATGTAAATTAAATAATTTCAACAATTCCATAATTCAACTTCATTAAGAGATTAATAACAATAACATACTGGATTTAATTCAAATGACAATACAATTACACATCTTATCTAATCTAATATACCATGGGAACTTGATCACATTAAATTCTCCAGGAACTCATTTACCGTTTATTTCCAAGACCGAAGTGATTCCATAAGAGCTCCGGGAACAAAGTCATGTACGGAGCTCTAAAAGATTAAGTAATATTACATTATTGTCGAGGCTCGGAAGTAGCTACTTACTTGCTAGCTGAGGATTCGTTTTAAACGGACGACCTTGGGAGTCCGTTTAATTGAATCCGAAGCCAGCAAGTAGCCTTCCAGCCGAGTCATATATTATAGTGCTTTTCTCAAAAATGGTGCAAGAAATAGAAATATTTTACAGAAGCAATGTTCTAATTTTCACAGAAAAAAGTGAAAAAGATTTGCTTTGGCGCCTTTAAAAAAAAGTGTATTTTTCTGCTGAAAATACGCCAACCTATTTGAGACACCTAAATAGTCGCGGTACCAACATTAGGTATAATAATAGTGCTGATCATCTGTTTGGCTGTTTTATTGGTTGTTATCAAAATAAATAACATATAGTAGCGACATCTATATTGGTGATTCACATTACTGTGTCTGTAATATCTATATACTATATGTGTCTATGGTTTAAAAAAAAAAAAAAGTCTGTCTGTTCTAAATCTCTTCAACGGTCGTTTCATTTAATAGGTTATGGTCCAGCTTATGGCCTTTAGACTACTAAATCGCGTAAATATAAGTAATTTTTCAGTGTAAAAGTAATTGCAGTATTATATTTCGCAGTAGGATTAGTTAGTTAGTCGGGCAGTTTTGAACTCTGTGTATAAAAACGGACAGTGACTGTGCAAAAATGGCGGCGAACTATATAGTTAACGTGCCAAAACTTAAAGGAAGAGAGAACTACGACGAATGGGTATTTGCGGCAGAAAACTTCTTAGTTCTGGAAGGAATGATCAAGTGCATCAAGCCAGAATTAGATGCGAACGGTGCAGAAGTAGCTGTTCCGGCCGCAGATGATGCCAAGACAAAGGCAAAGTTGGTTCTTACCATTGATTCGTCATTGTATGTTCATATTAAGACCGTAACTACTTCAAAGGCACTGTGGGAAAAGCTCAAATCGCTTTTTGATGATTCCGGTTTTACGCGAAGAATCAGTCTTTTAAGAACTTTAATTTCCATTCGATTGGATAATTGCAGTTCCATGACATCCTACGTTACTCAAATCATTGAGACGGGACAAAAATTATGTGGAACAGGATTTGCAATAAATGACGAGTGGATTGGCTCGTTGCTCCTAGCTGGATTACCAGAGAAGTTCTCACCCATGATTATGGCTATAGAACATTCAGGCATTCAAGTGACAGCGGACGCCATTAAAAGCAAACTTCTCGATATGGAAACCGGAACTTGTGTCGATGGCAGTGAAGGAGATAGTGCATTTGCTGCGTCTAAAAACTGGCAACACAAAAATCGACAAATGGCTGCCGGGAACAAAGATGGCGCGAAGGGGGCTAAGTCAACAAAAGCAAATGTCAAATGCTATCGCTGTCACGAAATGGGTCATTATCGTACGCAGTGCACTTATAATTCTAAATTGAATAAAAACGTAGATCGTAAACAGACTAACGCATTCTCAGCTGTGTTTTTGAGTGGAAGTTTTAGTAAAAACGACTACTATGTTGACTCTGGCGCGAGTGTTCATCTAACACCAAACCGAGATTGGATTACAAGTAACTTTCGTGAAACTAGCGAAGAAATAGTTGTTGCTAACCGAGAAATCGTTTCGGTAACGTGTGCTGGTGATATTCAGATCGTAACCTCAGTGAAGGACTGTGAATACGAGATAAACATCGAAGGTGTACTTTGTGTACCGAATTTGACAACTAACCTTCTCTCTGTGAGTAAATTGATTGAAAAGGGAAACAAAGTGGAGTTTACCAAGACCGGTTGTCTTATTTTCAACAGAATTGGCGACTTGGTAGCTACTGCAGCGTTGACAAATGGTGTTTACAAGTTGAATACAGTTTCTAGACGACTAGTTGCTGCGGTGACTACGTCGGGCGAGGTTTGGCACCGTAGAATGGGTCACGTTCACAGTGATTGCTTAATGAAGACAAAGAATGCAGTAGAAGGCATGGATTTGAACGAAAAAGTTGATATCACCAAATCGTCTTGCAAGACATGCTGTGAGGGCAAGCAGTGCCGGCTGCCTTTCAAGCATGTAGGCACTAGAAGCAGTGATTTGTTGGATCGAGTACATACTGACCTATGTGGTCCCATGGAGGCAGTTTCACTAGGAGGCTCAGTATATTGTCAGTTATTTGTAGATGATTTTAGCCGGATGACGTTTATATACTTCTTAAAGCACAAGAATGAAGCTTTGAAGTGCTTTAAATAATTTAAAGCTATGGCAGAAAATCAAACAAATAGAAAGGTGAAGATTGTTCGTAGTGACAATGGAAAAGAGTTTTGTAACTCAAGTTTTGAAACTTACTTGAAGGAAATGGGTATCATACATCAGAGAAGTAACCCATACACTCCTGAACAAAACTAATTATGCGAGCGCCAGAATAGGTCCGTGGTTGAAAAAGCAAGATGTACCTATGCTTTATGATGCTAAGCTCGATAAGAAGTTTTGGGCCGAGGCCTGTCATACAGCGGTTTATCTTCACAATCGCACTGTGTCTTCGGTGTTGAATGGTAAGACACCATATGAACTCTGGACTGGGATGAAACCAGATCTAAGCAATATAAGAATATTTGGTTCTCCAGTTATGGTTCATATAGAGAAACAGAAGAGGACTAAGTGGGACAAGAAATCACGTGAGTGTATACTACTCGGGTATCCTGACAATGTAAAGGGATACAGAATATATGATCCAGAAACAAAGAAAATCTCTACAAGCAGAGATATTATAGTGATGGAAAAGCCCTCAGAATCATATAGCATTATGGAGGTTGAAGAAAAAGATGAAGAAGAAGTAAAGCACCAGGTACTGCAAGATTCAGTGGAGGAAGAACACACAGAATCGACACTGACAGATGTGTCTGCATCGGATACATCCAGCGAGTATGTTCCCAGTGAGTATGAAGACACAATTGATACTAGTCAAGTCATTGAGGATACTTCTGTATCCAGACCAGTGAGACAGCGTCGTGCACCTGAAAGATTTGGATTTGATGGTGTGTTTTTTACCCAGAATAATATTATGGACAGTACAATGGAACTGACATTGGAAGAAGCCTTGAAAGGGTCTGAGAGGGACCAATGGTTACAGGCAGTCAGAGAAGAATTGAAGTGCTTCGAAGAAAATAGTGCGTGGGAAGTGGTCGATGTCCCTATAAGTGGTACCATAGTGCAGTGCAAGTGGGTGCTAAAGAAAAAAATTGGACCAGACAATGAAGTGCGCTATCGTGCTAGATTAGTGGCAAAAGGGTTTACACAACAGCCCGGTGTGGACTATGTGGAAACTTTTTCGCCTGTCGTGAGACATAGTACCCTAAGGTTACTGTTTGCTTTGTCTGTAAAGCTTAAACTAGACATAACTCATCTGGATGTGACTACCGCATTCTTGAATGGGGAGCTTAATGAGAATATTTTCATGCAAAAACCTCAGGGTTTTCACTGTGAAGACAATAGTAAAGTACTTAAATTAAAAAAGGCAATATATGGCCTGAAACAAGCGTCAAGAATGTGGTATCAAAAGGTGGACGAGTGTCTTACTAAAAATGGTTATGTAAAGTCAAAATATGAGCCATGTCTGTATATAAAAAATAAAACTACAATAGTCGCTCTATATGTGGACGACTTCTTTGTATTCTCAAGCGATGAAAAAGAAACTTGTAATTTAAAAGCAATTTTAGGATCTCAATTTAAAATTAAGGACTTGGGTCAAGTAAGACAGTGTCTTGGAATGTCAGTTTGCTATGATAAAGAAAAAAGTGTACTGACTTTAAGTCAGAGTGAATATATACAGCAGCTGTTATTGAAATTCAATTTAAGTGATTGTCACACTGTAGACACTCCAATGGAAAGTGGATTAAAATTAACTAAATGTGAGAAAAGTAATAAAAGTTTGCCTTATCAGCAATTAATAGGGTGCTTAATGTATTTAGCTATACTTACCCGTCCTGATATAGCATACTCAGTGGTATATCTTAGCCAGTTCAACAATTGTTATGATAAAGAGCATTGGAATCATTGTAAACGTATACTTAGGTATCTTAAGAAAACTAAAGATTATTGTATAACATATAGAGGCACAGGTAATAAAGAAATTGTGGGATATGTTGATGCTGACTGGGGTAGCGATGCAGTAGACAGAAAGTCATATACGGGGTACTGCTTTACTTTGTCAGAGGGTGTAATTTCTTGGGGTAGTAAAAAACAAAAAAATGTAAGTCTTTCTTCTACAGAAGCTGAATATGTTGGAATATCAGAGAGTTGTAAAGAGGCAATTTACTTAAGAAACTTGTATCAAGAGATCACAGGAGATGTGTGTTGTATTGATATTTTTAATGATAACCAAAGTGCCCACAAACTTTTACACAATCCGGTTTTCCATAATAGGACAAAACATATAGATATTAAATATAATTTTTGCCGGGAATGTGTTAATAATAATATAGTTAAGGTTAAGTATATGTCAACTATAAATATGGTTGCTGATTTGTTAACCAAGGCATTAAACTCTGTTAAGCATCATAATTTTTTGAAATTGATGGGCATGCAACCAGTGTATAGTAGTGCAGTAGTGTTATAAGTTGCATTGTATGTAATGTACTTTATTTTGATTAAGTGGGGGTATTGGTTGTTATCAAAATAAATAACATATAGTAGCGACATCTATATTGGTGATTCACATTACTGTGTCTGTAATATCTATATACTATATGTGTCTATGGTTTAAAAAAAAAATAAAGTCTGTCTGTTCTAAATCTCTTCAACGGTCGTTTCATTTAATATGTTTAATGGACCTATGCCTTCATTTGATATGTGGCCATTTAAAGTTTTAAAAAGTGTGGAACTCGTTAAATAATGGAAATTGCATGCAACATTGCAGTCCCGAAATTGAGACTGCAATGTTTTTAACTTTTTAATTTTTTGACTGACCATAAACTACCTACGCACTTCGCGACCTATTTTTTAACCGGCAACGTCGACTTTGCCGTCCATTTTTGAGAAAATACATTTGTTATAAACTGAAATAGATGTCATATAATGATGAATTTGGGACGAGTATTTCTTAATTATTTAGACTGTGACTAGGTACCTACTTAAAAACAAAATAACTAGTAAAAAAAAATTATTGTCCCTGATCTGAAAAGCTATCAGATTGTTGTAATTATGTCGAAACTCGAGTTCTTTTCAACTTGCATGAGTTGTAAGTCCCAAGTTTTTTGTAATGACTTAGGAGTCCTTTTCAGAGAACACGAATAAAAAAAAGAAGAATTTTAACCTCTGAAAAACGAGTCAAGTTATTCAAATTTAGCCTCAAAAGACTCAAATTCCTACCAATACTATACATAGGTAACCTACCAGGATACACCACCACAGGGTTCGTCACAACATGATGCACGTGCACCGCTGGCAGTGCAGTCGCGACGCTGACGCCCCAAATGGCGAGTATCGCCATCGCAACTCGCCTACGGTCCCGCGAACGGGAGGGACAGTGATGGCAGATCGCGGTGTAACGCTCTATAGAGAACGCTACTACAGTGAGCGCTGAAGCCCATGTGGCCCTGCGAAGAAAATCATCTGATCCATGGTCTAATAAAACATGGTCTTCTCTTCCCAGAGTGTCACTTCCCAGAGTGTAACATTGCCACTTTATTTCAACATAACATGTTACATGGGTACATTATATCTATGGTTAATAAGTTAAAATATTTCTCTATAATTTTATAATTTTCATTTATATGTATTTTATCTTAAATTTTACAATAACACGTCATTTTTAATTATTCGTTAGCAATATCTTCCGATTCACGAAAGGAATTTCAGACGTTCGGGTAATTCTGTTTACACTACTGGCAACACAGGATAGCGCTGTCACATTTGACAATCCGCCATGTTGTCCCTAACCGTCATCCTTGTCGAACGCGTGTTAATTGTTATTTCCTTCTCGCTCAGTGTCAGCAGTCGCAGTGTTTTCCAAACTTTTCACGTCGTAAGCTTGGTGATTAATGTTTTGTTACGAAAATGGTTGGCTGTTATATTCGGAACTGTGAGAGTAGGAGTGAAAAGGGCAGTATAGATTTGTTTTATTTTACTATGTTTCTACATGAATAACTTAAAATTAATGCCGTTAAAATAATTTTCACCGTTGGTTAAAATTCTCCCACATTTTAAAGTTTGAGAACCTGTAAACAGCATGATGACGTAGACAAGTGACAGTTAGGTCATTCGCGAATCTCGGAAGAGAGTACCAGGCGGAGTATATTATTATACCATGATCTGATCCGAGTATTCGTCAGCTACTTAGGGCCACTTGCAAAATCCGACTAAAACCTGGAGTTACCATGGTTACCAGTACAAAACTCCGGGTTAGGGGATGGTGCAAGTGGCGCTAACAGTACCACAGGGCGGACACGCCATACATCAAAAATCATTTGCGTTTATATGTGTGCGCGGCACGTCTGTACACGCGTCATTGTGTAAGTCGTTTTACTGAGAGTACCTACGCCAGAAGTCCGCCAGATTCATGTTGCGGGGCGAGGTAATGCGAGGCGGGGCGGGGCGGTGCGTGGCCGTTCTGTATGATAATTCAATTACTTATTCTGTGACAGTACTATGATTTTTTGGAACGTGTCAATTCCAAAAATCATGTTACGTAGCCCATATTTTACCCTAAAAACTTCCAAATTGCGAAAATCACGTTTTGGGCATTGCCTTGCATTGCAAGTGGTTTTTGTTTCTGACCCCCAGTGCAAAAAGAGGGGTGTTTATGTTAGACGAGAATGTCTGTCAGTCTGTCTGTCTTTGGCATCGTAGCTCTCCGATGACCGATTTCAATGCGTTTTTTTTATCTGAAAGCGAGTTCCTTGCCTTCTTTGTTTCTTCTTCTTCTCTCTTACCTTTGTTTGATATAAATCAATCCAGCAGTCGAAAATTATCGGCTCTTTTTCAAAATTATGTAAGGAATTTTGGCATGGAATTACTTTCTTTGGCGTAAGGGGTTTTTTAAATTTTAAATTTAGTTATTATTTAAGAGATGTATGTGCTCTTAGCTGACTTTTGTCCCTAATTGAAAGTAAGGTCTTCGCTTCGCTCGATCGATAACTTACGTGGCTCTCAGGAAGTTGGTGAGACGACATGTGAACTCGCCGAATATGTACGGGTACATCTGCCAGTAGTACCACAGCTCGGGTGCCAAGCCTGCAAAAATTGTTTATTTTTATGTTTTATATAAAAAATATATACACGTTGTTGAAAGTAATAATTGATAAATTAATTATACATTTTTAAATAATAATTATAATATATTATATTATGTATAGGTACCTATATATTTTTTGGACTTCTAATTAATTTATTCCTAATATAATCGACCTTTAAGAGTAAATTAAATTAGAAACCATCCTTAATATTTACATTGAAGTTTCTTTGTTTTACTTGCCTAATTATGTAATTAAACTTAGGTATAATTTATTTTTTTCATTTATTAGAGAATATCACATCAATTTCAATTATTTTATAATATGGCTTCACAATAAACGAGCGTTACCTACAAAAAAAAACATTTGTGTAATTTTCTGTAAAATTTCTACTCGGAATTACCAGCTCTTTCCATCCCAACAGGAAAAAAGTGGCCTAAAATGTCCATACAATTTTGAAACTATCTTTTGTGCTACCAATGAATGGATATCTTGTTTGTTACAATATAAGATTATTAATAAATACCAAAAAATCACAAGAGTAACGAAATTTCTCATCACAATAAGCAGACATTACTGGAAGTCGATTCTAATTTAGCAAATTGTTATGGTTTTGATACGGCCTCGACGATCGTTTTGGTGATTGAAGCTTATCCCACGCACGGCTCTCAATTAATTTCGCATGCACCAATCAGCGTGAGCGATCTTTAAGTTCGTATCAAAATAATACCAAAACCGTAACAACTTATTAAATCTGAATCGGACTCGCCCAAATAATAATGGAAACGTGTTTTCAGGGGTCTACAACCTTTCTAGACATTATTGCAGATATTGTCAGTACTCGATGTCAATGCACTCTGAACTGGCTCCTTGGACTATTTACTCCTTCATTACTCGTTGTTATTGAAATCCGAAATTACTCTGCGACCCTTAGTAACGATGAAAAAGGTCCACTTTGTCCACTTTGTCAAAGGTTTTCGAAAAAATAGTCCATAAAAAAATTTACCCAACTATACATAATCAAATAATTTCATATCAGCATGGTTTCGTTCAACGTCGTTCAACAACTACGAATCTTCTTGTCTATACTACGTATCTATTCGAAAGCCTAGACAATAACATACAGGTAGACAGTGTTTACACTGACTTCAGGAAGGCCTTTGACAGGGTGGACCACCAACTGCTTCTTGAAAAGTTAGCTTTTAATGGCATACGTGGAAACTTATGGCGTTGGTTCAAGTCTTACATTACAAACCGCACTCAAAAAATCACCATAAAAGGGTACGAGTCACATGCTACTACAATTAGTTCCGGAGTTCCACAGGGATCCATTTTGGGTCCACTGCTGTTCGCAATATTTATAAACGATATAAGTTCCTGCTTTAACTATTGTAATATCTTACTCTATGCAGATGACCTCAAAATATATCATACTGTTAGTAATTACAACGACTGTGAGAAATTTCAGCAGGACTTAAATCGCTTCACGGACTATTGTCATGCCAATAAACTTAGCCTCAATATGGACAAATGTAAACTTATCAAATTTACAAAAAAAAGATTAACCCTAGATGACTCATATTATTTATGTAACACCAAACTAGCCATTGTCCATTCAATAAGAGATCTTGGAATTACATTAGATTCAAAGTTACACCTTGATCAACATGTTAATAACGTAACCAGCAAAGCTTTCAAGATGTATGGTTTTGTAATGCGCTCTAGTATCGATTTTCGTCTCCCAGGCACATATCTGCACCTTTTCAAATCACTAATTCGCCCCCAACTGGAACACAATGTAGCTGTTTGGAACCCTTATTATAGTAAATATAACGAGGCCCTCGAGACCGTTCAAAAAAAAATTCTCAATACTATGTACTATCGTTGTAATCGCAGTAGATTATCTTATCCAGAGTTACTAAAAAAATATTGTATGTTAGATCTTAGTTCCAGACGCTCGTTACTTGAAGCAAAAGTATTATATGGCATCTGTAATAATCAGTTTGACTGTATTGCTCTTAACAACAAACTCAGTTATAGAGTACCCAGTCGCAGTAGGCAGCGAGAGGCGCGCCCGCACCAGCTGTTTGTAACCGGCCGCTGCCGCACGCACGCTGGTGAGCGCGCTCCTCTACGCAGACTTGTCTATACTTACAATAAAAAATTTAATCACGTAGATATTTTTGGTTGTAGTTTAAGTGTTTATAAAAAACGTATTATTGATGTTTTAACAAACCCTACAATTTAAGTAGGTACTTCTTACAGTTTCTTACTTATAATGTATTTCCAGTACCTACCAAATATATAAATATAACTAACCATTCTATGTTGTTGTTGACACCGGGAGCCCTTAAGACTAACGGTGATTAGTTTAGCTCTGAATGAACATTATTCATAGTAATTAGTGGTAAGCGCCGTGGGCCACACATATGGTAGATATTATGGTAATTAGTGTAATAAGTATAACTTGTAGTGGCTGTTTGTTTACCTAAATAAATGAAAAAAAAAAAAAAAAAAAAAGGTGTTGTGTAGAAAATAATGAAAATGTTTTCCTACACTCACGTAGATGACACGACGTAGATATTTTCTATAGACTTACGAATTCCGTGTTTCCGTGTCGTCTTTTAAAATAGGTTATTCCATCATCATAAAGGTCAAAGGCCAAAGATATGTAAAATAATATTTCGTACCTTAGGGAAAAGAAAATATGGTAATTGGGCTCCTGTATCTCCATAAGGTGACCTTTGTCTGATATATGAAGAAAATCAGTGCTGTTACCCAGTTTTATATGCCCGAGACGTTTATGATTGTCAATGTATCGTATATACAGGAAAATTAGATATATTCGACTTGTTAGGGTATTCTAGGGCTAGAGTATTCAAACTTGCTGTCCTAGTGTCATTTTGGCAGTTTTAGTTTGGAACCAACCTGTATTTAATTTAACCTATGTTCCGCTATAACAACAAATAGGTACCAGCGATGTGGCTTGCCGCATCACAATGCTGAGCCAGCGCCTTTTCTGCCACGACACATGGCTTCATAAAGTAATAGTTAATAGTTTTTAGTAATTAAGTTGTTTTTGCATGTTGTACTTTTTAATGCCATATTTGTTGTCAATGCCAAGTATGATGTAGGGATGAATAAAGAAATTATCTATCTATCATAAATAAGTATTAAAAATTACGGAACCGTCCGTGGGCGAGTTCGACTCGCACTTGTCCGTTTTTTCCATTTTTCATTTATTTTCAGAAACATTTTATTTTTACTCAGAAGGTTTAAAATTTAATATCAACTAAGGGATTATTTTAGCTGACAAGTTTTGATCGATTTGTTTAATATTCACGTTAAACAAAAGACGCCCGAACATCCTAGGGTATTGGGTCATTTTATATTGTTTGTCAGGCGTGACTAATGATCGTATGTACGTGTTACAGGCATGTAAAGTGTAACAATAAGTATCACCCCCTTTCCCCTAATCCTTTTACTTTATTGGAGCTCCTGAAAATTAGTTTCTTTGATCCGCCTTAGTACCTATTAGGCATTAGTACCGTCATAAGTGTGTGTGTAAATTTTAGATTGATATTTGTTTGTCTAGTAACTAGACTCTAGTTGTACCTAGGTATATTTGATAAGTTCTTTGTTGTTGTTTTTTCTCTCTATCTTCACGTATTTTCAAATACAATCCTGTATTATTTATGAATAAATACTATAACTATGACTAAGATATGAAAACTTAATAGTCACGTCATGAACCCGACGCTTAATTAGGCCGCTTTCATACGAACAAAGTTACGCTCTCGTTTTAAAATTACATGAAACTTGTATATAATATGTGTAGGTATAAAGCAGTGTATGTAACTGTAGGCTTAAAATACAAGTGTGTGTTTATGATAATAAGTGAAATTTCATTATGTATACTGTGGTGACACTTAAGACGTAATACAAAATATGTTTTTCGAATTCATTTTCCTGGTGTTATAAGCCCCTGCTAGGTCTCCTGTTGTTAAAGTAATAATTAACATTAACATCATTGGTTTAATTTATCTCTAATTTTTAGGCTCAGTATGGTTACCCTACCTACTTAAATGGAAAAAAAAGTTTGTAACCACTTTCGTAGTAAACACTCACCTTTTTTGATTATGTCGACCGATAATTTATGAATAAAATGCAGTTTGACACATTATTGAAATCGCTTGTCATAACAAATTTTGGTTAGCCTGTCATTGTAGCGAACTCCCTTACTACGCTCAAGATTCTAAATTAGATTCACGAGCGTAGCGAGTATAGAATCTTTCGCTTGCACGGGACTCAAAATAAGCACTCGAAGAAATATCAAACTTTGATCTCTTGTTGTACAAATAACAATTTTTTTATTATTGAAATATAGTCTGTTCGGAAAAAGAAGAGTCGTGGAATGTATTGGTCTCCATACTTTCCACGACTCTTCTCTTTCCAAACAGACTATATTAAGTTATGTTTTCTTTATACAACATATACATATATATAATATATGTTTACCGAGCTAAGCTCGGTCTCACAGATATTACTCATTAAATATGATGTAAACAATAATACTCTCAGGAGCATTGAAAGCGGATAGCTGCTTAAAATAATTTCCATACAAGATGGCCCGTTTTATTGGCTTTAAACTGTATTTGGTCCTTGATAACGGATAATCCCTTAGGTTCTAACTAAAGATCAAACAAGATAACCTATATTACAGACCGCAGGCTTCAAAGGAAGTATTTAATAACCGAAGCGATTATTGGAAACGATGTCGACCTCACGAGAAAGGTTGCGATAGCATTAATGATGTATGAACACGAGTACTTACCTATACCCCGGAGTTTTGGCGGCGGGAATGATTTTGTGTATTTATGACTATGTTTATTGTAAAATACCAAACTTCTTCTTCTACCTAGCGTTTTCCCGGCCTAGCTCCAGGTCCGCTTTCCTACTAAATAACAATAACAATACCTTTATTTGACAATAAAAGTTTAACAAAGGCAGGCGTGTCTCACTCCGCGATTTCGTCGCTTTGCTACAGGTAGCTAAAAGTACATCCGTTCGGCCCCAATTTTGGGGAAAGCCATAAGCCGCGCGTGGCGCTGTCGCCACCTAGCGGCCATATCTGTGCTGATCGTAACAGACGCGTTTTGTTAGAGAGTGAGTCTTCTGTACTTAGTACTATTATTTATTCTGTGACAACGGCACATTGCAGTGAATCCCGCACTAGGCATGGCCTGTATCGCGGGGGTCAAGGTCATCACGTGTTACCAAAATTACTTATTATAATAATATTAAGCATAAGCAATGGAAAGAAAGAGGATTGTGAACTTGTATGTGTGTAAGCTTGTTGTAAGGAGGGAGTGAAAAGTGTGAAATAGTTATTTTCGATACAAGTGCGAAAAAGAGGAAATTCGAAACGAGTGGCGATAAATTAAAACACGACCGAAGGGAGTGTTTTAAATCGACACGAGTTGCGAATTACCTATTCGCACGTGTATCGAACAACGTTTTACAGTACATATGGCACTTGAAAGTTTCGACATCCCACGAAAAGTTCGCCTTTGTACACATTTACTGGATGATCTCTGTGTTATGTACTTGTTTTGTGCAATAAAGTATTTACTACTACTACTACTACTACTAAAAGTGCTATTTTACGCACTAGTGCGGAAAAGTAGCCCCATATGTACTGTAAAATTCTTTTCCACTTTGGCCGGTCTTCGTCATCCTCAGGTGTGAGATTGTACTCTTCCATGTCCGTTGTCACGACGTCCAGCCAGCGCGGCAGCGTGATCTATACTTCGTTTTTTTTTAGCATTAGAAAAAAGGTAAACAATTTTGATGTGTCTTTTAATTGAAAAACATGTTTTAAAAATAAGTCACGGCAAATATGTAACAATTATGAATCTAATACAATCATTTATATTCTTCTGCTTTCATAAGTATAAGTTACTGATTTTTAAAAAGCGTTATCAATTAAAAGACATGTCAAGATCGCTTACCTTCTTTCTAATGCTAAAAAAACGAACTATAGGGCATTAAAAAAGATGTCTTGTTATGTCAAACTCAACTTTCTTCTGCATGCACTGGTTATTTCCGTCATAAAACAATCCTCAGCTCATCTAAATAGGTTCAGTGTTTTAATTGACAGACAGGGTTACGCATTTATAATTTGTAGGAACCTTACTGCGCAGATTTCCTGCTGACATTCATAAAAATACTCTAATTTGTTTAAATAAATTCATTTAATACGCCAATTAGTGATTACTTTCGTTCCAATAATTATGCCTGATTATCGTACGCAATGGTAATGGTACACGTAACACGTCAACATGTTAATTAGTACAGTATCAGTTCCTAATTGGTAATTAGCAGGAGGTAATGCCAAAATTTTAATCCGGATCAAAATACATAATACATTAAGGCATTGCACTTGCACCATTCCACTAATCTGGGGTTAACCGGTTAAACCTGGAGTTACCATGGTTACCAGTACAATTTGACACTAGGTTAACGGTTTAACCGCTCAACCCCGGGTTAGTGGGATGGTGCAAGTGGGCGTAAGTACATTCTGTATCAATTGTAGCGGATAAAACAACGTGCCAAAAAATCTGTTTTTGAAAATCCACCCCCGAAAGGGATGAAGGTGAAACATTTTCCTCAAGTGTGAAAGTCAAAACCGACATTGGCAAATTCACCCTGTGCAAAATTGCAGGGAGTAAAAGCCAGGAAAAAGGCGGGGGAGGGGGTGAAAAAGGGGTTGAAAGTTTGTATAGGGATCAAATATTTTTTTGAGCGCGGAACTTGAAACTTTGTAGAAATGTGATTACAGCGTTTCTAAAAATTCTTCCCCTAAGGGGGTTGAAAGGGGGTTGAAAGTTTATAACGGGAATGATTTGAGTACCTACTCGTATAGGGACTTGAAATTCGTAGGAAGACAAAGAACCTATTAGAAAATAAGAAACCTAATATCAGTGCTTTTAAAAATTCATCTCCTAATAGGATTAAATAGGGCTGTATCGGGAAATACTAAATCCACGCGAAGGAAGTCGTGGGCAACAGCTAGTATATTATAAAACTAACTTGATTTGGTCCTTATAGTTTTTATTATATCTGTCTTGGACTTAACAGATGTACATTGTACAAGTTGTAGTAAGTTTCAAAAAACTTGGAAGTTCTCGAAATTTTCAGGAAAGCTTCCATTTTGGAAATGGATAAATGTTTTCCCGTACAAAAATATAAAAGTTTCTGAAATTATTCTATGTGGAATATTCGCAATTTTGGAAACTTTCCGACGGCACATCAGTAGGTAATAGTATATATCCCCAATTAAAATAAACTAAAACTACAAACAAATTTAAATTAATACTAAAATAAAAGAAACTTACCTATAAAATAAAATAAAAACCTAATCTTAAGAAGAATACCCCATCCAGCAGGTCCGCCTGTGGCATGGTGCCCATTACGCTGGCGGCGTTTCCTCGCTGAACCGCCAGGGCGATTCGTTGCGAGAAATGCGCGCCAGCCCTGGGGTCTCCCGTGGCGTCAATCAGCCGTGCCGACAGAGCCCTCACAAAGGCCTGCATGTCGGCTGACCAAGGGCCCAGTGTTTCTACTGCGAGCGCCGCAAACTCGTAGTCCTTAAGTAAGGACTAGTATTTGCGGCGCTTGAGAACCTGGGCCTGGTCAGCCGCACCGCCGGCCTGGTTGCGGGTCGCCTGGATATGGGACTGTGCGAAGGTATCTACGCAATAACAAGTCAATCTCTCATACGCTTAGCTTAATAACTATTCCATGATAATGTTGTGTACAATTATAATCGTAATGTAAGTAATAAATATAAGTTGCTTATATATATAATTATTATATATTATTTGTGTATATAAGTTGTGTAAGAAATATTTTACAATGTTGTTTGCCGGCATTATGTTATTGTACCTATCAAAATTAATAAAAAATAAAACAAAAATAAAATACGCTGCGCTAAATTAAATAATTTAATATGTTATGTATATTGAAGTTGTCCTTAACCTACGACTGTTATCAAAACAATATTATCACAATAACAGCCATTCATAATAATCATTATCAATTAGCAGCTGCCACAACGGAAATTTACCTATCAACCACATAATTATTATATGTGTAGGAACAAATAGGTTTTATCAAATTATGTATAAGGTATAAGTAACTAGAACTTTTTGTTGTTGTGTGGTCAGATGGCAGTCGCATTCGGCTAGTGCCTACGTCAATTCTTGGGATTAGTTGTCAAGCGGACCCCAATCACTCTTACATTTTCGAGCAACAGGGAAACAAATAAATGCATTGTATCAGTGAAGACTTTTTCGAATTTTTATTTACAGAAGTTAGCTCTATTACCAATAACTATTTAGGTAAATTAATATCCTAAATCCACATCGTGTACGTCGGAAAAACAATAAGTAACTGCTGCATTTGTATTATTTTTCTCATTCTATTTATTTAGATAACAACTCACTGGCAGATGAGGAAATTATCCCAAACTCCGATATTTGAAAAATCGCTTAACGAGGTAATCATTTCAGTTCATTGGTCGACAACATGTCGATAACTTTCCGAGTCATCGCAAAAGAACGTTCATTAAAACTTCCATTACACGAGTACAGATAAATAACCCGAATACTCGATAAAATCAGAGAGTCTACCGCGAAAATCGAAATTCGAAATTTCGTTATCTGCTTCTCTATCACTCTCGCTCATTCGAGCGATAGAGAGAAAAATAGATGAACGAACGAGCGAAGTGGTTCGCGGTAGGCCCTCTTGACTCGCGAAGTTCTGAAACTCGTCAGCCATGTTGTTCGACCAATTTAAACGACACAAAACAGGAGTCTACTGCGAAAATCAAAAATTACAATTTCTTTACTAATTTCATAAAAAATATCTGGGCGACCGAGTTTTGCTCGCAAAACATACAAAAACTCAAAAATGCGCGTTTTCCCAGAGATAAGACCTAGCTAGATCGATTTTTCGACCCCCCAAAACCCCCATATAACAAATTCCATCAAAATCGTTAGAGCCGTTTCCGAGATCCCCGAAATATATATACAAATAAATAAATAAATAAACAAGAATTGCTCGTTTAAAGGTATAAGATATAGAATGAAAATCAATTCAACACGAATTACGAAAGCTGGCCATAGAAACCTCATTGCGCGATATGAGTAGATTTATTTTAACGACATAGGTACCTATATCTAGTTTTATTGTGTCCGAAGTGACAATAAATTCGATTCTAAATTTAAAACCTCGAGGACGGTTTTTGGCTGGCAAATTGAGATCCCTTAGACATCCATTAGACATCTCTAAAGAATTTAAGTATTTGTCAGTTGTTTTTTTTGTTATACCTAGTTTTTTTGTGTTTTAGACATTTAGAGACTGCATATATCTCTAATAAAGTATCTGACATTTCATTGATTCCATATTTGTAATAGGTTTTATTCTTATGTGTAGTAGTTGGCCTATTGGCTGAATATAAAATAATCAATAATCCCACCTCCCTTTTGCGAGCGAAGTTTCAGTCAATACGATTTCGATATCATTTTGAATGCGCGCCCATTGAAAACCTTTAAACATCGAATTAAATAGGCTGAATTAGGATTAATGGTCGCAATTTATAGCCTTTTCGTGGCATTTGTCGCCGAACGAGCGACATTCATTCATTATCATTCTTCGATAATTGCGTCTTAAGCCTGCTGCGTAATAGTGTGTATTCGTATAATAGGTGGGTCTCTATTGTTTCCCAAATCGTTTTAAGCCATATGTATTGTTTGCCCGCATTTTTGTTAGTCATAATTCATTTGGTTCAGAAACGCGTCACTTTTCAGGATTGCCATACCTAAAACAAACAGACTGCCGTATTCGAACTTCAAGATATTCACAAGAGACGACACGTACTAGATCCATTCTAGATACGTTATAGTTTAGATTTCAACTAGTTCTCTTTTGCAGCGCAATTCGGGCAACCAATGTCACTTTTACGTTAGATAGAGTTAGATGTGAATTGGATCTCTAAGTCATATCTTGCGGAAATCTTTCAAGAGTATCTCCAGAATCGCGCAAATATCAAATTTGACAGGTTAGATCTTAAACATATCGTTATCGTATCTTGGCGATGTCTAAAAGATATCTAACAGTTTATGTCTATTTCAAAATCCGAATCGGGCCCCTAACCTAACCTAACCTACGAGTATAACCTAACGAAAATCCTGAAATGTTAACGGTTTCCGTTTTATGACTAATGATAATATGACAAACAATACATTATGACTTAAAACTTTATGGGAAACAACGGGACCCCATAATAGGTGGCTACTAGTACCACAGACTAAATAATAGTACTATATAGGTACAGAAGGTTCACTCTCTAAAAAAATGCGTTTATTCCGGGAGATATGAGCACAAGCGCGAGCAGGCGTCTGTTCCGTAGCGCGATAGCAGTGCGAGTGCGTGGCAATTACTACTGGTAGACACTAAAATTGGTGTGGTCCGCATGTACTTGTAGCGACGCGACGAAATCGCGGAGTGAGCCACGCCTGCTGAAATCACCCATAATCTCATCATACTACTTAGAATGCATCTGTCATTTATTTGTTTAAAGTTATCCACAACTAGTTTCGTATTTATTTATTACTTTATAAAAGCATGGCAGTTGCAATTTATGTTTCAAAACGGAGCCTAATTGTACATTGGCAACGTGAATTAAAGTAAAGAATAAAATTAAATGGTATCCAGGATACCGTATCCTCGTAAGGCCCTACCCATAGCACTAATTACTTTAATGTAATTTACACCATTTTTAATTTTAAAACAGAGTTACAATACAAGGTGTTATGCTCGATCCCGTTACAAAAGGAATTCAACCAAGTTCCCTTCCCAATTGATTTCAAATTCATCTTTTTTTCACGGTGAGCCTTAGGAGGTTAAACCTTAGGTAACATTTATACTATCGGGTCTCGGAAGCCAAACCATTTCGTTTATTATAAACGTGAAATACCTATCTGGTAGACCGAGCCAAGCTCGGAAAATATATCAAACTCAAAAATGCGCGTTTTTCCAGGGATAAGACCTAGCTAGATCGATTTTTCGCTCCAAAAACCCCCATATAGCAAATTTCATCGAAATTGTTAGAGCCATTTCCGAGATCCTCGAAATATGTCTCCGATACCCAAAGGTTGTCTGGAAGAGATCGCTCTTAAGCGATAAGACCGCCTGTTGTTACCTCTATTGTCTTTGTTTATGTTATTGTACATTTATTGTAAACTACGTGTATGTGAGGTGTGCAATAAAGAGTTTTGTATTGTATTGTATTGTATATGTATAAATAAATAAATTACTCGTTTAAAGGTATTAAATTAGATAAAACTTACCGAAGAACAGTAGAAGCATATCACTGACTGCCAAACTAAAAAGATATACGTTGGTCTCAGAGCGCATGGTCGGATGCTTCAGTATAACAGCGCACACACTCAAATTTCCTAACAAACCGGTTAGGAATATCACCACGAGAAAAACAGTAACTGGCACTAGGTATCCTAAACCTAGTATCCTTTTAGGATACATAGCACAGTCTGCGAAATGTGTCTCCGTACAAATACTATAATTCGCTGTTGCTTTGTTAAAACATTGTTCGTTGCAAAAAATTTCGAATTCTTCGAACGTCGGCATTTTTAAAACTATTTTTGACGCGTCCTGGTTATACAGCGATTAGGGAAGAACTGAAATGAAACTGATAAAAAAGTTTAAAATTAATTACCAAAACAATCGACTACTATTCATAATTAAATTAATTAATATCCGATCATAGGAAAACCGCATGTATAAAATAACTTCTACTGTATATTTATAAGAATAATTCTGACGAACTGAAAAAAAAAACTTTTAACTTTAATGCAATGTCACGTTTATTATTCTACATTTTATAGGTACCTAAACTAAACCTCAAAATTAAACAGTTTTAGATAACATATTCTATTAAATACACATTCACATTTGATCATCTAGCTGTAAACGCCTATGCACATACTAATTTTGCATACTATGTAGGTAAATATTTGCATAAGCTCTGTCACCTTGTTTGTTAAGTAACCGCACGCACAAATACGATGCCAATCTTAGTGTGCTAACAGACTATCGCACCGCACCGCGACCTTGGTGCGTCGCACTCATACGTGAGAGCGAGAAACAGATATCTCTTTCTCGCTCTCACTTATGGGTGCGACGCTCCAAGGTCACGGCGCGGTGCGATAGTCTGTTACCACTATTATCGTTGTCGGAAATGTCGGATGAACTCTTTTCCCGTTGGTTTATAAGGGCATAAGTACATCAACATTTTCGTCTCGTCTCGTATAATAACATATCTCTTTCTCTGTCCCTCTTAGCATTGCCCGACGCTAGTTGGCGTTAATGGTAAAAAGATAGGCGTCAGGCGTTAGACGGTGATCGGAGAATGATTGCAATATGATATCGCTTAGGTATCCTAATTAATACTAATACTAACTAATAGGTAATCTAATTTTATTACGAAATCATAATCACGATTAACACCCGTAACAGCCATTTCGAAAATTGAATTTCCAATCTTATGTCGGGCAGACGAAGCGAAGCATTTCCACTCGGGTTAAGGAACTGATGTCAAGCACCGTTGACCAAAGACTGCAGTCTGGGAGCAAGTCATGGATAAAGCCAATCACGTATTAAAGTTTGATAAGCCTCTGGTTCTTGCCAAGGAGAAGCGATACATTCCCGGGATGTTGCGCGAGGCCATTGAGATTAAGATTATTTTAATTTTTAAAGGGAGGATGGTTTTCTCTACCGCCAGCTTGGGATCCAGTAGTAAGTACGTCTGATATAGGAACAATTAACAACCCATAGACTGTGAGACCATTGGGTTGGATAATGTTGGACATTCTTAGTAATAAGTATTACTTACACAACACTGAGCTTACCTTGGTCCTATTATATTTATATATTTACTTGGAAATACATAGTTGTAATGTATAACTAGCCGTATAAAACTACATTTATGAAGAAAAAAAATCCTTAACATTATTTGTCAGCGTAAGTAGGTACGTATTTTTGGGCTGCCCTTTTGAAGCCTCAATAAGGCTTTTACAAAAGGTACTTAGACAGCGATATTATAATATTATCTAAGTATACCTGTATATACTATGTATTACGACGTATACGATTGTATAATAATTACTTATGCCGTTTCGCGTGTCATGTAGGCCTCCCGTTCTTGTAAAATACGTTCATAGTTAGTCGATCCGATGCAAAATTCTTTAAGACAAAGTTTTTTCCCTTGAGCCCAGTACTTGAAGACAGGCCATAAATTATGTCACGCCAGGATCTGAGGGTCAATTTTCTTTAATTTTTCCATTTTATTTGCGAAAGTAGGTCCGTGTAGTCTAGACGCACGGTACGCATCAGCCGTCGTAGAAAATGACATTACGGACGCTCGGTCCGGGCCCGGGATAAGGAATTAGAAGTTTAATCCTTTCGTAAAGTGACTTTTGGCAGTCGAAATAATTCCATGACGGAATAATTCCATCCCTAATGCGTTTCCAGTTACCTACACAATTCACAAACCTTTCTATCAAAACTAAAAGCTTATAAGCTCTCTTCATTATTATAACCTGACCTCTCGATCCATAGTAACCTTTGCGTGATTTGAGTTTATTTTTATACTGGTTTATTATATTGTGTGCGTCGTGAGACTCGTGAGTGGTAAAGACGCGTGACCATGTCAGACATCATCCATTTGCGAAGTTTGGGTTTATACAGGAGCTGGTAGAGGAATTATTTGCACAAAATCTAAAAATATTATCTGGAAAAAGGAACAAGTTATTAAATACAATTTTTAATAAATGAAAATCGGATAATTGAAACGTTGTACCAAAAATTCCTCGGAATAAGTAAGTAACCTGGATATGTCAAGCTGGCTATGTCAGTAGCAATGTAAAGCAAACTAAAGTATGGTATCCCTAGGAAACGAACAAAAAGCAGCAACGTACGTCGAACAACGATGAAATGTAAACAAAACAGTTCCACAGACAAGATATAAATGACACGGGATTTTCGAACAATTCAAACGTAGTGTTGCTAACCCGCGATTTTTCAAATTTGCTGCCTTTTTATACTGACAAGATTTGCTTGACCAAGTATTACTCTCTAGCAAGCTTAAAGTGTCATTCAATAGAACTTGCTAACTATGTAAACCAGGGATGTTGCGGATGCCGATTTTTTGACATCCGCGGATGCGGATGCGGATGCGGATTTTTAAAGGCTCACATCCGCGGATGCGGATGCGGATGCGGATGTCAAGATAGTACCATAAAAAACGTCAAATATTACATTTTTGTAATTTTTATTTCAAAAAACCGGCCAAGTGCGAGTCGGACTAGCATTCCAAGGGCTCCGTACAATAAGTCCCACTCACGCTTGACTGCTCATTTCTAATAGGTTTTTTGGTTAAAGACTAAATTACCTAGCAGTCTAGCACTTACGCCGATGCTAAGACGTTCCTGTACCGACCTGTTCCACATCCGCATCCGCATTACATCCGCATCGATTTTATGCGGATGCGGATGCGGATGTTGAAAATAATGCGGAAGTTCCGCGGTTGCGGATGCGGATGCGGATATTCGCAACATCCCCGATGTAAACAAACCGCCATACTAAAATTGACGCTGAATGTCAATTTACTAGTAACTTTCGTTTACATAGTTAGCAAGATTTAGATTTAGATTTAGATTTAGATTTATTTATTTCATAATATGAAATTACAATATAAATTATTTTACACTAATCTATACGAATTTATATTATGATCGTCAAGTAGAAAAATAACAATTGATTATAATTATACAAATGTCAAGCAATACACAATTTAAAAACCATTATAAGCAATCGATTAATTAACTAAATTATTAACAATGTCAAATAATATAAAATAAAAAATATAAAAAAACAACAATGTCAATATGGCTAAGCTAAGCACGGATACCTCATAATGATCGTCAAATTAAAATAAAATAAAATGAAAAATAGGTCAATATAAAACTAAAATGATAAACAGGTCAATAGAAAAATAAATTACATTCAATTTGGATTATTACATGTCATTCAAGCTCTATTGAATGACACTTTAGCTGCACTTTAGTAAGTAGTTGTGTCAACGAGGTTGCAGGTGAACGGCTAGGTTCACACGGCAACGTCCTGCACGTTTCTCCACGTATTCGATTTTAAACGTACAACCAGTCGGGTGTTCACACGGTAGATTTTCATTCGTTTAAAAACCGTTTTCACGCCGAATAGCGACAGTTTTCACGCAGTTGTCGCAGTGGGCAGACGTCTGAGATGGATTCACGCTTCATCGTACTTTTTTTTGGTACCTATCGATGGCGATAACGGTTTCGCCGCCGACAAAATAGAAGTTTTTGGCTACATCCCATAAATGAAAAATCTATGCGTTATGAAATATTTGAAAATTTATAGGTACGCTAAACTTAGGAATGATGAAACAAAGTTTTTCAATTTATTTCAGATGTCTGCATAAAGTTTTGTTCCAATAAATTAATTAATAATTCGTTATCTATAGAAGATTTGTCAACCATTTTGAAATAACCTCGAAATTCCAAACAAAATACGTGTGATCCCTCCGAAAAACGCTCGAGTACTATAGACGCTTGTTCGTTAAAAAACGTATAACATCGTGCCGTGTGAATGAAACAGAACTATACTACTCGCCACTGCAAAGCGAATACGTTAAAGTTCATTCGATTTGCTTGACAAGTCCGGTGAGTATCCGTTTAAACGTATAAAGAATGTACGTTTTTTTGCAGTACAAACGCCGTGTGAATGGTTCTATGCACAAAGTATGTGCCGTGTATGTGCCACTATTTATCCGTTAAGACGTATACTGCAAAAAACATGCAGGACAATGCCGTGTGAACGAAGCCTTAGGGTGAACTAAAGTTTGTGACGCTATCTCCCGGACTACAGCACTGGACGTGCCCGCGAACCAATCCCACGATTGCCTCGTCAGTGATAAAACTTTACTCATATTACGAGTCGTAACCAACTTAAACAATCATCGTGCGAGCTCAGCGTCTGGCACCATATCAAGTTATCATATCATAATCTTATACCTTTCAACGAGCAGTTCTTGTATATTTATTTATATAGTTATTTATACAGGATGTTTCGTGTAACAGGAGCAATAAATTAAACTGTAGGCTGTACTCCTCAAACTGACCAACATTTGTTCAGCAACTTTTAAAAATAACTTATGTGTTGATTTTTATTACACTTTATAGTTTATTCTAAGACGCAATGTATTGCAAATTTTGTTATGTTTAAAGCGTGAAAAGCAACGTCAGACACTGATGTCTGCGTACATTGAAGGCAATATTTATTTTGTATGAAAAAGCGGAAATCTAAAGGAGTCATAATTTTTAAAAGGTGTTTAACAATAGTTTTATATTGAGGAGTATAAAATATGTTTTAATTGTTTGCTCGTGTTACAGGCAACACCCTGTATATTTATTTCGGGGATCTCGGAACTCCTTTTCCGAGTCGGAAACGTCTAACGATTTTGATTAAATTTGCTATATGGGGGTTTTTGGGGGCGAAAAATCGATCTAGCTAGGTCTTATAATATCTCTGGGAAAACGCGCATTTTTGAGATTTATGTTTTCCGAGCAAAGCTCGGTCCCCTAGAATACACTTGACAAACGGGTATTAATAATCCACTATTCACAAAAAATACATTCAACATATTGCCTAAAGCCACTCTTTTTCTTTTGGGTTCAGACTTATTGTAACTAGAGATGCCACGAATATTCGGCAACTATTCGGTATTCGGCCTATCCGCTTTGTAAAAATATATCTTCGTTAATGTTGTGCTTTGTTGGCGAAAAGTTTTAATAATAATTTTATTGTGACTCAAAATGTTCGCATGTCATGCCGAATATTCAGCGCTTCGGCCGAGAGAGGGGCCGAATATTCAGTATTCGGCCAAAACTAGTCGGGGCATCTCTTATTGCAGCGGTTCTCAATCTTTTTTTTTACGGAACCCTTTTGGAAAGCGAAATAGTTGATGGAACCCTACAATACGATGGCGGCATAGTAAAATTTTTCGAGGCGACTAAAGCATACCTATAGTGTTCTAAATTCTTGCGGAACCCCTGCAGGGGTGTCGCGGAACCCTAGGGTTCCGCGGAACACACTTAGGCCCACTTGCACCATCCCACTAACCCGGGGTTAAGTGGTTAAACCGTTAACATAGTGTCAAAGTGTACTGGTAACCATGGTAACTACAGGTTTAAATAGGTAACCCCGGGTTAGTGGAATGGTGCAAGTGGGCCTTAGAGTATGGCTATCTTATTGTAACGGGTCAGTGCTTCAAGTTACGTCGTCGGTGCGTAATTCAAAAATGTATATTTACTTTGAGGCTACAGCCATTGAAAATGGGTAGGGGTTTGATTTAACAATCCTCGTATTCCAATAGGCCGGAGAAATAAGTTTTGTAGTGAAATACCAACAAAACCGTATTGTGTTTCGGAGCCATTTGAAATGTGAATTGAAGAACTCGGAAAGGAATGAAGAAGTAATCCTATGAATACGTAGTGTAAGGAATCTTTGGGAAGGTTTCAGAAGAAATTCTGCATTTACCCGTAATGCATGTTAAGTATAAGATTTATAAGGTGTAATAATGTTTTGAAAAGATGTGTCCCGCCGAGTTTGTTGCCGGTCCCATATTGGGTTAACCTCCTCCAATTGAGGGGGGATTTAAATCTTCTAGAGGCAGAGGTGTAGGGTTGGAGCCGGTGTAGCTTTATTTGACGTTCATAAGCGAATTGTAATATATCTACTTGAATAAACTATCTTTTATCTTATCTTATCTTATCTTATCATATCACACATTGTTCCTGAGTTATGGATTCTATGTATTTATATATTTATCTATTATATACCTAGTATGTACCTATATATCGTCGTCAAGTACCCACAAGTCCTACAACAAAAAACCTTATTGAGCTTAAGGGTGCCTCACGCTAGAACGGTCCGTGTCTGGCATTTCATTTTCTGTGACAAGTGACCGGTGATCACGTGATGATTTCTATAGAAAACGAAGTGTCGGATGCCTGGGCCCGGACCCGGACCGTTCTAACGTTCGGCCGTTCCGTGAGTCATCCAGCCAATCCTGTGGGGCCGACGGCTAGGTCGATTTGTGTAACATTGTCCCATAGTAGTACATTACGATACAAGTGCGAAAAAAAAAAAACAGGTATATAACGTGTTTATATTCCGGTCTTCTTCACATTGATATACTCGTGCTTACTCGTACTTCAAATACTGTAATGGTCACGCTATACACAGAAACGATTGTTAAACGAGGCACAATTTAATTACAGAAAAATTTTACAATAATAGGTAGGTGTTTCTAGACATAGCATAGTCACGCTACCCCCTCTGTCACACATACGGTAGCGTTACTCCATCTTTGAGTCAATCCCGTGCCGTGATTGGTCCGTGTCTTTGAACGGACCAATCACGGCACGGGATTCACTCACCTCGTTCCCCCGCACCCCCGTATTTTTGGCAGCATTGGTTTCATGAAAGAATTGGCCTAAGCTCAGTCTAGTGGTGTTGGCATCATGAGGATGTTTTGTATACTGTTACAAGAGTGTCATAGCAACGTATTCAATTATTTACAGTGACAAGGTTCCAAAAGAAAATAAATAATATTCAAATATAAAATCTATATAAACCTCTTTACAAAAGTAGAGCAGACGAATACGTCACAAATACAGTAGCCATTGCCATTCCATTGCTGAGTTTAATGGGAGAAAGCATAAAGTCTCGCCGTGAAATCTTGACGACCCCATTTTATCAGGCTATAAATATAAGCTTTTTCGGGCAGATTTATGTCAGTTATTCAGTTTCTGAAATAATAATATGTAGCATATAGTACTTAAAGTATAAATATGATATATTAAAGAACATACTGTTAGATTATAAAGCATAGTGTTCAATAAAAAGGGGCATCCTATTTACCTTACCGTACCTTACTTTATTTAAGTTTCTCTTGTACCTAATGTATGTTTATACGCCAAATAAATATTTTCTATTTCTAAAAAGAAATTTCAGCTGTGCATGGAAAAAGTTAATGGTGAAGTATCAGCAAAAATATTTTCTAGAAAATTATACTCGATTCTCGATTTTGAGTACGAAAAACATAAAAAAGTGAGTCCTGGGGCCCGTTTCTCAAAACCTTGTACTCGTATGTAACTTGTAATACAAGCGGATGTCACTTTTAGACTGCTATTGTTAGAAAGGGACTTCCACTTGTATTACAAGTTACAGGCTTTTGAGAAACGGGCCCTTGATATAAAAAGGTACTCGTATTTGTCGTGTTTGTTTGTTTTTCGTGTTTTTATACATAATCCAAATTGCTCATGCGCGCATGTTTGAAAAATGAAAATGAAAAAATGTTTATTCGGTATAGGAATTTAGAGATAAACATTATATTTTCACCACACCAGCGTAAAGGCAGAGGACTTTCTTCAAAAACTGAGTTATAAGAAAATTGTTTAGAAGACTGGCAAAGTAAGTATGCAAATTTTGAGTTGTTGCGTTATGTTGGCTGGTAGAATTGAGTTTTAAATGAAATGATAATTTTGAATTAAAAAAATGAATTGTTTATTATAAATGAAAATTACAAGGTTCACGGACAGACGTAGCCTAATCCATAATATAATAGATTGTTAGCTAAGTGAGAGGTTTTATTTCTAAATAAATGATGTACTTGTACCCCATAGGTTTATGTATCTGCTATAAATTAGGTAGTACGAGTATGTAACATGCGGCCGTGACTCGACGCCAGTTAGCTAACTGCAGTGTATCCTCATTACCACGTTCAAGCGAACATACCTATCCAGTTTCCAACTACAAACTAAGCCAATAACACTTACGACCAATGAAACTCAAACAATCCGCTTAACTGTGAACCAGTGAAGCTTCTATGCACATTAAACGCCAAAATTATGTAAGCAATTCTCGCCTTATCACAACGCAATAGAGATCAAACGTGTTTACATCATTTTGACGTTGAATGTACTTGTTTATTGCGAGAGCGAATGAGTGTTGTAAATGAATTTTCATGACCTTTCATACATATATTATGTTGTATTTAAACTATATCCGCTTGCTTTGGTGAAATGTATGGGTCATTAATTGCCGAAAAATTACCTAAAAGTTTCTCCAAGGTATTTAGCTTAAATATACAGTTACCTAGTGCTTTTGTTTTTAGATTTGCTACCTGGTTACAATAACTAAAAAGTCATAGGAGGCTTGTTTTATAACACAGCACACAGGCTTGTTTTTATAGGTATTGACTACGAGTATATATAGTTTGTGTTTAAGTAGAACATCAATTTAATTAAATTAAACGCTCTGTTGAGCGCAAACTAACTTTATAATATCATAATTATTCTATATTACCTAATTAAAACTACGCCACGGATCAGAACAATTCGTCAAATCCCAATGTCTGACTTTTGGTGACATCGCGCTACCTTATTTACAAGCTTTTATTTAACTTGCCCTGTTAGTAGATGTATGTATACATTTATGTTAGTGTGGGTCAAATCTTGGAAGCTAAATTTGACCCACTTCCCGATTTCCGATTGACCTGAAATTTTGCATAGGTACATATGTATAAAGATGAAAATTGTTTATTATTCAAGTAGGCATATTACAATGCGCTTATGAATGTCAAATAAAGCTATATCGGATGTGAATGCAATATTATGACGACATGGAGCTGATCTGATGAATCTGATGATGGAGACAGGAGGTGGCCATGGGAACTATGTGACAAAACAACGAAAACTTATTGTGTTTGAGGTTGTTAGACCTGTCTCGATGAGTATTAGTGGAAAGAAAAGTACAGTCAGCGATAAAAGCTTGTCGCTTGTCAAGTGTAAAAATCGTGTCGATTTAGTGTATCGCCACTTGTTGCGAATTTCCTATTTTTCCCACTTTTGTATCGTAATGTACCTACTGTTACCAATTGTATCCCACAACAAGAAATGGTCAAAAGAGATTGAAAAGAGGTTACATAAAGGTCGGTTTGTTTACGAAAACCTTGGATAAATATATCGAATACGTACAAAGAAAGATAACAAAAAAGTTTTGTGACAATACGTTAACAGAAATAATGTATTTCTATAATACAGTTCTATTAGTTCTCCTTTGGAAAATACGTATTTGTTATAGAGGACAGGAAAACTACTTATCTATAATATATGTATATGTGACAATGCTTGTTTACAGTACATATGGGGCTACTTTTCCGCACTAGTGCGTAAAATAGCACTTTTCGTGCGTATGTCGAAACTTTAAAGTGCCATATGTACTGTAAAACGTTGTTCGATACACGTGCGAATAGGTAATTCGCAACTCGTGCCGATTTAAAACACTTCCTTCGGTCGTGTTTTAATTTATCGCCACTCGTTTCGAATTTCCTCTTTTTCGCACTTGTATCGAAAATAACTATTTTTTAACCGACTTCCAAATCTAAAAGGAGGAGGTTATCGGTTGTATGTTTTTTTTTATTTATTTATTTATTTTTATGTTTGTTACTCCATATTTCCGTCATTACTGGACCGATTTTGAAATTTTTTTAATTGTATACAGATTGGTCCCGTTTTTGTCAAAACCCAGTTCTGATGATGGGATCCATGAGGAATCGAGGGAACTCCTTAAATCTTAACGGCATACATATAGTGATTTTTGTGTTTTTATCAATAAATCAAGCATATGCATTCAAAAAAGTGACATTTGATGAAGTGGAACTGCTGATGATGATCAGAACGGAACTCTTCAACGACGCATAGTACACGTTTGACGATTTGTCCTCTTCATTATGTTTGTTAAGCAAGTTAAGTTTTTAATCCACATTTTTGTCAAGCTCGAGTTCTGATGTAGGGATCCATGAGGAATCGAGGGAACTCCTCAAATCTTAAAGGCATGCGTATAGAGATTTTTGTATTTTCATCATAAAATTAAGCATTTTCATTAAAAACTGTCGCATTTGATGCAGTGGAACTGCTGATGTTGATCAGAACGGAACTCTTCAACGACGCATAGTACACGTTTGACGATTTGTCCTCTTCGTTATGTTTGTTAAGCAAGTTAAGTTTTTAATACACATTTTTGTCAAGCTCGAGTTCTGATGATGGGATCCATGAGGAATCGAGGGAACTCTTCAAATCTTAAAGGCATGCGTATAGAGATTTTTGTATTTTCATCAGAAAATCAAGCATTTTCATAAAAAACTGTGGCATTTGATGAAGTGGAACTGCTGATGATGATCAGAACAGAACTCTTCAACGACGCATAGTACACGTTTTGTGATTTTGAATTTCGATTTTGACTTGGACTGAGCCCCGGACTCCGGACTCGGACCCGTACTCGGACTCGGACCCGGACTCGGATCCGGACTCGGACCCGGCCCTTGACCCGGAAAACGACTATGATACCTAAACTAAAAAAACGACTATGATTACCATAAAATGTATTACCAAATAAAGTATAAGCGCCGTTAAGTGGGTTAGGCTAGTAGGTAGTTAGAGAAGTCGGTTTTTTTCTATGAAAGATTATTAATAAATAAGTTGGTGATTGAAGATAAACTTTTATCTCGCCTACTCTTTTCGCTTTATTTGCGCAAATAGGTATAACTTTTTTATTTGAATACCTATTACTTATGAAAGACATAAGTACCTACATAAATATTTAAAAATATACGGCAATGTGGGCGTCATTCGTTTTCTGTATTTTTATAACTGAGGATGTCTGTTATAAAATATGTAAGGTGCCTTGACGTATTTTCGACATATTTTCGGGAGAGTATCTCCAGGGCGGACACGCCATACATCAAAAATGATTTGCGTTTATATGTGTGCGCGGCACGTCTGTACACGCGTCATTGAGTTTCTGACGGAATCCTGACATGCTCTCAGTAGAGCGACTTACGCACACATTCATGTCGCGGCCTGTCGCGGGCGAGGTAATCCGAATCGGGGCGGGGCGGTGCGTGTCCGTTCTGTATGATAATACTATTACTTATTCTGTGGTATCTCTCTAGTACTTATGTTCGTGTTTGGATTCTACAATCACAAAATAGACTAAATGCGAATAATACCTACATACCTACTTAATAAAAATTATCTTCAAATCACTAATGTCAACATTAACGAATAAAAAAAAAGCGGCCAAGTGCGAGTCGGACTCGCCCATGAAGGGTTCCGTATTTAGGCGATTTATGACGTATTAAAAAAAAACTACTTGCTAGATCTCGTTCAAACCAATTTTCGGTGGAAGTTTACATGGTAATGTACATCATATATTTTTTTTAGTTTTATCATTCTCTTATTTTAGAAGTTAGGGGGGGGGGACACACATTTTACCACTTTGGAAGTGTCTCTCGCGCAAACTATTCAGTTTAGAAAAAAATGATATTAGGAACCTCTATATCATTTTTGAAGACCTATCCATAGATACCCCACACGTATGGGTTAGATGAAAAAAAAAAATTTTGAGTTTCAGTTCGAAGTATGGGGAACCCCAAAAATTTATTGTTTTTTTTCTATTTTTGTGTGAAAATCTTAATGCGGTTCACAGAATACATCTACTTACCAAGTTTCAACAGTATAGTTCTTATAGTTTCGGAGAAAAGTGGCTGTGACATACGGACGGACAGACAGACGGACAGACAGACGGACAGACAGACGGACAGACAGACAGACATGACGAATCTATAAGGGTTCCGTTTTTTGCCATTTGGCTACGGAACCCTAAAAACGTCTGATTTGCGTGGTTTATTAATTTTGACAACATTTTAGGCGCAGTAGTCTCGGAAAATAAAAACATTTATTTCGGACAATTCAAATAGTTACAAACAATCAATCATAGTATTAGTTACAAACGTATACATAGACTTATATTACTATGTTAGTACCTAAACTAAGATGTTGGGAGGTCCAGTGCCTAACTAATGCACTATCCGAATTGAAAAATAAGAACCTAAAAGTATATTTATGACCTAAACACTACAGTTATACTATACCTACCTATAGCCTACTTAGTGTTATTGCACGGTCTTTTATAATTCTGCAACTAACTAATTTTCTTACTATCCCATCGAATTGCAAACAGTCATTGCAAAACGCATTCAATTTTACACCGTAAGCTCTCGAAATAAAATGCAAATTGAAACTGCTGTTATAAACGTACACAAAACCCGTAAACTTAGGTCGAAGTTAATAACGGTTAATTAACGTTTTCAGCTAACTTTACGTATACAACATCCAGGAGTTTGTTGGCAATAAACGCCAGTCGCTAAAATGTTTGACCCCAATTTTAGTAGTCAGTAGCAAGCACTTTCTTGTACAGTCAGCATGAATAGCAGATGACACAAATTACAACGTGTCAAAAGTATTTCATCAAATAAAAAGATGCAAGTCTCACAACGCAGTTTTACTACAAAAAAGTGTATTTTAGTCCGTTCCACAGAACTCGATTTCCACTGACTTAATTGCCTATTTTAAAATATTGTTAATATTTTTTTTTGCGAAAAAATGGTGTAATTCGAACAATGAAGAATTGAATCAGTACCTATGTTTTTCTTTTAACATTATTGCTAGGTACCTATACAAATTGATGTTTGCACGTAACAGAATGCAAGCTAATTGGGAATGGTTATAGATTTCCATCTAAATGTAAATGTAGGCTTTACCCAGGATTTTGTTCGTGACTAGATTGGGCTCAGATGTGATTTCAGTGCGATTACAGTAATGGCTTTAACCAGACTTTTACAATTGTTATCTGAAAAATTGGGGCTATGATGTTATTAGTGGTCATAATTTAGGAGCTTATAGGGTCAATTGTACTTTAGACAGAAGGATCTGCAATATTATACAAAGCCTATAAGGTAATTTAATTTAGTACTATAATCTTAACAGTAAAGCGGTGACTATTCTTAAGTTGGTCGCCTAGTGGAAATGCGTGCGGCTTTTTATCATATAAAACCAGAACGGAATAACATACAGATATATCTACAGAACAAACATTTGTCGGCATTACTAATGAATTTAAAAAAATAGTTAATAGTTAAAAGAGATGTAGATATCTCTATAGTTCACATTCAAAAGTATCAGTCTCGAGCGAATTGTTATCAAGTATACCTAAAAGAGACATACATACACATATCTACTTATTTTTGTAAAGCTATTAGAAAATACTTTTGACACGAAGTCTGATCTTGCTACTTTTGATGCTGATTGTACTTAATGAGTTTCTTGGAACATGGGCTGATCGCTTTCTGAGAAACAAAAACATCGTGAGGAAATCGGACTAATCCCAGGAAGACCTTCATAAAAAGTAATAAAAACTATCTCCTCTGCCAATTCGAGGCTGCCAAATATAATAGATTGATTAGATACAATTTTACAAAATCCCTTTCTAAACTATAATCTGCCCCTACTATATGTATACCGTGCCCCCGCCAAGACGAAAATTATTTATTTCCAGTCTAGGTACAGTTATCTATAGATGTATAAGTAATTTATAATAAAACCTGTGAGCATTATGTCACGTATAATTAAACCGTTTTTGTACTTGTAAGTTTTCTTTAAGTAAAAATAAATATGTAAATAATGCAAACAATTCTTAAAGAGCCTTCTATCATCCGGGTTATTGAAACAGTGCCGTAATATCAAAGAATCATAAAAACAAGCTTTGTTATTTCGGATGGCTAATAGAAAATGACATGAATGTGTACTTATATGTATCACTTTCCTATACCTACACACATATCTGCTACTTAATTCAAAATTATACATATATAATTATATGGGCGAGTACAAAAGAAAATGTACCTTATATGAAGGGTACACGGAAAGAACATGTCTAGTCACTTTTTTCGGAAAATGAGATTTTTATCTCAAAATGAAGAGCTTAATGAACTATTACTTAAGTATATCTTTTGCTACCACTGTATAATAAAAATAAATGTAACACAACTTTATTTTTAGTTAAATAATACATAGTCACGGAATTACCATACGTTTTGACATTGTCACAGAATAAATAATAGTACTAAGTACAGAAGACTCACTCTCTAACAAAACGCGTCTGTTACGATCAGCACAGATATGGCCGCTAGGTGGCGACAGCGCCACGCGCGGCTTTTGGCTTTCCCCAAAATTGGGGCCGGAACGGATGTACTTTTAGCTACCTGTAGCAAAGCGACGAAATCGCGGAGTGAGACACGTCTGACATTGTTCCAAATTTTAAAACCGCGATTACTCAAAATGCTACTAAAGTGACTAGACATGTTCTTTCCGTGTACCCTTCATATTATTTTTACAGCGTTATTCCTGGTTATTTTTTATATGTTATGAGTGCTTTTTCTCGTAAGTGTCTATTCGTAAGATTGATTTGAAAAGTTACGCTTTGTTTATGGTGTTCCGCCTTTGCGCCCAAGTTTTACTTTCAACCTTCTAACAATGATCTAGGTGGTTAATATAAGACGTTTTGGGATTTTAGCTGGAGAATATATAAACTTATTACTGAACAAAAAAAAAACGGTTGAATTGATAATCTCCTACGTTTTTGAAGTCGGTTAATAATACAATTTAGCTTCATATAGTCATGCTTTCAACCAGTCCGTAGTGTTAATAACAATTTCTTCCAAGTGCCTCAGTAGGGTAAACCTATAGATAATTATTAATTATTAAAGACAAAGTCATTCTACTCCCTATAATTAAGCATTTTAAAAAGTGACGTTTAAATTGATGTCTAAACATACAGTTATTAACCATAAAATTAAACTAAAATTACGTTGGAAAATTATACGAATTATTGACCTGCCTGTCTTGCCTGCCATGTCACGTCCTCGTGGAAAAATTCGTATTGCAAAGTATTCGACAACAATGTTATAAAACATTAAAAAATTTAACATATATTAAAACATCATTTTATCGTGAATCCATTTTTTTCGGCAAGAATGTTAATATAAAACATTTTCAATTATCGCGTTTTGAACATAATTATATTAAAACATAGTTTTATCGTGAATTCATTTTTTACCTTCATTATAGTTCGTTTTTTTTAGCATTAGAAATAAGGTAAACAATCTTGATGTGTCTTTTAATTGAAAAACACATTTTAAAAATAAGTTACGGTAAATATGTAACAATTATGAATCTAATACGATCTTTTATAGTCTTCTGCTTTCATAAGTAATAGCGGTAGTAATAGTTATTGATTAAAAAAAGTGTTTTTTAATTAAAAGACATGTCAAAATCGCTTACCTTCTTTCAAGTTCTTTCTAATGCTAAAAAAACGAACTATAAGTACCAACGTTTCGACGCAGTATTACCTAGGTATTAATTATACGAGTACTCGGTATTTTTATTTTACTTTTCGGTGTTTACATTTTTTTTCAATCTGATACGTAGTAATTAAATGAAACCGTACAAATACCAGTGTACCTAAAAAGCTGTTTTCTAGAGAATTCTGAATATTAATCACATTTTGTTTTCTGAAAAGCTACCAGACTTAATTAAATTCTGGACACATTGACATAGCTTTAGGGCTTATTTAGACGGCTCGCGAACTCGTATACGATTTTAGTTACATTGCGGACCATTGAGGTTACATCAATTCAGCCGACCGATCAAATGACGCAATGTAATGAATCTCGCATGCGAGTTCTCGCACCGTCTACATAAGCCTTTATCGTTATTTATTTGGGATGGACTTTCATTGTACCGCGAAAGCCAATATTAACTGTATATGTATGTATGCCCTTAAGGCTGATACACAATGAATATTCGCTGTTTGTGTCCCATTTATTAAAATAACATGAGTAGAGCCACAAAAGAGAAGAGCCATCGAATAGGACGTTTTTATTTTATATACAGGTTGCAACAGAAAATCAGAACACGATACCGAATTTTTAGGGTTCCGTACCCAAAGGGTATAAACGGGACCCTATTACTAAGACTCCGCTGTCCGTCTGTCTATCTGTCACCAGGCTGTATCTCAAAAACCGTGAAGAACCGTTTTGCGTAATGGTACGGAACCCTTCGTGCGCGAGTCCGACTCGTACTTGGCCGGTTTTTGTTACATATTGTAGTAGGTACCTATATGTTACCGTCAGTGTTGACACTGTCAGTGGCTCATGGTACGGGTACTGGGGCCCATTTCTCGAACGGTATTAGACTAATATTATTAGTCCACGAACTGTCAAGTCGTATGCGTTACCATGGCAACACACTAATAATATTAGACTAATACCGTTCAAGAAATAGGCCCCTGTTTTAAATTTAAGTTTTGCACAGTCGAGTTCATGAATAAGGGCTCATTTAGACGGTGCGAGAACTCGCATGCGAGATTCATTACATTGCGTCATTTGATCGGTCGGCTGAGTTGATGTAACCTCAATGGTCCGCAGTGTAACTAGAATCGTATACGAGTTCGCGCGCCGTCTAAATGAGCCCTTAGTATTTATTTTCCACCTTATTGCAATGTATAGTGTATACCTATTTATGAACTCGTCTGCACTGTGTGTTCATACATAAATAAATAATAATTGTCCTTATTTTCGCCTCCAAACAGCCTAGAAATATGATAACTTTTGTTTAAAATTCAGCGTTGTGGGGAATGAAAATTATAGAATATCTTTAGGGAATTTCAGGTCATTGTTAGCGGCATGAAAAGGAAAACTTTCGCAATTGAGTTGGCAGTTCTGCAGAGAACTATTCTTAATTTGTTATTAAAATCTGCTTTCGGTTTTTTTATTAACTATATGACGTATATTTTTATTCATGGCAATAATTTACTTGATTGCATTGCATTATTCTGAAATAGTGTATCCGCAAAGTACTATTTATAAACTTTAAAAAAGAGGAAAATGGGGATTACGTTTGTATGGAGAAACGGCCGTCCATAGGGGACTATAGTGACTACATGAGTATAGGACTCATGTTTCCAATCTCACGTACGCCGTTCATCGGGGCTTGAGCCTGGAAATTTAAAACAATCTAATACTAGCCCGTACCATGAGTCACTGACAGTGTCAAAACTGACATTTACCCTATCGAGAACGTAGTTTACTTTCTATACATACGAGCAAGATGTATAGAAAGTAAATTACGTTCTCGACGGCGTTTATGTCAGTGACAAACTGATGGTAGCCGTACTGTGACTCGTATTACTACAGAAGAGACACTCGACGGATTGTTTACGTTGCTCGAAAGTTAATAGGTCCACCATTTATCTCAGGCGGTCGAGTAAGAAGTTGCGCGGTGATTTTCTAGTAAAAGATGGCTGAGTTTTGGACTAAAACTAGTTTATATTTTTAGGCACTTAACATACCGAGGAAGAATAAGAGAAAATAATACAATATCATATAATATAATACAAACATAGCGACCGAATGGCCACCACAGATCACCCTAGGCAGAGGCAGGTCAAAAATGAGATGGCGAGACGACCTAGACTCATTCTGTGGTGACTGGCGGTAGGTACTTATTTTTACTTTAACTTTTAAAAAATAAATTTTATACAGCTACAAGAGACCATAGACTTGAGTATATGGTTTAAATGTCAACTCTATACCTCCACGCGTTCCCGAGATGAATGGTTGACAGACAGACGGATGGATAGACGGACGGACAACAAAGTGATGTATGTATGTATGTATGTATGTCACTTTATTGCACATAAACAGGTTCATAAGTGATCATATACGAGTTCCGTTTTTTCCTTCCGTTTGAGGTACGGAATCCTAAAAACATCAGAATCAGAATCAGAAAAATATTTATTGCCACAAAAAATATCTTATGAGCTAAGTACAACATAATTTAAACCTTAAATACTACAAAGGTACAAATTAATTAGAAAGATATAGGTATATATGAATGACTGGGCAATGGGCTTCCAATCTCAGCATATGCCAAGCACTCCAAGCAGAGGGCCTAGCGCTGGTTTTCAGACTGGACCCTTGAGATCCGCCGGTCGCAGGTTAACAAATTATTATAAATAAGTGCAACAAATAAAATAACTGCAATAAATATAGGGCCCGTTTCAAACTTTAAGAATTGTCAATTAATAGATCTAGAAACGATATGGATTAGATATGTCAGTGTCAAAAGTGACTTTTTTGTTTGAAGAAACCGTCACATTTGACACTGACACATCTAATCCAGGTCGTTTCTAGATCTATTAATTGACGTATCTTAAAGTTCGAATCGGACCCAATAATACAAATCAGCTCCGTACAGCCAAGCTTTCAACCAGTCCGTAGATAGCCACAATAACTTCTTACCAACCACTTACCAACAGCCTCAGCCCAACAGTAGACTTAATTAATCTTTTAATTAAGCTTTCGGTTTGATGTCAACTAAGGTCACTGACCTCGCATGGTGACACATTCAGGTTCAGACCTGAATATTGTATGAGGCAATCAAAAATATTTCAGCTCGCGTTTTGAAAGGGTTAACGGCCTACGATTTAACCTTTTCCACGCCGTGTCAAACAAAAAAGCTGTCACTCAGACGCCACATCATTGAAGTGTCAAAACTTAAGTTGAACTTTATGTACCTATATGCACGTAGGTCTATGTTGCTCTGTGGTCTGTGACCAATTAATCGGTCTTTGGCGTTGAACCTACGGTGCGGATATATCGGTCGTTGGCGTCCAAAAGACATTTCAAATTTTCAGTTGGTGCTAATTGTAAGACCATTCAGTTCTTCAAATTATTTTTTTTAATATATTTTCCAGTATCTTAGTAAATATTTGAGAAAATAGACAGAAAATACAAGATAGACCGGTTGATTCTGCTATTTTATACGGCCTGTAATACGAGCAAAAAATTAAACTGTGTGCTGTACTCCTCAAATTGACCAACATTTGTTCGGTGACTTTAGATTTCCTATTTTTCATACAAATTAACACATTCGGTGCCGCAGACTACCCAAACTAATTTCATAGGTCACTTTTTCAGACTTGCTAAATGTAAGATTATTAATTTGTAGATAACCGTACAGATGAATCTTCCACTGAAAAATACCATTAGTAGTGTTGTTAAAAGACTAGTCTTGAAGTCTTTTAAACCTTAAAGACTTGCAAACCTTGAAGGTTTGAAGACTCAAGCGTTAAAGGTCCATAAGAGGTTAGAACGGTACGTTATAGCGTTCAGTGCACTACTGGACGTACCCGAAAAGCAACTGGTAAATACCAAATGATATATCTTACATAAGTTCCAGATACAAGTAAAGATAAGATACATACCTTCCTATCCTATGAAGGCCCCAGACTAGATGGACCGAGGATCTGGTTAAAGTCTGATTGCGGGCCGAATTATTTTGTATGGTTACAATTTTCATTGTATTTCTAAGCAAAATCTATCTCAATATACTTCTAAGGTCATATGCTAACCACCGTTTAAATATTCGCCCGGTTTGGATTTACCTAACCACTGTATAAGGGATAATATTGAATCTGAAATCTAGAACGAAGTCTGGAATAGCATTCTAAATATGATGCACCAGCGGGCTCAGCACGGTTCCATTTTTATCGACTATCACTATGCCCGTCACTTTCGCACTTACATACTTGTTAGAACGTGACAGACATGGTGATAAACGATAAAAATGCGACCGTGCTACTAGGGCAGGGCGTTTCTTTTTGTTGTCCCCTACACTTTTTTTTTCAAATTTGGGATTTTTGATGTTATTTCTACTCAGAATCACGAGCTCTTTCTATCCTAATAGGAGAAAAAAAGTGTCCTAAGGTTTTTATTTCCATTCCGTCACCATTTTTCCTATCCTATGAAGGGCCCAGACTAGATGGACCGAGGATCTGGTTAAAGTCGCGGGAAACCGTTGGTGGAGGGCAGCGAATGATCGTTCCTTGTGGAGATCCTTGGGGGGAGGCCTTTGTCCAGCAATGGACGTCTTTCGGCTGAGATGATGATCAGCGTTAGCGATCTTCAAGGTTGTATCAAAATAAGATCAAAACCAATTAAGTATAAACTGAAATAGATAATTATCATACACTAAAGAAAATGTGATCAAATCCACCGTAGGCCGAATACGCGTCTTTAGCTTACGCGGCGGTCCATTTCCCACCGCAGCTGCACTACTGTTAATTTTACTATGGAAATTGACAGTAACAGCGACGCGTTCAGTACGAGTAGTGTAGCTGCGGTCAGAAATGGAATGTTACCCTTACCCGCCTCCCGCCTATAACACCTCCCACCCCCCTCGGCCTCCGGTGGATTTGGTCACATTTTCTTTCGTGTATGATATCTATTTCGGTGTACAATTTAAATAGTTGTGTGACTATGATTATCAAAACCGTAACAAGTTCTTAACTCTGAATCGGGCTCCAGTGCTAATATTTAAAACCTAACTTTATACTTGTTTAAGCGGCGGATATTTCGGTTAGAGGAAAATTCAATTTTTCAGATAATTAATTAAGTTGAGGGAATGTCCAGACCGTTGAGGCGAAGGTCAACGGCCATTTTTGACGGGACGCCATGGACGTTGCTCTCAGAAAATTAAATTCCGTTTTTTATTTCCGTGCTAAATATTTTAACGGACAATATTATGTCAATGGAAAAATTAACTTTTTAGGAGTACCCTCAAGTTATGAGGTGTTCCAAAATTGAAGCTCTTACCTTATGGCAAATTGTACATTTGTGCACGTGCTAACGTATCCCGTAACTTGTGTGGAGTATTAAGGGACCCACTGATTAACAGTCCGCCGGATGGTATCGGCCTGTCAGTTGTCGGCTTTTTGTTCTAACTGGCAGGCCGATACCGTCCGGCGGACTGTTAATCAGTGGGCCCCTTTACATTGCGGGCCGAATTATTTTGTATGGTTACAATTTTCATTGTATTTCTAAGCAAAATCTATCTCAATATACTTCTAAGGTCATATGCTAACCACCGTTTAAATATTCGCCCGGTTTGGATTTACCTAACCACTGTATAAGGGATAATATTGAATCTGAAATCTAGAACGAAGTCTGGAATAGCATTCTAAATATGATGCACCAGGGCGTTTCTTTTTGTTGTCCTCTACACTTTTTTTTTCAAATTTGGGATTTTTTTATGTTATTTCTACTCAGAATCACGAGCTCTTTCTATCCTAATAGGAGAAAAAAAGTGTCCTAAGGTTTTTATTTCCATTCCGTCACCATTTTTCATAGACTTTGTATGGCGGTCGCGAAATGGAAAGATCGAAAAATGTATGGAAATTTTGGGACACTTTTTTTCTCCTATTAGGATAGAAAGAGCTCGTGATTCAGGCCGTGTAGCCAAGATGCCAATCGCTTACGCTTCGTAGCGATCGAAACGCAACTGTCACTGTCGCACTAATATGGAAGAGTGATAGAGAGACACAAAGCGTTTCGTTGTCGAAGCGATAGCGATTGTAACCTTGGCTAGGCTGCCTGAGTAGAAATAACATAAAAAAATCCCAAATTTGAAAAAAAAGTGTAGGGGACAACTAAAAAAAATGTGTTACGCACAGCTATGTGTTATTTTATAAGTTCTAGATCTAGAACGAAATTAAGTACAGTAAAAATTTTGGGTCAAGTATATATATTCTAATTGCCGCATCCATTCATCCAATGGCTATTGTTCTAATAGCCGAGGATTTTAGCAGGGCGCGCTCATTATGTAGGACGTTTACATGTAAATGAGCTAATTAACGTTTTTCGCAGTTTAATTTCAAGGTTAATACGCAAAACCTACGAAATGTGAAATACTATTCCAATGGATATAAAATACAGTTATCGATCGGCAACACTTTTTTAACCGACTTCAAAAAGCTAGAGGTTAAATAATCGGATTGTTTTATATGTGTCACCGCTACCGTCTTAACACAATGAGTGCCATGAACCCGCTGTAGCTTTCCTCTACAAAGCGGGAAAACGCTGGGATCGGCTACGAGCGCAGGGCTACGAAAACGCGTTAAAAGGTCAAAGGAGGTCGCCTAAATGTTACATTCGAATAACTGCAACATTGACGCAGGCGATATCACTGTCTTCTTCTCTACTTCTTCCTCGCGTTAACCCGGCATTTTGCCACGGCTCACGGGAGCCTGGGGTCCGCTTGACAACTAACCCCAAAATTGACGTAGGCTCTAGTTTTTACGAAAGCGACTGCCATCTGACCTTCCAACCCAGAGGGGAAACTAGGCCTTATTGGGATTAGCCCATGATATTTCGCACATAAGTTCCGAAAATCTCATTGGTACATACGAGCCGGGGTTTGACATGGCGCAAAATTCAAATGTTCTATGGGACGACATCCCTTCGCGCCTACATTTTGCAAATTTGCCGCCTTTTTCTACTGTCAAGATCTAGTTGACGGAGCTACGGCGTTCTGTCGTCTAAATTAAATAGTACCTGTTTAAATGTTTTTTGATTTTTTAAATATATTTTAGACTATAGGTATATAGGTAGGAATATATTGTAGGCTATAGGTAGGTGGGTATTTGTATGGGCCTTGTTGCCTGAATTTAAATTAAATAGATAAATGTTTTGTATGACTGACCGAGCATTCAGTTACCAAGATTTCCTGTTTGAAAGTCTGTATTTTTGTAAACTGGTGTATCTGATCTTGTAGCAGTTAATCTTATAAAATGCTCCGTTTGAGTCGCCCGTAACGAAATAACAAGCATCTTTGTTGTTAACATACGTATGCTAATAGGATTTTTTTAGGGGCACCATTTAAAATAAGGTTTTTTGTTCAAACGTTCATTTATTTTCTAACAATATTATGCCAAACGTACAACACATATATTAATTTTAATAACAAAACTTTCGTGAGACACAGACATATTTAAATATATTAAAAATGGGTCACTCACGTATTCTAAGTCGAAAACCCTCGACATGTTTCACTCCGTACCTGCAAAAATACGTGAGTGACCCGTTTTTAATATATTTAACACATATATCAACTTCCACCAAACTTTATATGAGTGAATCAGAAAATTTATTTTAAGATTTACAAGATATAAAAAGTCTAATTTTATTTACATGTACATTAACTATCTAGTGAGAAATATACGGGGATACGGGGAAGAAAACATTGTTAAAAAATATTTGTCATCGTATTTTTGGGCCATCCCGTGTTGTCGATTAAACCGAACAATTTTTTTACGAGTAGGAACAACCCGGAAATTAATAAATTCAAATGTGAGTCACACATTAGTTAATTTTAACATATTTTTTATTTACACTATGTACATTTTCCTTATTGAAATAAATAGTATTTGGTAATTATATTTACTGCAACATCATAACTAGATACAAATCTCTATTTTGCTCTACAAACCAAGATTTTGCTCCTTATATAATCTCATTTAGCGAAGTACAAATTTCAAGTCTAATATTTACAACAAGAAACTAACAAACCATACAAAAACTACGTAATGTAACTTATAAATACTTGTTACGACAGATACTACACCAATATCTTACCTATCTATCTTAGAAAACCCTGTGACTATCCAACTCACTATCTCTGACTTCGACCGAATACTGATACTCACATGGTAAAACCTTTTCTGTTGTCATCTTGTACCATACGTATTCTGGCAAATAAAGAAATTCTATTCTATTCTATTCTATTCTCAATTTAATGTGTTTGTGAAGGCCTGTCACATGACGAACTCATCGAGTGATTGTCCATATGACAGTTCATGTTTATTTGGAGAAGCTGTCACGTAAAATTTCAAGTTTACACATGAATTTATTTAGAAATGTAACATTTAAGTAAGTATATGTAATCAAAACATGGTAAGAACATACCTATTTCGTTATTTATTTTTTAAATTAAGCCCTACTAAGTGAGACTTGAAGGAACCGTCATAGGATGCGAGATCATTCGTTGCGAGAGGTATACCTAAAGTCTATTTTTTATTCGGTAGGCTAAAATGACATTTCATAGTATGAAATGACATTTTATGTTCATACTATGAAATGTCATTTTAGTCTACCGAATAAAAAATTGACTTTACATGGCAATAACTATTATAGAGATATGTCACAAACTGCCCAATGTATGTATGTTTATGTCAAAATACATTTTACATGCAGCTGTCAATCTGCATCCCATCCTGCTTGTCGTCGTAGAAGTAGAAGACGGTGCTGTCCTCCATTTTGATGTCGCCATTGACGCCACAAAATGGCGCCGGTTGGTCTTTCACGTAGTCCACCTTGAACAAAAAAGTTTGTTTTTTAAACTGCACAATCTGATATACTACTTTACCTATCAGTCCTATCACGGATCAATGGTGTTCCGGATATCTGGGAGCCACTGACCATCCAGCCTCTAGACTTACCTTAGGCCAATTCTTTTATGAAACCAATGCTGCCAAAAATACAGGGGTGCGGGGGACGAGGTGAGCGAGTCCCGTGCCGTGATTGGTCCGTTCAAAGACACGTGGGCGTCAGACAGAAATATCTGCCGGGCGCTAGTGATGTGACACGTTGAATAATAACATTGTCAATCACGGTCAATAATGTAATAACAGTAATAATATGCAAGCATGTTTTGAATGCTATGTTGATTCGTTCGTTCGAAAACATTAACCCATAACATTGTGGTTTCGTTAGCAGGTGTATCTGCTTCATATAATTAATTTTAAAAAAAGCTATTGGTAAAAAGGCGTCTTATGGGATGAGTCCGAGTCGTCAATTTTGACAGTGACAAATCAGTATCATGTTGGAAACAGATCTAATAACGAAAACTAGAATTGGCCAGTTGGTTGAGTTCATTCCAGTTATATACGAAAAATACTCCGAAACCGGTCAGATGCATGCAAAACGCATAGATTCTTCTGAAACCGCATATATCTCACCTTACTGATGAAGGCTATGCGGGACTCTCTCTTCCGGTACTGCGATGCCTTGGAGGCACTCGTGTGGTCCAGGTTCATGAGACGCGAGTCCCTCCGTACTTTGCGACATAGCAGGGTTTCTTGGAATGCGATGCGGTATCTGTAACAAGGAAAACGTATCTATAATCTCTGAATCGGCCACATACTTATTTGGGATTGGGTCAATGACATATTGTCGGTGGTTATAACATAATAATATGTATTTAACCTTTTCGACGCCGTGCCAAACACAAAAGCTGTCACGCTGACGCCACGTCACCGAAGTGTCAAAACTGAAATTGAACTTTATGCATATGCACGTAGGTCTATGTTGCTCTGTGATATGTGACCGATTAGTCGGTCTTTGGCGTTGAACCTACGGTGCGGATATATCGGTCATTGGCGTCCAAAAGGTTAAGGCGTCGACTAAGGGACAGGGGCTGTGACCCGAGGGCTGGCTCTTATCTGGTCCAACAAATATCTTTAGCGATTCAACGTGGCAATGCAGCTAGCATATTTGGGACGTTTGGGCCAGGCAGGGAACAGTTCGGGGCTTAATAGTTGTTAGAATAGCTAGCTTTTTTTGTTTGTTTGTTTTTGTATTTTTTTTCTCACCGAAAAGAATCTCAAAGGCGTTGCCAATAACGAATTATCTTTATACACGTCTTTAGGGTGGTATTCCATGTCCAGTTTATTGGTCCCATGTGTACTTATTTGCCACATTTTGCTTAATGAGAGAGCGAGCCGCAATGCAGATTGGACCAAGAATTTAGACAGGTGGAATACGACCCTTAGCAGTGTCGGTTTACCTAATCCTTTATAGACGTTGATAAACGTGTGTTAGGGCTTGGTTTCGCACGTTGCCACAGTAAAACGAGTAGGTTCTCTTATGGCTTCTCTACACGATGGGCCAAGGCCGGCCACTCCAAGGGACGCAGCCATCCGGTAGAATGAGATAGCAATATCACTTGCTCCCTCTAACGCATTAATGCGTCCCTTGGAGTGGCCGGCGTTGGCCCATCGTGTAGAGGAGCCATTATGTAGGGGCTTGCAACTTCGGTACCTAAGTATAAGTACTGACCAAACATCGACATGCTGACTGACTTACATTTTGGAACGAAAAATATTAAATTAAAATCGGACATTTAATAATTTTTAAGAAAAAAAAACCGACTTCTATGCGGCCCGGTGAAAGATTATTGTATATGGTGCGCTATGTAGAAAAGGAGGTAAAACCACCCACTTTTCTAGTAGCATTTCGTTTCTGTAAGGCTCGCAGTTCTAACCTAACCTAACCCACTTTTGTTCGGTTCTGTGAGGATAGCAGTTCAAACCTAACCTAACCCACTTAACGGCGCATGCGGTGCGGTGTACGGGGGTTTGAGCGGGAGGGGTTTGGCCTCATCATACTTTATACCTACATTTTATGGTAGGTAATCATAGTAGTTTGTTTAGTTTAGGTATCATAGTGGTTTTCCGGGTCAAGGTCCGGGTCTGTGTCCGAGTCAGGGTCCGGGTCCGAACCGGATCCGGGTACGAGGCCGGATCTGGATCCGAGTCAGGGTCCCAGTCCAAGTCAAAGTCGAAATTCGAAATCACCAAACATGTACTATGCGTCGTTGAAGAGTTCTGTTCTGATCATCATCAGCAGTTCCAGTTCATCAAATGCGACAGTTTTTAATGTTAATGCTTTATTTTATGATGAAAATACAGAAAATTATATACGTGTGCCTTTAAGATTTGAGGAGTTCCCTCGATTTCTCATGGATCCCATGTTCAGAACTTGAGCTTGACATAAATATGGCTTAAAAACCTAACTTGCTTAATAAACATAACGAAAAGGAAAAATCGCCAAACGCGAGCTATGCGTCGTTAAAGAGTTTCGTTCTGGTCATCATCAGCAGTTACACTTCCTCAAATGTTACTTTTTAAATGTATATGCTTGATTTGTTGATTAAAACACAACAATCACTATATGTATGCCTTTAAGATTTGAGGAGCTCCCTCGATTCCTTATGGAGCATCATCAGAACTCGAGCTTGACAGAAATGTGGCTTAAAAACTAAACTTGCTTAACAAACAACGAAGAGGACAAATCGCCAAACGTGAACTATGGGTCGTTGAAGAGTTCTGTTCTGATCATCATCAGCAGTTCCACTTCATCAAATGCGACAGTTTTTAATAAAAATGCTTGATTTTCTGATGAAAATACAAAAATCTCTATACGCACGCCTTTAAGATTTAAGGAGTTCCCTCGATTCCTCATGGATCCCATCATCAGAACTCGAGCTTGACAAAAATGTGGCTTAAAAACTTAACTTGCTTAACAAACATAACGAAGAGGACAAATCGCCAAACGTGAACTATGCGTCGTTGAAGAGTTCCGTTCTGATCATCATCAGCAGTTCCACTTCATCAAATGTCACGTTTCTGAATGTATATGCTTGATTTGTTGATAAAAACACAAAAATCACTATATGTATGCCTTTAAGATTTGAGGAGTTCCCTCGATTCCTCATGGATCCCATTATCAGAACTGGGTTTTGACAAAAACGGGACCAATCTGTATGCATATACACACAATCAAAAAAAGAATTTTCAAAATCGGTCCAGTAATGACGGAGATATGGAGTAACAAACATAAAAAATAAAAATAAAAAAAAAATAAAAATAAAAATAAAAAAAAAACATAACCGAATTGATAACCTCCTTCTTTGAGATTTGGAAGTCGGTTAAAAAAAAACATACAACCGAATTGATAACCTCCTTTGAGATTTGGAAGTCGGTTAAAAACTGGAAATATCTGTCTAATAGAGTCCGTGCGGAAAGAGAACAGACTCTATGAGACAGTTCACGACAGACTGTCCAAAGATGTAAAAGTTAAAATAACTGTCACTATCACTTGTCTTGTCCAATTGCAAATCTTGTACGAATATAAATGGACTGCCTCTTAGTAACTTAACTTGACATAATACAGCCAATAACGATATTAATAAATAATAATAACGTCAGACCAAAGTACATTAAAAGTAAAAGTCCACCTATTTTTAAAACCAATTTGTTTTTTTTCCAATCATCGAGTATCTACTTTCCGCTTCAATAGAACTTGGTTGAAATTTGATTCCATTTTAAGAAATACACACAATATACGCAAAAATATATGAAGGTACGTATAAATAACACAGCAAGTATTTTTGGATACAAATTTCCTTTGTGGAAAAGTTTATTTCAGACTCATTATTATTTTCTGAGAATAAAAAAAATGGAATTCCATAGTACAGGTACGTACGTGTACTCGTCACTGGTCTTTACAGTTTAGTCACTGTAGCGATAGCGGTTTAATTTAGGTTTGAAATAAGTTTTCTGTTACAAATTTTATTTTCGCTACAATTAAGCTTTTATCGTTAACTGTAATTTTCTTTCAACAGTCAAGTAATAATCATCAAGTAAATTCTCACAAACCCAAACAATTAGATTGCGTTGTTTTATCACAGAGTTCCTATGGCCACCTCCTATCTTAATCATCAAATTAGCTCGATGGTAGCTGGATGGTATATTGCATTGTTACCTACTTACTTATGTAAAGTTTTAGCTCAATCGAATAATGGGAAGTGGGTCTAATGTCTTGAAATTTTTGACCCGAACATACCATACATTGCAAGTTACTTAAGAGCCCATCAACGTGCACACTCGCGCCACTGCTAAATAATCGTGTTTATTTAAATTTAACGAAAGATATTTAAAAAAAGGGAGCCGCTACGGACTGTGTCTTGTATTAAAGTACCTTTTGAATACATCAAACTAGTTTTTATGTTGCTGGATTCGTCAATCTATGCGTCCAAAGTTAAAACGGCCGTTTTTGTTTCGAGTTCATAGATCGACGAATCCAGCAACATAAAAACTAGTTTGATGTATTCAAAAGGTACTTTAATACAAGATACAGTCCGTAGCGGCCCCCTTTTTTAAATATCTTTCGTTAAATTCAAATAATCACGATTATTTAGCAGTGGCGCTAGTGTGCACGTTGATGGGCTCTTAAGTAATAACTTGTAAAATGATAAATTTTAATTTCTATAGTTTGTAGCGCGCTGTTCAATGGGTCATTATTCATTATATCTCTCGTCGCGCGTCGGCTCATGTTACAGCCGCTAGTGCGTAAGAATAGGAAGAATAAGATAGAGTTATTGACCATTCTTAACAAATCAGAAAGGAACAAGCGAAAAGAAGTCTTATGGTTAGGAGTGGCCAATTACTGTGTAGCCAATAACTATAATAGTCACCCTACTTTTTCCCATTTACTTTGGTTCCCTATACTACGTGACATCGGTAAAAAGCCGTGTCTCCGTGCGACTTATAGTGACATGCGCCGTTTTCATACAAATATATATGTACCCACACATGTACCTACTCAGCATACTTTTATGTAACGGGGGCATGCGGGCCATCGATCACGATACGTAACTTATGTGGCACTTTGTCGGACATAGACTATCGTCATTCTGTTTGTAAGACTTAGGACCTGTGCACGTGTGCGTAGACGTGCCCGTTGTATAATACAGATCCTTGTGAGAGACGGCACACCGCTTGCGTGACGTGTGCGTGCACGGCTCCGACATTTTAGCGCATGTGCACGTCTGTGCACACGCAACCGACTAGGTGGCTATAGTATTATGTAGCCGAGTTTTGAGACTAAAACTAGCACATATCATAATATTATATCACGGCACTGAATTATACACTGAATTATACACCCATAAAGTTTTAAGTCATAATGTATTGTTTGTCATATAGTAATAGGGTCCCGTTTTTTTACCCTTTGGGTACGGAACCCTAAAAAGTCGTCAAAACCAAAAATAATTGGAAGCACAATAAAGAGTTTCGTACCTTTATACGATGCAGAAAAGCACAAATTCCGTACCAGCATTTATTATAAATAATACATAGGTACATTGTATCTCTTTTATATTACAAAATTAATCAATTCAATATATAATGACATTAATGACACCCTCAATTTAAGGTAACTTGGACCATAAATACAAATTACAGCAGTGTCTGCTGTTCTGTAATAAAAAGTAATGATGCTATTCATTTTAAGCAATATTAATAGGCACCAAAATGTTAACATTATTACCTAAATTTTCTACAAAAATTTACATTTATTTTGGAGAGAAATATTTTATAATTACATTTAAGCGCTATGGCTAAATTACACGTGTGCAAGATACGGAAAGTCTCCACAAGTTTGCAAAAGTTTTCGGAAATTTCAGGAATATTTCACAGGAAACTTTCACATGAGATGACAAACACCGGTTCTGTCACCGGCCATGTATGGTAAATTAACATTTTTTAGCAACTTTATAATAACGATAAAAACGTATTCAGTCAAATAACAAACAAGATAAATACTAATTTAATTTTTAACAAGCAGAAACGTCTGCAACCGATAGTTTGAAAAACTTTATTTATTAACTTTCTCATTTACCCTTCAAAAGTGGCCCCCATGTTAAAAATTCATTTATTACACGACTGCCCCAAAAAAAGAGTGTATTGTTTTCAGGGTTCATGTTTGTATGTGGGTATGTAAGTTTCTTTGTTACACCGTAACAGCTAAGTGCCTGAACCGATTTAGGTGTTTGAGATATCATTGGAATCCTTACGTCATCCCGAGTAACATAGGCTATATGACGTCATCACAAAACCAATATGGCGGATTATGCACTGCAAATTGTGCAACCGAAACAAAAATAAAACTTATAAACCTATCGAGTTGGGTATTAAAATAAAGGATTTTGAAAGACGATTCTAAAACTGTACACAAAATATGGTTTAAACTATTCATTTGGTAGAACAAGATTTTACAAAATATAAGTATAACGCAGAGATAAATGAATTGTCTAAATCTATTGAATGGGATATTAAAAGAAAGGATTTTTTAAGGCGATCATATGAATATATATAAGTTATATATTTAATTGTATCGTTGGAGAGGAAATACGAAATGTTCTACATCGCGCTAATGACATTTCTCTTTGCAGCTATATACGACAACGTCATACGTGCCTTACGTTATTTTCAATTGCGAAAGTGTCAAATACGAAAGGAACGGTTTGAACTGGGTTTGAACGATTGACTAGATACATACTCTGAATAAACATATTGTGTTGTTTATTATAAGATTTAACTTGAGACTTTGAATGGAATGTAACAGTTTTCTATGGAAAATGGCTCTTTTGAAAAAAACAAGTAGGGCACGTAAAGCTTTCGATAAACGTATGAATGAATCGCCGCATTCTCGCAAAAATAGGCTAGACAGCGTGAAAGAAAGCATGTCTAAACATTATTCTCAACTGTCTAACGAACCAAAGCAGAGTATTTCCAAAAAATCTGCCCAAAATAGGTATTCCCTAGTAAGGCGTGAAACAGACAACCAAAAAGAAGCATGTTTAGCTACAAATCGCTTACAAATGTCACAAAGACGACAAGAGGAATCCTTGTCTGCGCGTTCTACAAGGCTGACTCAGATGAGCCTACACGCTTCATTAATGCGTGAGCATGAGTCTCCCAAATCTCGTGATAAGCGTTTGGCACAGAAGCGAGAGTATGCTTCAATGATGAGGGAGATAGAGTCTCCTGCTCCACACGAGGCAAGACTTACTCAGATGCGTGAACACGCATCACTTGTCCGGGAGCTATATAGAGTCTCCCACTGCACGTGATACTAGGTTGACGCAAAGTCGCGAGTACTCGGCGTCAGCACGTGCACAAGAGATACCTTAATTCTTCTCGTGAAGAAAGTCTCTCAGGTATGCGACACTAATATTACCATAACTGTAGAAGGCAGGTCTTTGATGATGATTTTAATTTTGCACGACAAATTTTGCAAATCCCGGAGCACACGTGCTACTGTTGTGAAACAATATTTTACGAGAAGCAAAGACTGGTAGCTTAAGACAGATGGGCTCTTCCTGCAACTTCCCCGAGTATTTTAATAACGAAAGCCGAAGGCTGAACTCCGCATAGGGTCGACGCTCCGAAGCGTAAGGCAGGTGCGTGCTTCCTGTAAATTCCCCAAGTATCTTAATTGCGAAGGCCGAAGGCCGAGCTCCGCGTAGGGCCGAAGGCCCGGAGCGTAAGAAAGGTGCACGCTTTTTGCAGTTTCCCCAAGTTTCTTAATTGTAAATACCGAAGGCGGAGCTTCGCGTAGGGCCGAAGGCCCGGAGCGTAAGAGAGATGCATGCTTTCTGCAGCTTCCCCAAGAATCTTAATTGCGAAGGCCGAAGGCCGAGCTTCGCGTAGGGCCGAAGGCCCGGAGCGTAAGAAAGGTGCACGGTTTCTTGCAGCTCGAAGTATCTTAATTGCTTAGGCCGAAGGCCGAGCTTCGCGTAGGGCCGAAGGCCCGAAGCGTAAGAAAGGTGCACGCTTTCTGCAGCTTTTCCAAGTTTCTTAATTGCGAAGGCCGAAGGCCGACCTTCGCGTACGGCCGAAGGCCCAGAGCGTAAGAAAGGTGCACGCTTTCTTTAGCTTCCCCAAGATTCTTAATTGCAAAGGCCGAAGGCCGAGCTTCGTGTAGGGCCGAAGGCCCGGAACGTAAGAAAGTTGCACGCTTTCTGCAGCTTCCTCAAGTATCTTAATTGCGAAGGCCGAAAGCCAACTAATGGGAAATAATTATGTAGTTGCAGAGATATTAAAGCCATAGCACTTTTCAATACGCCTGGTTTTTGGGTCCGACCTATTTAGGTTTTTAAGCACGTTTTATGCTAGCATATCAAATATCAACATGGTGAAAGCTCTTTGAAGCAACTTAAGTGCCTTAAATCATATAAAAAATGTGGTTGGTTTGTATGGTCACTAAAATGTATAAAATAAAATAAATTAATTAAAAATTAAAAAACACGACTGCAGTTTAAAAGCGAACTGAAAAGCTAGAAATAATTTTTAGTTAAGTTAGGTACTCAACTTAATGAATGTAAAATAGAATATATAAGTGTTCAGTCAGGGTCGTAACCAGCAAACGGAAAAGTTTAGGCTCATTTAGGATCGTGACTGTACTTTGTATATTTTATTTCGATTGCAGTCGGGGACCTTGATATATTGAAATTTTCCCATTCACAGGTCCCCGACTGCATCGAAATAAAATATACAGGTACAGTCACGATCCTAAATGAGCCTAAACTTTTCCGTTTGCTGTTTACGACCCTGACTGAACACTTATATATTCTATTTTACATTCATTAAGTTGAGTACCTAACTTAACTAAAAATTATTTCTAGCTTTTCAGTTCGCTTTTAAACTGCAGTCGTGTTTTTTAATTTTTAATTAATTTATTTTATTTACTTTACATGTCCATCTTTGGGTCCCTAATTTACATATGTGTACCAAATTGCAACTTAATTGGTCCAGTAGTTTCCGAGAAAATAGGCTGTGACAGACGGGCAGACAGACACACTAGTGATACTTACGGAACCCGAAAAAGCGGTACGACTTTTTAAGAACTCCGTTTTCTGAAACTACTGCACCTTAACTTAAGGTAAGATTTACTCCACGATTTATAGTGATCCAGCGATTAGTAGAGTGAACTTAGGTACTTAATCTAGACATTAATTAATTTTCTTAATACTTGGAAGAGCCAATTAATATTAGAGCTAACGAGTACGTGGTTATTAAAACTTAATATTATGATGTAAGTGTGTTACAGCTTACGTGACTCACCCGTTATATTTTAATTAATAAAATGACAATTATAAGTAAATACCGTAAAATGTGTCTCCTTTGTTTCAAAATTAATTAAGTAATTAGTGTAATTATTATAGATGATTTTCTTGTAGAATGTACCTTAGTTTTGAGACTAAATCTAGTTTTTGACGGTCATAAGCGCATTGTAATATGCTTACTTGAATAAACTATCTTTCTTATCTTTTTAAAAGTAGGTAGAATATGTTTTTCCCTACTTACGTACATGCCTTATATTCCTAATACCTACCATGGGATACAAATCAGTCACACACAATCAAGCCTGCAAACAGTTTGAAGTTATGATGCTCCTACACTGGCAACAGCTACCGTTAATGTTATAATATTACATCGTGTGACAGGGACAACACTATCACGTTGTCCCTGTCATACGATATATCATATAAGGTTATTTAGCTGCAGTGTGGGAGCACCATGAAACGTAATTATTAACTTATCAAACGCCAACATGTTTTCATGTCATGACTTCTAATTAAGTTATATAAAATCAAGTGAAAATTATGTCATTCTTTAACTTCTTACCCATGGAGATGATTAAAATGTGAAGTCACGACCGTATAACGTACACGCTTTACAAATGAATTTGCATATGTATACAGGATGAAATTTTAATCGCCAGCCATACTCTGCGTAGTGTCTTTATAAGGGCTCATTTAGACTGTGGGAGAACTCGCATGCGAGTTTCATTACATTGCGTCATTTGACCGGTCGGCTGAATTGATGTAACCTCAATGGTCCGCAATGTAACTAAAATCATATACGAGTTCCCGCGTCGTCTAAATGAGCCCTAAGTCACACTGAACAACTTTTCTTATGGGACCAATGCCGACTGTTTCATACATTCCCGCTGATTGTGATGCTGCTGATTTCTATGGGACAGCCAAAGTTTTTTTCGCGATTTCTGCCTTGGTCCCATAATAAAAGTTGTTCAGTATTACGTAAAGTCACTATGCAGAGTACTGTATGGCTGGTGATTAAAATTTCACTCTGTATTAATAAGGTTTTAACTTAATCGGGTTGAAATCCAATCAATGAGGTTGTTTGAACGTCAAATCGGTCCTTTGATAGTCGTGGGTTGAAATCCGATGACGTTATTTTTGTGGGTATTTTGCACTGATCAAAATTATATTTAGTACTTTAACATGGATAGCGAGCTGTAAAATTGCATGGGCAACATAGGTACATTTACTAATTAAGGCTTGTTAAGTTACGTAGTTTCAGTTATAAGGTTAGGTTAGTGTGCAAAACTATAATTAAGAGCTAAAACCTAATTCCACACAAATTTCTATAAGATCCTTAGTCTTATAATAATAATAATAAAAACAACCGAAGGGGCAAGCTGTGAGCAAGCATTTTTTTTACAATTAATAGCTATCCTGTTAAGCGGGGCAAAGACGAATCCAACAAATCAGAAATCATTAAAATCAATCCAGCCGTGCATGAATTATAAATAGCAAAAACCTGTAAAATATAAGGCGCTTTCAGGAAAAAAATATTGACACGTAGCGGAACCATTCGTGCGAGAATGAGGCGGTATTTATCGGAGATTTTGTTTGTAAAAGTTTCTGTATTTTTGAACACTCACTGAGCATTCAGATTGTTGTCAAAAGGGATGTTTGTTCATTGTAAACAGGCTGTATACGAATTCAGATATAATATTACATTTTATTTTCATTTCTTCCTGTTTATATCGTCTGTTGTCAAACAGTCTCTGCTCTAATAAAAATCAGGAACACGCCGAAGGCCAATAAATATTCAGGGTTAGCTTATTGTTATTGTACGATTTCCGGCCATTTCTCATGTGCCACACTGGAACAGTATTGGAACTTAGATCTAAACTTGTTTTTTTTTTATTAATATGACATTAATTACAGTTAATACAGTTACAGTGTATTGCGCATCATTATTAAAAATTAAAGCATTAGTGAGATAGGTACAAAGTGCGTAATACTAAATTGTCATCTAATTAGGTTGGGATCCCACTTTATACAAGTCTGCTATCTTAAATGCCGTATTCTATCTTTGTGTGTTCTGAAGCGTAAACTGCTAGTATTTAACTAAGGTCACATTCAATACCCAAATGAATGAAAATGACGCAACCCTTGCGAAAACACTAAATCCAGGTAAATATTGCGTTCAAAAAGGGCTTGAATAATCGAGCATTACATACAATCTTCAGCCCTTTTGGATTGAATAAAACACTTGGACCTAAATAAACATGCTTGGTTGCCAATTGGGGATATAAATAAAGGCACACAATGTGTTTACGACGATGTTGATAGCCTTATTAACGAAAAAGGCTTGATATCTTTAACTTCGGGGACTTACTTTGGTGCTTAAAGATGGCTTCAATAGGCTACATGACTATTTTTTTTTATGGTATCAATCGATCGGGTTTGTTTTTAGGATCAAATGTCTATATGGGACCCATTGCATTAAAGTAACACAAAAGTCAGAAATTGTAGTCAAAGGCCGACAGTCGCACTTCACTCGCGAAACGCCCTATACAAAACGGCCAGAGGCCGTGACGTCATCGCCCACGTTGTAGTATGGACAAAACAAGAAAATTGCGTTTTTGTTGGTGAAATATTGCGTTTATGTATATATTAGTTGCTATACAATATTTTTTTTGGTGAAATGTAAGGAATCGAATAGTACCCTTACTTTTATCGTTTTTGGAAGTTAAAAAAAACTTAAATTTTGAAACTTTCAGGTCCTGTATTTTTGTAATTTTTCAATATTTTATTTTAATATCCACATTATTGTGATAAATTGCTCGTTTGCTATCTATTTTACTAGATTTTGTTATAAAATTCAACATGTGTCAACATCCCTATTCCGATTGAATATTTTAAGTGGGTTTAAAACGGTATTAGGACTTTTTATACGCAAAATATCCAGAATAGGTATAGAACTCTCACTGCGTTCGAGCGCCAAAGCTACCTCGGCAGAAATGAGCGCCTTTCATCCCTTGGTTAACAATCTACTATTTCAATGCAGGTTATGGACAGGCCACTGCCAACATTTTAAGCATTTTATCAGTTAGTGCTGAACGTTGGTCGGACCACGGGCAACATAAAACACTTTTATTTCGCTGTAAAACAAGCTCGGTGACATCAATTCACGTTTATATACGCTGTTACGTGACATGCACGAGCGCTTGTGCTATTACTAACGCTATACATCATTTATTTAGTAAATTCATTCAATCACTACACCTTATAAAACAAAGTCCCCCGCCGCGTTTGTCTATTTGTGTGTATGTATGTATGTCCGCGATAAACTCAAAAACTACTGAACGGATTTTCATATCAATGGAGTGATTCTTGAGGAAGGTTTAGGTGTATAATAAAATTTGTTAAGGTTTTGTGTGACCCGTGCGAAGCATAGTATGCCGTAAATGTGTTATTTACCTACATTGAGTGAAACATCAAGGAAATACCCTATTGAAACATTTCTTTATCCTCGAAATTCTTACAAAATTCTCGACATCGCTTAAACCAATTACGATAGGAATTGACACGTGTCGGTTTCAAAGGATAATCGTGCGTGCCTGACGTGCCTCACACAAAACATTTACCCCCTTATTCATTAATCACGCTACAAACCTGAATTAGCTAATACTCGTAATCATTTGTCCTTATCTGTCATTTTGATTTATGTATTTGTAAGAAAGGGATAAAACATAATTTAACTAAATCTGGCGGTCTAGCATGAGTTGCGTTCTCGTGCGCTGCGCTCGCTCGTGCGCTCGTGCGCAAGATGTATGGAGTCGCGCGCGAGAACGCAACTCATGCTAGACCGCCAGGCCCGTAAAGTTTTATGAGTAAGGGGGCTAGAATTCGGCTGACGAATCAAGCAGCATAAATTGATCCCAAGATTGTAAGCAAGTGTTTGCGGCTGAAGGTCAGCTTATGCTTGTGTAGCGTTATACTGTGGTTGGTGTAAAGTAAGGGCCATCCCACATCTAGCGACTTTCGAGCGTCGGCGTCTACAACTCTATGGCCGAACGTCGACACAACGTCGACGCAACGTCATTTTCCATAGCGCTGACCAGACGCCGACGCTCGAAAGACGCTAGATGTGGGGTGGCCCTAAGCCGGTAATTGAATAACTGCATTTAACCAGTTTACGTCCGATGAAAAGCTATTAAAGCAGCAGAGAGCTTTATAGGTAGTACGTATGACTAGCAAGCAATTTCAGTCAGGTTTAAGAGGGGTGTAGTAGGTAGTATCGATACAATTTCCTATCTATATTTAAATCGAATTTAATGTAGGTAATCAATAAGCATTTAACGATTTAGCGATGCCATTGGTTGACAATTCGAACTGAAGAAATTCTGGCCCTGGGCATATAATTTTGGAAAAATTAGGACAAACTTTTTTAAATGCACATTTATTTTACTTTCCCCGTATTCGAAATGAGAAGTAGAGTGTTTAACTCGGGTAAGGCACCATTTGAGTCTAGGATCTACTATTGGCAAGGTGCGCAGTCGGTGGAGGGGGAAGTGGCGCTGATCGTCACAAACACAGGTAATCTTATGGAATGTCTGACATTAGTACTAGAGGCAGCTGCTTGAACTAATTTTACTCCATAAGATTTAACGTAGAAAGTCTGCCAAAATGAGGGCAGCACCAGCTGTGCACCTAGCGAATAGTATTATAATGGAATTTTTGAGGTTAGAAGCGTGAAATATTTGTGGAGCTGACAGGTGCCACAGCCATACGAGTATTTTAATGGTTTCGTCATAGGTTTACGTGCTCTCAAAATTTCCCGATAAAACTGGGTCGTTTAAATGTTTTTTGAGAAATGTTACTATTTTTCTCAAATGACGGCTGGACTTCTAGCCTAGTCGGTGGTGACCCTGTCTATTTACGAAGCACACGGTTCTGGGTTCGAATCCTGGTATTGGCATTTATTTGGGTGGCTTCTATTTTCTTTATTATTATTTATCAAGTAGGTACATGATCTGGAAAATAACTAAAATTGCTTTTTCCCAAACCGTTATATATAGTTTTAAGATATATACCTATGTGCACACAAACTGACTCAAAAATATGTCTCAAAGCTAAGAGAATTTAAAAATTTGACATTATTTGACTAAGTTGTATGCGTCCTAACTTTTATTCTTGACTGTAAGATACTGTACAATTAGACGCTAACATGTAAATGTGTCTAACTGTAATGTAATGTGTGTATTACTTATTGTGAATGTATTTGTATATGGTATCCCCGTCTTTCGTATCTTTATAAAGATTGAATTGAATAAAGAGAACCAGCTTGTCGACATTTCAATTCGCAGGTAACATCGTAGACTATATACCTACTCTAATAGGTTTAGCGATGTGCAGACGTCGGAAAAATAATCCCAACCACAGTCACGCTCCGTGCCTCTGCCGACACAAATTGAGTAAACGCGGCGGTAAATCTCTTTATGCAATAAAAATATTTTTGCTTTTTGAAAACGGGGCGCTTTTACAAAGTAAAGACGACAATAGTAGTTTGTGTTACAAGGGATCAAAATGATATATTTCCGTCAAGGGCGTACATTTAATCCTGAATGAAGCGATGGATTCTACAGATGTATTCAAGTGTTAACGCCCAAGACGAAATAATTTTGATACCGTGTGACACATACTGCTTTTCACATCAACTATCAGGAAAATAAAAAAATCTTAGTGTTGACACAATCTGACGCTTAAACAGATTATTTAAGCTAAAAAAATAATGTGCATAAAAATGTAAAAATAGTGTGCTAGAATAGAAAGTGTTACTTTGATCCCTCCTAGCAGGGAGGAAAAGTGCCACTTTGATCCCTCCTAGCAGGGAAGAAATAGTTATTTGTACAACAATTGATCAAAGTTTGATATTTCTTCGGGTGCTTATTTTGAGTCCCGTGCAAGCGAAAGATTCTATACTAGATTCACTCGCTACGCTCGTGAATAACGCCCATAATATAATTTAATACGCATAATATAGAATCTTGAGCGTAGTAAGGGACTCAAAAGCGCACGAGATGTAAATAACTTTGATCTCGTGTAGTTCACAAAACTTTTCACCTCAGCAGTGAAAACATATTAGAGAACCCGAAAAATGTATTCCTTCTTAATCACTTACCTCTATTCACTCATGTTTTCTTAAGATATACCAACAATTAAGTTTTTTCACCTCAGCTGCTCGAACAAGGGTACTTTGCTACTTAAATACAGTGAGCGAAATCACATTTTGCTCATTTTGTCTCACTTTTTTTAAGTAGCAAAGTACCCTTGTTCGAGCTGCTGAGGTGAAAAAGCTGTTTTCCGAATAGGTGGTGTGAAAACGTACTTTTGCAGCTCGTGAAAGGCGTATTATTGAAAAGGGGGCGTACAGCCAGGAAATTAGAAGGAGACAATAGATTCTCCAATCAAATTTTGCGTAGTGCGTGTTTTGAACTTTTATCTCAATTACTCTGAAAATATAGGTACTTACTTTCGTTTAAAATTTCGCTTGTCATATCGCTCGGCTATACGGGTTCGAGCCGAGACTTCCGACACTTCGTGGTGGCGCGGTCATGTTCTGTTGTTTGACGGCCGGTTTTGTTATCAGCATAGGGTTTTGGGAGCGGGAATCACTTCGTGTATTTAAAACTTTGTTTATTGTAAAGTTACCAAACTATCAATTTATTAAAATATGTATTAAGCTCCAAATGTGCTTAGTAATGTTAAAGTAACTAGTTTTTTGAATTTACGTTTTTTACCTATTTTTTGACTAGTGTAAAACATTTCCGTACCTCAACACCCCGGAGTTTGGTTACGAGCAAAGCTCGGACTCGGATCAGCGATTATACTCGTATACACGGACCGTTAGCCTAACGATAACTCGGAGACTCAACTACGCAACATGACTTTGTATGGTCGGATTTCCGAGTTCAAATTGGCAAATCCGTACTTACATAATAATATGGTATGACATGTTTTCATCAACGTCAGTAAACACAGAAAATTTAATTGAGGGGGGATTTAAATCTTCTCGAGGCCGAGGTGTAGGGTTGGAGCCGGTGTTGCTTTATTTGACGTTCATAAGCGCATTGTAATGTGCCTACTTGAATAAACTATCTTTTATCTCTATCTTATTTTATCCTAAACTTTTAAAGGGATTTAAAAAACCGTTCCATCCTGTAAAAAATCTTTTCATCGAATTGCCGGACTGGTCGCGTGGGCAAGGTAGGCAGGTACGATTATAAGTTTGTGAAGAGGTGCGATAAGCGGCTTGGGACGGACGGTAATACCTGAGGGTTGTGGCGGAACCAAGAAAGACTTATTTTATTATTCAAAGAATCAGTTATTTTTATCACACTTGGGTTCTGTGGACACGAAACTCGAATTAAAGCCATATTCGAACTTTAAGATGCGTCAAATATTAGATATAGAAACGGTATGGATCGGATATGCCAGTGTCATACATGTGCCAAAAGTTACGCCACTGCCAGTTACTGCCAGTTTGGCTAGTGTGTGCGTTAATTAAATTCGGGCCAATCGGCATAAAAACGAAATTGGCAATTACTACTGGACACCTGATGTTCGCCCATTTTATTGGCCCATGACATGCGATTCCATTAATAGAATTCGATAATATTTAAGTAATGGAATTTACTTATTAAAACACAAAACAAAAAAACAACAGAATAAAACTTACTAAACCTACTACACTACACTAACTTATGCTACATGTAAAAAAGCGGCCAAGTGCGAGTCGGACTCGCCCATGAAGGGTTCCGTATTTAGGGGATTTATGACAATTATGACATATTAAAAAAAATCTACAACTACTTACTAGATCTCATTCAAACCAATTTTCGGTGGAAGTTTGCATGGTAATGTACATCATATATTTTTTTTAGTTTTATCATTCTCTTATTTTAGAAGTTACACAACATTTTTGAGTTTCAGTTCTAAGTATGGGAGCCCCCAAAATTTATTGTTTTTTTTTCTATTTATGTATGAAAATCTTAATTCGGTTCGCAGAATACATCGACTTACCAAGTTTCAGCAGTATAGTTCTTATAGTTTCGGAAAAAAGTGGCTGTGATATACGGACGGACAGACAGACAGACAGACATGACGAATCCATAAGGGTTCCGTTTTTTGCCATTTGGCTACGGAACCCTAAAAAATGCCCTAAATCGCCGTCAACGGGCAGGGTGCCCAGAAGTCTCGCCGCGCAATAGAAAAAATGGAATATAATTATGTTGTACCAAAATAAAAATGTGCTCGCACTTTAATATAAACATGACAGACTTTTTTTATCACGGAAGTGGATGGAACTTAACATGTTGGAAAAGAGGATTATGGTGACTTAGAATCAACGTGAAAAAATAAACATCAAAAGACATAGGCTTATTTCTAGTTCGACATTTTCCGTGACTTCGTATTTACACAGACAGACGGACATTTGAGGCTGAGCAATAGGGTTCCATATTTCTTAGAGGGCCTTCAGATACGAGGAGATTTTTAATCAAATGACTTTATAAGATTTACCTATTAACATTTCTGAACCCACTTACGGCCTGATTCGAACAATGCTTATAAGAAGTCACAGCGGTACGATACCGATCTGTCAGTGTCAAAAGTAAAATTTCTTCAACAAAAAACGTCACGTTTGACACTGACAGATCGGTATCGTACCGCTGTGATTTCTTATAAACATTGTTCGAATGCCTCCAAGAATTAAGTTGAAGGGACTCCCGAAATAAAAACGCTTACGTCATTTAATAAAATTAAGTAACAAGATGAACATCAGTAGGAATAAAGCTGACATATGTATCTACTGAGACTGAGCCAGGCTGTCGTCAGAAAATTAAATACATTTTTTTGCTTTTCTGAATATAATCCTGTAAGGATTTATCACGCCCACGCACGGAGCCTAATACAAATTCAATTAAGTTATAGTGAGATAATTTAATATTTTTTTGGAATTCTAAAAATAAATTAAGATTAGCAGGCATTAAAAATAGGTCTTAAACTAATTTTACGGATTCTCACGTATTTTAATCGCTCGCGTGATATGAGAGCATAGTGTGGCTACCACCAGTTTGGTACTGACATAAACGCTATCGAGAACGTAACTCTTACTTTCTATGTATCTCGCTCATTACAAGCATATGAGTGGGAGCGAGATGTAAGTTACGTAGACGTTAGCGTATATGTCAGTTTTGACACTGTCAGTGACTCATGGTACGGGTACAGGAAGTAGTACAAGATTTGAAGCACACAAATATACTAAGGAGTGAAGTTTGTAAAAAAAACCGTTTCACTTTGTGACTTCTTGTATTTGGTCTATATGTCGGCGGCCGATCGTAAGATCAGGCATACTTATCGTGAAATCTTTGACCCGTTACCTGAGTCGACGGAGCCCCGCTACGCGGGGCTCCTATTTCTGGGCAGAACCTATCCTACCTATATATTGGTTTAATGTCACTATCGTCAAAACATTACACAGGAACATTACGATCTGCCTGATCTTACGATCGGCCGCCGACATATACAAACAACCCGCAGCATCTGAGTTCTGACGAGAAAAGATAATGAATGGGTCAGGAAGGACACGCGCAAATTTAAGCTCTAAATTCTTACTATTAGGGTCATACTCGTTTTATACTTATACTTCGTTTTTTTTAGCATTAGAAATAAGGTAAACAATCTTGATGTGTCTTTTAATTGAAAAACACATTTTAAAAATAAGTTACGGTAAATATGTAACAATTATGAATCTACTACGATCTTTTATAGTCTTCTGTTTTCATAAGTAATAGTTATTGATTTTTAAAAAGTGTTTTTCAATTTAAAGACATGTCAAAATCGCTTACCTTCTTTCAAGTTCTTTCTAATGCTAAAAAAACGAACTATAGTATGTATGCTTAACTTGGTCGCGTCTTTTCCGTAGACATAGCAAAGTTACAGGCGTGGTAATTTTTAAACGGGTGTCATTTAATAGACCAGACGGTCTAGCATGAGTTGCGTTCTCGCGCGCGACTCCATACAAGTCGCGCCAGATGTATGGAGTCGCGCGCCAGAACGCAACTCATGCTAGACCGCCTGCAAAACATTCCTATTTTGATGAACAAGAATATATATTTGGTCAGCCAAAATGTATATTTTATCAGCAACTTAAGGTTAGCAAGTATTTCAAAATCAATTTGCAAGTAATGTCATACTGAGCTGATCTAAATTGATTTGGTTGGCAAATTAAACTCATAATATCTGGGAGACCGAGCTTTGCTCGGAAAACATATAAAAACTCAAAAATTCGCGTTTTCCCAGAGATAAAACCTAGCTAGATCGATTTTTCGCCCCCGAAAACCCCCATATATACCAAAGTTCATCGAAATCGTTAGAGCCGGTCCCGAGATCCCCGAAATATATATACATATAAATAAAATAAATAAAAAATAAGAAAGCCTTTTATTTCAAGTCCAATTTGTTACATTCATTACATTACAACAAAATAAGTTAGCATTTATTTATAAGTATTTATTTTAGGTATAATGTCAATTAGAATGAGGTATTTATTGTTATTGTTAAGTAAATTTTCAATATTATAAATATACAAAGTATTAATTATTTGTGGTGGACAAGAACCCCTCATCGGGTGAAGGCCTCCTCCAAGGACTTCCATCTATCCCTGTTTGTAGTACAAAGTGATATATATACATATAGATATATAAATAAATAAATAAATATGCAAGAATTGCTCGTTTAAAGGTATTAGATAGATACATACATATATTATGATTTTCATATTACGGGTAAGGTACTAGCATGAGTTGCGTTCTTGCGCGGGAGTCCATAGTAGTCCATACTTGAAGTCGCGCTGGATGTATGGAGTCGCGCGCCAGAACGCAACTCATGCTAGCAGGTCTGAGCTAAATTAATTGTAGGTATTATCCACAGAAGTGATATTTTTTCTAAAATATGCTATAGTATGATAGAAATGTGGGTTCAGTCGCAGGTATTTTAAGGTTTCGACATTACTGTGCCTCAGCAATTCTAATCTAATCCGGCTTTACGACTTCGAAACTAAGTTTAATCTACCGGAAAGCCCTAAAAAAGGCAGAAGTCAGACTTTTATGAGATTGGATTCTTGAATTCTTGATTTGAGTCGTGTCTGGTGTAGCAGAGGGCCTACCGCGAACCACGTTCGACGTGTTGCCTCTCTGTCGCACTTGTGAATTCGTACGTAAGTGTGACAGGGAGGCAACACGTCGAACGTGGTTCGCGGTAGGCCCTCTGGTTGAATGTTTTTATAGTCTGTTCGGAAAGAGAAGAGTCGTGGAATGTATTGGGCCCCATACATACCACGACTCTTCTCTTTCCGCACAGACTCTAAGCAAGTCATTGTCGTAATTTTAACATGTTTTAACATAAATTGGAGTACCCAAATAAAACTATTTTTGTAGTTACCTAAGATTGTTTGTGTGTCACATAATTAGGTATTTCTGTTCACTCTGTTTCCGAGTTAAGTTTTTTTTATTAAGGTTGTACCTATCTTCGTGGGGCTAAATTTCACCGAAATAAGTTTTGACCAGAAACTAGGGTGGTTTTCTTTATTTTAAAGAATAGAAGACGTAATTCTTTATTCTTTATTTCTTTATTGCATCATGGTAATTACAAGATGTTAAAACATAAAACGCATCTCATGGACCCGGAACGGGTATGGCAGTTAAAACTTAAAACTAGGACTAGTGCTATTAAATATGATATTAATAAAAATTATAATTATTTACATTGTTGGTTGGTACAAAGTTACAAACATCGGAATCATTTAAAAAATCGTCAACTTTATAATAGTTTTTATTAATAAGAAATACCTTCAACTTTTTTGCAAACGTTTCGTCCTTCTCTTCTGACCTAATGTAGTTTGGAAGATTATTGTAATATTTTGCAGAGGAATATAGGGGGCTGCTTCGGAATAGTTCTAGTTTTGGTGCAGGTAGTTGAAGTTTGTTTTTTAACCTTTCATTTTCCTGTTTTTGGAACAGGTGCATATTTTTTAATAGCAATCATATACCTACCAATTAAATAATAATTACTATTTTGGTCCATCCATGACTTAGCTCAGTGACTATTTGTATTAGCAAGCTACATGACATGAATATTTATTAAAATATGTAGTTTTTGCGTCCTTTTTTATTATTACTATTAACAATACCTATTACTGCATATTTCGCTGTTTTTGACACCGTTGGCTTATAAAATTTAATAAACCAACGGCATACCTAATGCTGTACGGTTTTGTCGTGAAAGCTTAAAAATTGTTTATGGTCACATTTATCAACTAGGGTGCCCTATTAAATAAAATGGGCGTAATAACGGAGTCCATAGCTTTCTTTTGAAGAGGGGACTTACGCAAAATTGTAGTTTTAATATTGAATTTTTACACGTTTTAATCAAATGCAAATGTCACCAATAAATTCATACAACTATATTAGCAAGGGTAGACTATCCAACCAAAACATTAAAAGTGTAAGGTTAACATTTATTTTGAGTTGTATATATCTCTGACGAGATTTTTTAAAACACAGGTATGTTTTCTTCCTCGCGTTATCCCGGCATTTTCCCACGGCTCATGGGAGCCTGGGGTCCGCTTGACAACTAATCCCAAGAATTGACGTAGGCTCTAGTTTTTACGAAAGCGACTGCCATCTGACATTCTAACCCAGAGGGGAAACTAGGCCTCATTGGGATTAGTCCGGTGTCCTTACGATGTTTTCCTTCACCGAAAAGCAACTGGTAAATATCAAATGATATTTCGTACATGGGTAAGTTCGGAAAAACTCATTGGTACGAGCCGGGGTTTGAACCCGCGACCTCCGGATTGAAAGTCGCACGGTCTTACCGCTAGGCCACCAGCGCTTCTTTTTAGAGTAATTGAAATAAAAGGCAAAAACCTACGCGATGGCCATATCGTTCGTCTCCTTCTAATTTTCTGGCTTTACCCCCTCTTTTATAAGATTGTGCACCATAGTAACTGTATTGGATACAGCAAGTCGAAATGCCAATCCAATTTTAATCACAAAATAAGTAAATTTATTTCATATAGGCACTCAATGTGTTAAATAAACATTACATGTACCTATAAATAAATAAATAAATGTTATAGGACATTCTTACACAGATTGACTAAGTCCCACAGTAAGCTCAAGAAGGCTTGTGTTGTGGGTACTCAGACAACGATATATATAATATACAAATACGTAGAAAACACCCAAGACTCAGGAACAAATATCCGTGCTCATCACACAAATAAATGCCCTTACCGGGATTCGAATCCAGGACCGCGGCTTCCCACTAGGCCAGACGGCGGCGGGTCAAGGCCAGACCAGTAGTCAAAATTAAATCAGAAGTATTTTTTTATTTATTTAAATCAATGTATTTAAGTAAGTCAATGTATGTATAAAACTACTTATAAGAAAATTAAAAACTAAAAAATGAATCCAAATTCATCAAATTTTTAAAAAGTTTCACAAGGTTCGTTTAGGCGAGCCAAGCGACCGAGATTCGATCACGGGGAAGCGCTGGGGAATAAATTGGCATTTAAAACTTTTTGATCGTTTAACCGACAAAGGTTGATTATAGTAATTCTGGGAAATGAATATGTGTATCTGCGGTGCCAATAAAACTATACCGCTAAAATGAAAATAGGGATAAACTATTTTTAAATAGAGGGTATATTACTGCAATGCTCTGCCGCCAGAGTGCAGCACTAGCACCCATCGTAAGCCATAGAGTAACTTGTAGTACATACTTACTGTGCCGTAAACTGTTTTTTGACAAGTTTTCAGAGACAATAAAATATGACATTCATACATCAAGGCGGTTTGTTTACAAAGGGCCTACCGGGAAACGCGAAAATCGAAACTCAGCTATCTGCCTCTTTATCGCTCGAATATGGAATATGGAATTTCAGGTCTAGAGAAGTTAGCTAACAAAATTTAGACTCTCTCGTTAGCGGTAGACCCTCAGATTGTGAGTGATTGTGGTAGTCGCGCCCTCTACGCAGTGTTTCGCGTAATATCAGGCGTGTCTCACTCCACGATTTCGTCGCTTTGCTACAGGTAGGTAAAAGTACATCCGTTCGGCCCCATTTTTGGGGAATACCATAAGCCGCGCGTGGCGCTGTCGCCACCTAGCGGCCATATCTGTGCTGATCGTAACAGACGCGTTTTGTTAGAGAGTGAGTCTTCTGTACTTAGTACTATTATTATTTATTCTGTGGTAATATTCCCTATTCACGCCCCTCCACTCCAAAATCGCCACATCAGTCTACAAAATTTCGATGGCATCCATTTGCGAAGAAATATCTTGTAACTCATGAGGTTTTATATTATTTTGAAAACAGAAGACTTATTTAAAATAACTTATTTAGCGGAAATCCTTCGTAGACGTAAAACGACAACGTGTCGTGATTAGCGCTGAATGGGTTAAACTGGTTAAAGGGTTGGAAACGCGCATGTAATTACCATGTTTTCAGGCGTCCATAGGATACGGTGACCGTTTACCATCAGGCGGGTCGTATGCTTGTTTGCCACCGACATGGTATTAAAAAAGTATTACCGCCACCTCGACTTGAACTTTATTGGACGAACGTCCTTCAATTGGTTGCCTGATTAGCTGTCAAACACATTTGACATCCCATCGTCTTCAGAAACAAGATGAAATTCGGCCGCGCGATAATGAAATCAACTATAAATATCGCTCAATTTCAAACGGCAAATACCCGAAATTGGCTGTCAAATATATTGGCAAAAATTTGACCGCTTTATTGAAAGTCAGTCACTTGGCTAACGATTAATGACAAGTTTAATTAAGGCTTACAACTTTATTGATAAGGACAATAAGGTACTTGCAAATATATTAGGTACCTACAGGGGCCTATTTCTCGAACGGTATGAGACTAATATTATTAGTCCACGAACTGTCAAATCGTATAGGTTACTATGGCAACACACTAATAATATTAGACTAATACCGTTTGAGAAATAGGCCCCAGATGTAGTGCATAATTATTTTCCATTGTATTTTCTCGGAAACATTCGTATTTGTCATGTCAAGTAGCTTGACAAATACGAACATTTCCGAGAAAATACGAAGGAAAACAATTATGCACTACATCAGTAACTTATTTTGTATACATCTCTCTCGCACTTTTATATCAGTACGAACGAGGTGCATAGAAAGTAAGTTACGCTCACGCTAGCGAATATACCTGTGTCAAACCGGTGGTAAGGGTCCTAATCAACCTAAAACTAAACACTACACTAAAATCAGCCTGGAATGCAGTTTTTATAATTTGTGACCAACTCTGTCCGACTTACTAGGGAAATTCTTGAAAAATAAATATTGTCACCCGATCTACATCCATTCGTTTCAGGTGTCCATTTTTCCGCTCTACATCGATTCCGTACTTTTCACTAAGTGTAAGGCCTAAGTGGATGCTCGAAGCGGAGCGTTCGGCGGGGCGTGCAGCGTGGCGTCGGGCTCACAAGTGATTTGAGCAGCGTGCACTAAGGCCGCTCCTATACGCTTGCATTTGTTTAACATGCACGCCGCACGCCCCGCCCCGCTGCACGCCCAACACGAGCGTCCACTCAGGCCTTACACTAAGTCCCCCGTCAGAGGGTTACAAATAGCACGTCATGATGTTCACACGCAAGGGTCATCAATTCTGAAACCTTTTCCATCTAAGGTGAAAATAGGAAAAAAATGTACGGTGATTTATTTTACAAAAAAAATCTTTATGGCATTGATACAAGGTTGAATTTTGCGTGGCACGCGCAAGAGAATCCACTATAGGTACCTTATAGGAAGCACTTGTGAGTTTCAGGTCAGTGAATACACAAGTTGACAAGTTTTATGGTGGAACAATAAGTTAGCAAAGGACGTATGTGACAACGACTTTCATCTGAGATACGTCATTTTGTAAGCGAATATTTTCGTGGATTTGGGGTTAAGATCAGGGATGTTGCGAACATCCGCATCCGCATCCGCAACCGCGGAACTTCCGCATTATTTTCAACATCCGCATCCGCATCCGCATCCGCATAAAATCGATGCGGATTTAATGCGGATGCGGATGTGGAACAGTTCGGTACAGGAACGTCTTAGCATCGGCGGAAGTGCTAGACTGCTAGGTAATTTAGTAATTAGCCAAAAAAACCTATTAGAAATTAGCAGTCAAGCGTGAGTGGGACTTATTGTACGGAACCCTTGGAACGCGAGTCCGACTCGCACTTGGCCGGTTTTTTGAAATAAAAATTACTAAAATGTAATATTTGACGTTTTTTATGTACCTATCTTGACATCCGCATCCGCATCCGCATCCGCGGATGTGAGCCTTTAAAAATCCGCATCCGCATCCGCATCCGCGGATGTCAAAAAATCGGCATCCGCAACATCCCTGGTTAAGATCATGCTTAATAAAATGTATAAGATTTATAGGAATATGAACTTTAGTGCGCTAGCTTTAAGAGTGCGACTTATACGAATACGTAAATATTTTACGCGTTATTGGCCACACCGAAATATGATGTCGAGTGGGTAAATAGTTATTTTCGATACAAGTGCGAAAAAGAGGAAATTCGAAACGAGTGGCGATAAATTAAAACATGACCGAAGGGAGTGTTTTAAATCGACACGAGTTGCGAATTACCTATTCGCACGTGTATCGAATAACCTTTTACAGTACATATGGCACTTTAAAGTTTCGACATACGCACGAAAAGTGCTATTTTACGCACTAGTGCGGAAAAGTAGCCCCGTATGTACTGTAAAGTGCTATTTTACGCACTAGTGCGGAAAAGTAGCCCCATATGTACTGTAAAAACTCTTTTATGAGTTTTTGTTATGAGACTTCCGAAATCATAAAATAAATCATAGCCTAATTTTCTTGCTGGACCTATACGGACATATTCAAAATTATGAGCTTTGAACTTCTTAAAAAGTAGGCATAGGTACATATTACCCTAAATATTTTCACTTTCCACACTTAGTATAGCCTATGATATATTCCTAGAGAGGAACTGCGCATTATGACAGCAACTTATTCTGGCTATGCGGATGCTTTAACATAAGCAAGTCGAGAAAAGTGATTGAAGATACTTTTCCGACAGCGAAATTTGTTCGCTCGGCGATTACCTACATAAATTTTCTTGCGTTTCCTTAGTTGCTCTAGTCATTGTATATTGTTCGTATATACTCGTAACATCTTAAGAGTGAGTTTGTCACATAATATCCAAGCATCATATATGTGAGGACTCGCATATAGCCATAATAAATGATTAACTTTTAATACAAATGTTATTACGAACAACGAAGCTAAGCTATACTATGAATGGATATATATAATATTTTTGTAAGAACAAAATACATTATAGGTATATGTTTTTAATCGTTAGCATAAACTTGTGAAGATAACTAAAATATCATTGTGATTGGATTTACTTTTTAGAATTTAGGAAATAATTACGACAGACACACAAATATTAGAAATGGGATAGTAAGTAAATAATAAAGTTCTCACTGTGAAAGGCCAATGTTTGCTTGATACACAAACGGACAGCTATTTTGTGCTAAAGGTAGATATCCGAAACTCTTGTCAATATTTACCCTTTTTCCTATATGAGACACTTGTGAGGCATCTTGAAGTACCTACTCGTACAGATCGATTTGTAAACAGACTGTGCCGAATGTCTTTAAAAATATGATTGACAGCGTAGTAGTTGTTGTATGAAGCTTAGTAGAGAGATATAAAAACGTTTCGATTGAATAATAAATTGGTGTCACGGTATTAAATTCAATGAATAAATACTTAAATATGATATAGTTTAGTTTCAGCCATTGAATTTTAACGCCGAGCGTCGGATGACTATACTCGTTAAACTTAGTTAAATGACTTCAACAATAGATTCTAATAGAACATAATAGAAACCATGTTGTATTCAACGACTATACTGGATTTTAACTTGAAAATATTTACTTGATTTGACATTACTTGCAGTCACGTGGCTCAAAGCATAATCATACAAACTTATGTGAAAAACAAATCAAGCATTTATAAATTCGTAAGTTCGTTAAAATTATAGTAGTAATTTTTTAAGCTGACCAACTAGGAGTATAGACAGCTTATTTAGTGAACAACCGAGAACAATGCCATGTTCTCGGTTGTTTGAAACTACTAGCACAATCGGATTAGGTCTAACCGCGAAATCTCTAGGAGAATCCTGGGTAACTATGTATGTTAATTAAAGGTATCTTTTACAATAACTTGACTCATAACGAAAGGCGTTTTATAGGTATCAGATATTATCTGACTATTGAATATTGGAAGGAAAAAATTATAGCAAAAGGGTAAGGGGAAGAAGGAGGGTCACCTGGCTTGACAGCATTAAAAAAAACCGGCCAAGTGCGAGTCGGACTCGCGCACGGAGGGTTCCGCACCATCAACAAAAAATAGAGCAAAACAAGCAAAAAAACGGTCACCCATCCAAGTACTGACCCCGCCCGACGTTGCTTAACTTCGGTCAAAAATCACGTTTGTTGTATGGGAGCCCCACTTAAATCTTTATTTTATTCTGTTTTTAGTATTTGTTGTTATAGCGGCAACAGAAATACATCATCTGTGAAAATTTCAACTGTCTAGCTATCACGGTTCGTGAGATACAGCCTGGTGACAGACGGACGGACGGACGGACGGACGGACGGATGGACGGACGGACGGACAGCGGAGTCTTAGTAATAGGGTCCCGTTTTTACCCTTTGGGTACGGAACCCTAAAAATGGACGAACATGGATAACGCAGCCACACTGGCAAGAATGGCTAAGAGCAGGAGAGAGATGGCAAAGGTGATCGCCGATATTAAGGCATGGCAAATAAAGAAGATATTTGACTAACCTGCCGCTCATGACGTTGTACAGTATCGGGTTGACGGTAGCGGAGACGTAGTACAGGGCCCCGGCGATGTTGAAGAGGTGTTCGTTGATGAGCTCGTACTTGGGGTGCTGGCGGCCGTACACGTAGAACACGCGCTGGACGTGGAACGGCGCCCAGCACACGAAGAATGCCACCACTACCGCCGCTGCAACAATTTTATTTTCACTTCTCATGCTCGTAGAGGTCGGTACATGTGTAGGCTGCATAAAATAGCCTTTTGTGCTGTAGTGTATATTGGTATCATCTATTTATTTAGATTCTAATTAACTTAGTTCTAGGTTCTAGGCTACTTTCTTACGATTCAAATCAGTTTCTTTTTAAAACTGTCAAAACGATTTGCTTATATGGAATTTAAATGAACACGAGTATAGTGACGTCAGAGCGGTTTCGCACTACGTCCGATCCGAATCCGATCCGAAGCCGTGAAAATACGGTCCGAAGTAGACGTAGAACTATTTCTAAATCACCATAGAAATAGTTCTACGGCTGCTTCGGACCATATTTTCACGGATTCGGATCGGATTCGGATCGGACGTAGTGCGAAACGGCTCTCACGGTCAACTCACCTGCTTTTTATATTTCAATCCGATTTATAAAATACAAATTGTGTTTAAAAATAACTGCAATCTATGTTTTTCTAATAATATTATCTGGTGCTTTATTTCGTACACGGTGTGAAATAATTTATTTTAAGTAGAGGATACATCCCTATTAAAATTACATCTAACCGAGTGAAACATTTTATGACTTCTCCGATATTCCTCAGTATGTTACTATAAATGAAAACATATGTCGACTGTAAAACCGTAGATTACCAGATGGAGACTATAACAAAGTTATCTTGACTTAATATTACAACTGCAGATGCCCTAGATATCTGATATAACGCAAGCAAGCAGACATGGGTTTTAAAATCGAAAAATCCAATTAGCTTTATTTTTATCCAAACATGATTTTCGATTTCATTTCGTTCATTCAATTTCTGAATTAAATTTCAATCGATTTCTGACATTTAAATTTTCATAATTCGGAAATTCCATCAATAAAGTGTCAATCAATAGAACTTGCTAACTATGTAAACAAAAGTTACTAGTAAATTGACATTCAGTGTCAATTTTAGTATGGTGGTTTGTTTACATAGTTAGCAAGTTCTATTGAATGACACTTTAGGGAATATTACGCAAAAGTCTACGGGGGCGTCACTCCCACAATAAGTCAAAATCTAAGGGTCTACCGCAAACGAGAGAGTGGACATTTTGTAAACAAACCGCCTTGATGTATCAATGTCATATTTGATTGTCTGGGAAAAAAAGGCAAAAAACAGTTTAAGGAACAGTATGTATAAGTTACTCTATGGTATACCTACTTAAGTCGCTAGTGATGCACTCTGGCGGCAAAACATTGCAATAATACTCCCTATTTGTTCGAAAATCAAATACGGCTTTTTATTAATAAATAAGAACCGACTTAGATAACAAATCAAATTATTTTAAGAAATATTTTGATTTGTATTTTTAAGTAGTCACACTACTATATCACAATACTCGTATAAACTATTCATTTCATTTATTCATTAAAATAATACAATTTGTGTCTGACTGAATGTTACATTATTATCTAAATAAATTATGCCCATTTACAATTTAAAGTAATAATTAGTAGGTAATTTAGTAATTTTTATTAACTGAAATAGATGGCTACAACGCATGTCAAACTACTGCAGTAAAAAGTGCTGTTGCAATTTTCCGATTGATTATATTTATGAAATTTTCTTCACAAAGTTCCACTTTTCACTATCTAGTGTAGGTACATATTTGTGTCGTTTGGTAAACAAAAAGAGAAATTCTATCTGTGGAATTCCTATTACGTCAAACAAATACTAGATGGTACGGATAGAGTTTTTTCGTCAATACCCAATTTCGTTGTACGTACGACCTATTGATTTTTTACTGTCTGGATTTTAGAATAAAACATTTGTATTTTAAATAGGTATCTAATAGTAGTTTGTGTTACAAGGGATCAAAATGATATATTTCCGTCAAGGGCGTACATTGAATCCTGAATGAAGCGATGGATTCTAGAAGACGAAATAATTTTGATACCGTGTGACACATACTGCTTTTCACATCAACTATGAGGAAAATAAAAAATCTTAGTTTTGACACAATCTGATGCTTAAACAGATTATTTAAGCTAGAACAGAAAAGTGTTACTTTGATGGAGGGATCAGGCATCATAGCAGGGAGGAAAAGTGCCACTTTGATCCCTCCTCAGGGAAGAAAAAGCTCTTTTCCGAATAGGTGGTGTGAAAACGTATTTGTTACTTCGTCTGCATGGACTCAAACTATCTCGATAGGTACCAAATTTCATCGAAATCGGTTCAGAGGTTTAACCGTCAAGAGGTAACAGACAGACAGGCAGGGTTACTTTCGAATTTATAATGATTATGACATTCGGATGGCGACTGCACTGTGGCAGCGTGACTGCTGCAGAAAGATGCTGCCGTTGCCACATTGCCGTAGATAATACTGAACCATTTCCCAATGGAACCCATCTTAAAATAGCCATAAAAGGTGTCAGTCTCACAGAAAATATCTATATGTGACGTTATCTATGAAAAGGGTACCTTATTGTCGATGGCGCTTACGCCATTATTAACGATGCTCCGATATAAATACAATGCCGCGCGACGCTGTGCGGGGTAAGCGCCATCGACAATAAGGTCCCTTTTACTCACTTGAATTTTTAGTCGCTATTGGCGACATGTTTCGGGCCCTTCGGGGGTCCTTCTTCAGGCTCGAGTGCTCGCGGCGACTGCAACTCGTGCACTCGAGCCTGAAAAAGGACCGCCGAAGAGTCCGAAACATGTCGCCAATAGCGACTAAAAATTCAAGTGAGTGAAACCTTTGTCGTCTAAACAGTTTAAAATAAGGTCCCTTTTCATATGTGACCAGCCCAAATGTAGGTATGAAACTATGAAACTGCCGAAAGCTTTTTCCTCATTTTCGAGGATGGTCACCAAGATGACCCATGTCAGTAAGGGCTTGTGCAAAAAGTGGCCGAAAACACCTCGCGTGATTTGTGCATAACCCCTATTAGGCTTAGTATTGATAAAGTTCCTGAATAAATCTTACTTAACTCTATATCCTTCAACTGTGTGTAAAATGTTTCGTACCAACTGCCGTATTCGAACTTCAAGATATTCACAAGAGACGACACGTACTAGATCTATTCTAGATACGTTATAGTTTAGATTTCAACTAGTTCTCTTTTGCAGCGCAATTCGGGCAACCAATGTCACTTTTACGATAGATCGTGTTAGATATCTATTAGATGTGAATTAAATCTCTAAGTAATATCTTTTGGAAATCGTTCAAGAGTATCTCCAGAATCGCGGAAATGTCAAATTTGACAGGTTAGATCTTAAACATATCGTTATCGTATCTTGGCGATGTCTAAAAGATATCTAATAGATGTCTATTACAAAATCCGAATCGGGCCCCAAGTGTTGTGATAACGGTATGTAACTAACGAGGGGGTAAACAGACACGTAAAATTACGAAACGTTCTTTGTTTGACTTGCAGACGCGTGTTTCAAGCGCGTCATACGAGATTAGGGGGCTTATTCGGCTCAGAATGACAGGTCGTGGTCACCATATGACCAGTGTGAGTAAAAAAGTGGACCTATGTCCGTCACGTCATGATTTAGGTACTACTGGCCTTTTAAGGTTAGTCGTGTTTACGGGTGAACATTCAAGTATTTTAGGGCAAGTGCTTTTAAAGAAAGGTAAAAGTTAGGCACGATAGAAAGGTCCCTAACCCTTTATTTACGAATGTATCTAGAGCAGTACCCTTATCATGAGTTTGACACTGACATTCGCTAGCGACTGCGTACACTAACTCACAATTTTTCTTTTTTATAATGTGTGCTTTTTATAACTTCAGATCATGGCCCAAACGGAAGACCAGCGCTAACCTAGCCACATGCAGGCTAGCACCATGCTGAGTCGGGACCATTTCGTGACTGCTATGTTGTTATGTTACCTGTTGTTTTTTTATATTAATTTATTTTTGGTCACGAATAAACGCTCTCTACTCTACTCTACAATGCATCTCCCTCGTACTGACATTGGTGCAAGCGAGATGCACTGCGTTTGAGTTGACGCAGTCGCTAGCATTTAAGGCCGCGTAAAACGCACGGTGAGGACTGAGGATATACATAGTTGCCCATATAGGTGCAGTGCATTTGCAGTGAAGCGCTGGTGGCCTAGCGGTAAAGAGCGTGCGACTTGCAATCCGGAGGTCGCGGGTTCGAACCCCGGCTCGTACCAATGAGTTTTTCGGAACTTATGTACGAAATATCATTTGATACCAGTCGCTTTTCGGTGAAGGAAAACATCGTGAGGAAACCGGACTAATCCCAATACGAGCCTAGTTTACCCTCTGGGTTGGAAGGTCAGATGGCAGTCGCTTTCGTAAAAACTAGTGCCCACGCCAATTACTGGGATTAGTTGCCAAGCGGACCCCAGGCTCCCATGAGTCGTGGCAAAATGCCGGGACAACGCGAGGAAGATGATGATAGGTGCAGTGCATTTGTACATTATAAAATAGCGCGCAAAATGTAATGAATGCTGTATAATAATCTTATATCGAGCAAGCTCTTAAGTAGGCGCAAAAAATACGATTACACCAAAGATTCCCATGGGTTCGACCGAGTGTTTCCGCAAGGGACCCTAAATTCTTGATGATAGGAGAAATAACGTCATACCTCCGCGTATTTCTGACTAAAAGGTTTCATCAGACATAGAAAGTGCCGCTAGGGAATCTTTCTTTCTTTTGTAAACACGGTTTTCTAAAACAAATACAAAAATACCTACCTGCTTTTTTTATGATTTTTATGAGTGATATCTCGTTTTGGTACACGTCACGTCAAAACATAAATTAATCTTTAAACGAGTTATAGCCGTGTGCGTGAAATTGCGCCATGTCACTCATAATACGGATGATGACACATGTTGAATTTTATAACAAAATCTAGTAAAATAGATAGCAAACAAGCAATTTATCACAATAATGTGGATATTAAAATAAAATATTGAAAAATTACAAAAATACAGGACCTGAAAGTTTCAAAATGTAAGTTTTTTTTTAACTTCCAAAAACGATAAAAGTAAGGGTACCATTCGATTCCTTACATTTCATCCAAAAAAATATTGTATAGCAGCTATATACATAAACGCAATATTTCACCGACAAAAACGCAATTTTCTTGTTTTGTCCATACTACAAGATGGGCTCCCAGAGACCTAGACGTCACGTTCCCTTGTCGTTTTGTATAAGGCGATTCGCGAGTGAAGTGCGACTGTCGGCCTTTGACTACAATTTCTGACTTTTGTGTTACTTTAATGCAATGGGTCCCATATAGACATTTGATCCTAAAAACAAACCCGATCGATTGATACCATAAATGAAAATTAGTCATGTAGCCTATTGAGCTCACACAGGTTGAGACAGGTTCAGGCAAGTCAGACTCTGTCACAAAAAGGAGATAGTTTAATGAACTCATGAACACAAGCGCAGATTGTTATTAGAATTCACGACATTTCATAAAATCAGTGTCCAATAAGAAGCAAATATTGCAAAAATTGCGACAAAATAAGTTAAATACTTGCATTTAAAAATGTTCTCTCTATAAGAAGCTGTCAAAGCGCCTTATAGAGGCTTCTGATGACCAGAGGGCTGGCCAATATTTTGCCCAGCGGATCAGTATTGCCATCCAGCGGGGCAATGCGGCCAGCCTTCTGGGTACCCGACCGAGCGACCACGACCTAGGCCAAATTTTTTATTTTATTAAGTGTTATTATGTTTTTTACAAAAAATTGGTAACAATATTTATCACATCTTCATGTCAGTTAAATCGTTAGGCTGTTTTTCTACAAAGACTAGTATATAGTTTAAACCTTGGAGGATACAACTAAACGGAGTAGCCATTAACAGGCTTTCCCCTCTGTCGAAAATAGGCGGCCAACGGTCATACACAATGTATGGACTGACGTTTATCTGACATGGCTATTTTTACGTTACGCATACATTTGACGTTCCCCTCCCCCGCAAAAATCGGCAGACTGTTTTGTACAGAAAATTACAGACATGGCGTCTCCGTTTGATTATATCCTCCAAGGTTTAAACTGACGTAATAATTCATTTTTAAAGTTCAGGAAAATATTCTAGTTTGGGTACCACACCACCAGTGGGACGTCGTTTGATCTTAATGAACCTTTTCATGTTTTTTCAAATAGGTAACTATGTTATTGGTTAACCTAAGCCTCCTATTAGTAAAGGGTCGCGACCTCAGAGGGCTACCGCGAACCATGTTCGACGTGTTGCCTCTCTGTCGCACTTGTAAATTCGTACGTGAGTGTGACAGGGAGGCAACTGGTTCGTGGTAGGCCCTCAGGTGGCCAAAATGGTGAGCTCGTACGTAGCGTACATCTTGAACAGTTTCTCCTTACCCAGTCCCTCGGGATCTTTAAAGACATTATCCTTGAATATTTTACGGGACCCTTTTCATTTCTAAACACATTTTGCTAAACATTGAATAAGTAAACTTAAATATCTGGGAGACCGATCTTTGTTCGGAAAACATTATTAAAACTCAAATGCGCGTTTTTCCAGAGATAAGACCTAGTTAGATCGATTTTTCGCCCCCGAAAACCCGCATATAGCAAATTTCATCGAAATCGTTAAAGCCATCTCCGAGATCCTCAAAAAATATATGCATATAAATAAATAAATATACAGGAATTGCTCGTTTAAAGGTATAAGATAAGATAATGCCTCGAGTAAATAACACTGTGGTAAAGCGATGATTAGTGACTAATAATTTATGAAATGATACATTTTGGGGAAAGTTTTTGTGAATTTAGTCAAAGTTCAACTCAATAAGTTCATTCAACATGAGAAATTCTGTTTTTTAATATTATGCGTCGTGAATATTATGCCTATAGGTACATTATACTATACGTACTCTTACATATTCTGTGACTATACTATACCTAGCCAACAATTATAAGTAGGTAAATTCGTTTGTGTGGAAGCGGCTTTTAGGTGGCGGGTTCCTAAGACTCTTAAAGTAATCTAATACTGATCAGGGGTCGAATAAACCTACACCTAAGAAACAAAAATCTTATCTTATTTCCTCTAAGTGCCAACGGGCTACGACAACAAAGGATTGCGAACTAAAACTACAACTGAATTATTATCTCGAATACTATTCAGTATTTTCCTCAATTGGCAGATCCAATGTATACTGTCTGAGGTCTTCACTTAGTTATGTATGTGTCAGTGTTAAAAAGAGGTATGCGGCAGTGGATTTATAGAAAAATATTACCTTCAGGCGGCGTATCATGGTCGCATTTTTATCACTTGTCATGCTATGCGTCACTTTCGCCCTTACATATTTGTTAGAACGTGACAGCCATGGTGACAAATGATAAAGAGCCGGCCATCTTAGCCCTACAGGGGCTGTTATAACTTCCTCCTAATAGTAAAAGAATTGAACGCATATTCTCATTTCAGTGGTATTAGTTTCTCGCATGTGGCTAATCATTAGATAAGTACACGTTTCTTTTATAGTCAGAAAACTGACTAATGTTGGTGGCACAGTGGAATCAACTAAAATAAGTTGGAACTCTGGTGGTGGCTGGTTTATCAATTTTCCGCTCAGCGGATCAGTATTTCCATCCAGCGCGACCGACCTTATTTATGGGCAATTGGGTACTCTACCAGGCGTGGCTCACTCCGCGATTTCGTCGCTTTGCTACAGGTAGCTAAAAGTACATCCGTTCGGCCCCAATTTTGGGGAATGCCATAAGCCGCGCGTGGCGCTGTCGGCACCTAGCGGCCATATCTGTGCTGATCGTAACAGACGCGTTTTGTTAGAATGAGTCTACTGTACTTAGTACCTACTATTATTTATTCTGTAACTCTACCGAGCCATCACATTTCATTTTCATCATCATTTTTTATTGTTTGTTGTTTTGAATACATTGCTGGAAATATATAAGCGTAGAAGGAGAGAGATTATTTCTATTTGTATAAAATGGTGCGTGTCTCCCTCTTGGGTAATTATCCCGGAATCTCCCTACCTGCTAATGTAAAATCAATCAAAGTTGAAATTAAAAAAAATATATATATGCAGTGCTCTCATTGTAATACTCCAAAGGAGTAAAATCTTATCGTACTTATTGTTGCAACTTTTTAAAACAAAAAGTTTCTTTTTTCCAAAAGTTGCCAAAAACGTGCCATAATCAAAATATTTACCACCTTTTGGCATGCATGTTTTATGCCCGAATTGGTATCGTTTGGGTGATATTAGAACCTACTGATAAAATACATATTTATATTTCGGTATACGTAGAAAAATGATTAATATGATGATAATATTTAATTTATCAGCACGTACCAAAATGTGTACCTATAAGCCAAAGCGATATGAACTGCAAGTGCATACTACATAAGCACGGATACATATTATGTGGTGTACTTCCGTTTGGCCCAAATACATTTCGCCAAATTTCACTTCCCAACAAACTTATCGCAATAGTTTCATTTCCCAAAGAAACCTTTAGCAAAGTTACACTTCGCATATAACTTATTTGGTCAAATTATCATTTGGCATGATTTTACTTTGTCAAATGTTATTAGGACAAAAACTTATTTAGCAAACGTTTTTTATTGGCTAATATTATATTCCAAAAAGATGTTTGCTCAAATTGTCACTTCGCAAATTTGGCAAATAGGCATCTCTATTTAAATTTGAACCTAAATTCGTTCTGTTAGAATTTTGAATTTATATAATATTTACTACTCAGAATCAGTAGCTTTCTCCATTCTTAGGCCCTTCTCTCACGAGGCTACTCTCAAGCGATTTGTGTTTCGTACGCGTGTCCTACGCGTCGTTTGTGAGTAGCCGCGTCGCGTCGACGACACGTTTGATATCAATCGCACGCTACTAAGACAGTAGTCTGGTCGCACGCGACTCGAGTCGTATAAGCGTCGTACACAAAACGACGGCGGAACAAACTTTTATTATTAATTTTGTTCAGGAGGTGGAAACTTATCCATGTTTGTATAATTATAAGCTGCCAGATTATGTCAGAAAAGATGTAACAGAAAAGGCGTGGATTGGGATTGAAAAAAAAAATCAATTTAACAGGTCAGGAATTATATTTTTATTAAATTCCATCCGTTTGCGTAAAACATAAAAAACCAAAATGATAAAAAAAACCAAGGTCGGGATAAAGTATTTCAAATGAAAGCAAAAATAAAAATACTGCAGGCCCTCTATTGGTATGTAAATTGTATGCCATGTAATATTTTGGGACATGTAAGTTATGCTTAATGATACATTTGACTAAATAATACTTGGTAAAATGAAAATTGACCAAGTAATTATTTGCTAAACAATAACTTGCCAAAAAAGACTATTGCTAACTGAAAAATTGGGATCCGGTCACTTACGGCCACATTAATTCTAAGGCCAAGTATTATGAACGGCCACTTCCCCGATGGGCTACTTCCTTTAAGGGCCTCTTACAAACAACATTCCCCGAAAGGCCACAATCCTCTAACGGCCTCTTCCCCTTAGGGCCACTTCCTCAAACGGCCTTTTCCTCTTATGGCCACTTCCTCAAACGGCCTTTTCCTCTTATGGCTACTTCCTCAAACGGGAACTTCTCTATATGACAACCTTCCTCGTAAAGGCATCCTTTTGAATGAGCACAATATTAATGCGATAAGTTGTTTTGCCAAACATTTTTTTTGGGAAATGATAATTTGGGAAACATAGTTTGGGATGTGATACTTTGGGAAACGTTTTTGGCCCATTCATTAGTAAACCATATTATGTTCATGTAACTCTGACAGTGGCATAAAAACAGATCCGTCTCTTTCAATCACGTGGTGTTAAAAAGTGACACTAATATTAACATGTGGATAAAGCCATCATTAATTCGCCTGCAGGGTGAGTTTTTTAAAGTTAGAAATTCTAACTTAGAATGTGACTCGGGTAATACACAGTTTTTATAACGTAAATGCTCATTTTCTCTGATATATTACCTCATTAAGGAGAAAGCCAACAAGGTCTGCATTTTGCTGCCAAGATAAGGTTGCTCATAATTTTCAAGTGCCAAGTTGCATTTTATAGTATAAGAGCTAAACGCAAATGTGGGTTGGCTGTCACATGCCTTTTCCCCTTTAGAATTACAGGTCGTGTGTCGCAATTTTCCCGCCAAATGGCGATAAGGCAAATGTAGCTAATAACGAATGAAGTTACACGCATTTGTGTAAGTTAGCAGTGGTTTGGTACCTATTTTTACTGTTATGATGTTTAAGTTGTTTTGAAATTAATAAATAAATAAATAATAATATATAATAAAATAGTATGAAGAATTCTAAATTTAAAGTGGCGCTGGCAATTGGGAATATTACGCGAAAGTCTGCGTAGGGGGCGCCACTCCCACAACAAGTAAACAATCTAAGGGTCTACCCAAGGTCGACATTTTGTTATCTAACCTCTCTATCACTCTTGCATATTCGAGCGATAAAGAGGCAGCTAGCTGAGTTTCGATTTCGCGTTTCCCGGTAGGCCCTTTGTAAACAAACCGCCTTGATGTATCAATGTCATATTTGATTGTCTGTGAAAACTTGTCAAAAAACAGTTTAAGGTACAGTATGTATAAGTTACTCTATGGTATACTTAAGTCACTAGTGCTGCTCTCTGGCGGCAAAACATTGCAGTAATACTCCCTATTTCATGACGCCGATACGAATTTGAGTTTTCATACTGTTATGATACGACCTTGATACAACTCGCAGTGCATTTCGCTCGCACCAATCAGGGTGTGCGATTGTCAAACTCGTATCCTAACAAGATCAAAATTTTAACAAATTGTTAAATCATAATCGGCCTCCAAGTCGAAACACGAAGTGAACCTAGGACTAGGTGGTAAAAAGGACCTAGGCAACACAGTAAGTCACTGACGGGTCTGACAGTTTCCACCCTTGTTCTTGTTAGGCTAAACTTTTCCGGACTAAGAACTTAACGCGGGCTATGTAATGGCGTAAATTCCAGAACAGGTTCGGAAACTATGTTTTTCTACTCCTGTACTTTTATTTGTCATTTAAAGGGTCGTGCACACACCTTTAAAACCCTACCTTATAGTTGTCAAGACAAGTCTTTAGTCTATTCCCTAAAAAAGAATTTGTGCATACACGCAGTATCTTTTTGGCGATTTTACGATACTTCGTGTAATGACCACTTAAAAAATATTGAATGAAATACAGTGTTGCCAACCTTATTTTAAATGTCATCTCTGACAAATAAGTGAACCATAGACATGTGTTTTTTTAATTTCATTCATTCATTCATTCTTTTCCCGTCCGTACCCTCCATTTTTGCTACTTCTTGAATTAAAAATATTTGTTAAATTTACAATTCTATTTCAAAGTAAGTGCTTGGTCGTAGAAAAAGTATTGTATGCAACGTTGTTTAACTGAGTCAAAAAATACTCGTGGCGTCTTTATTAACAATTTTCGGCTTCGCCTCAAATTGTTACTCACGCCACTCGCCTTTTTTGACCTCTCTTAAACAACGGTTGCATAAAATACTATAATAGGTAGCATTGCGCCTGATAGCTATTATCTTAGTATAATAATATTATTATTTATCGCATGATTACAATCGTTGATAGAAAACGCCAATTGGAATTTAAATACTGATTTTTATCAAGTGACTAGGGATCACCCGTCATCTCAATATATTTTTTCTTTTCGCTGGGCGTTTCTTGATGTACTATTGTCATCTTGGTCAGTCCCACTGATTGGTTTATGTGCGCTTTGTAATTATTTTTTTATTTGAATGTTTTTTTTTTTTTGTATGGCAGTGTTCATTGTGTAAAACATGTATTACAGAATATACATTTTTATTTAATATAGATAACACATGTGCGAATAGGTAATTCGCAACTCGTGTCGATTTAAAACACTCCCTTCGGTCGTGTTTTAATTTATCGCCACTCGTTTCGAATTTCCTCTTTTTCGCACTTATATCGAAAATAACTATTTCAAAATTATTTATTTTATTAAAAACTAGCCTATTCATTTCATTCACAACACATATTATTCGATGACAGAAGTAAATTGCAATATATCTCTCAGGCTACATTTACCGACGTTGTAAAATGTCGAGAGCCGAAGGCTACATCCAATTGACTTTTCCTTCTGTCGGAGAATTGTAATTAGATTTATTTATTACTAGCGACCCGCCTCGGCTTCGCACGGGTTAACAAACTATACATAAACCTTTCTCTTGAACCACTCTATCTATTAATCATCAAAATCCGTTGCGTAGTTTTAAAGATCTAAGCATACATAGGGACAGACAGACAGCGGAAAGCGACTTTGTTTTATACATACTATGTAGTAATAGAAAAAAATATTTTTGTATGCATAAAATTCTGCTGAAATCCGCAATGGGAACTTTCCACGAATTTGTCTACCGTTGTCCCGTACAAAAAGCAACACTCCTTACAACACAATTACAAAAGGCATAAGGCATCGCCACTGATGTACTTACAGTTAACAGTGTGGGCGATGGTACAGACGCGAATTTTCTAAAGATTGGCAGCTAAGGATTTCTTTTTTCAAGGAATCAAAAAATTATTAAAACATTGCAAAATAAATTGTTACGAACAAAATGGATTTGTACGGACGGGACAGCCCATGGAATGTTCCAATGTAGTTCTATGTTGACAGTTATTTTAATTTAATATTTTAATGTTATAATATCAAATAATATGGAGTCACGGTCCTGTTTTTAGAGAGATTCGAAAGAATGTGACGGCATCATGCACGCGAACAAAAGCTGTTATATTATTCAAACATTTAAACTTGTTCCACGTGCGTTTATGCAGTTACCTATAGAACAAGATTCTTTCAGTTTACGAAGACACTTTCCAACATGAAATGTACTCTATGGAATGCCAGGAAGTTGTTCTAATTTTTATTTCAACATTTGACCCAAACTAACATACTAAGGACTCATTTAGACGGTGCGAGAACTCGCATGCGAGTTTCATTACATTGCGTCATTTGATCGGTCGGCTGAATTGTTGTAACCTCAATGGTCCGCAATGTAAATAAAATTTCATGCGAGTTGGCGCGCCGTCTAAATCAGCCCTAAGTAACGGCAAGTTAAATAGATAATAAAAAAAGCGGCCAAGTGCGAGTCGGACTCGCACATGAAGGGTTCCGTATTTAGGCGATTTATGACGTATTAAAAAAAACTACTTACTAGATCTCGTTCAAAACAATTTTCGGTGGAAGTTTACATGGTAGTGTTCATCATATATTTTTTTTAGTTTTATCATTCTCTTATTTTAGAAGTTACACACATTTTACCACTTTGGAAGTGTCTCTCGCGCAAACTATTCAGTTTAGAAAAAAATGATATTAGAAACCTCAATATCATTTTTGAAGACCTATCCATAGATACCCCACACGTATGGGTTTATGAAAAAAAATTTTTTGAGTTTCAGTTCTAAGTATGGGGAACCCCCAAAAATTTTTTTTTTTCTATTTTTGTGTGAAAATCTTAATGCGGTTCACAGAATACATCTACTTACCAAGTTTCAATAGTATAGTTCTTATAGTTTCGGAGAAAAGTGGCTGTGACATACGGACGGACAGACAGACAGACAGACAGACAGACAGACAGACATGACGAATCTATAAAGGTTCCGTTTTTTTGCCATTTGGCTACGGAACCCTAAAAAGGCCAACCGACGCACAATCAACTCGTATTATGAAACTTTCTGTTAAATAATCAAACATTTTCTTTTCCTTATATTTCGTGTCAGTTACAAGGTTCGCGTAGAATTTTATTTAAAAATAGACTAGGCTTTGTTTATCATAAACCCAATTAACCGTGGTGAAATGTTAAGAAACAACCACTTTGAACTTTTCAATGTCATTTTTTGTAACGATCGCGCCTTTGAAATCAAAAGAAGAACGGTTACTTCAAAAGATCAGAATGTATTTAATTTCAAAATATTTTTTAAACCGATCTTTAGGACAACGGCCTCTTTGTCGGGCCTTAAATTTAATTAGCAATCTTCTCTAGGGATTTCATCGATTCGAATCTCGAGTTTTTGACTTTCGCTCGATAGAAAAAATTACTAAAGGTGGGATCAGACGGTTCACTCGGATGAATGTTCACTTGAGTGAATGTTTCATTTTCCTTTCATTTCACGTTCACACGACTGCTGGAAAGATTATTCATTTTTTATTTTCGTTCACTATGGCGTCGAATGCAGTTGTGCGGAAGCGTCGTCGGTGGTGTGTGCTACCTTGGATCGCGAGACGAAATTTATTTGGAGCCTCGAAAACATTGCAGAGAGAAGTAATAGCCGATGAAGATCCGGAATCGTATTGCAATCATTTGCGGATGACTAAAAATAATTTTGAAGAACTTCTACTATTAGTAGGTCCGTTAATAGCGAAAGAAAACTCTTTAATGAGAGACAGTATACCTAGCCGAATAAAACTCCAAATTGTAATCTTTGTCTAGCTAGATTGTGTAGATTGTGTAGGTATGTAACTCGAGAAAAATATGCATAATCCGAATGAACGTTCATTTCTGTGTTCACACTGTTCATTTTTTGTTCATTCGGAGTGCGAGTGAAAGATGCCGAATGAAAATATCCAACATTGTTGGATCCTTTCACTAATGAATTCATTTTTCACTTTTGGTTCATTTTGTGTTCAGATGTGTCACTTTGAGTGAAAGATGAGTAATGAAACTAGAAAATGAACAAAAAATTAACCGTATGATAACAGGGGCCCGTTTCTTAAAAGCTTGTAACTTGTAATACAAGTGGAAGTCCCTTTCTATCATATGAAAATTATTTAAAAAAAATGTTTGAACGGCTTTCCACAATTTGTGGCGTCACTTTGTCGGAATCGCAATTAAAACTGCCCTCATAATAATCAAGGTTTTTTTTTTTTTTTGTTAGCCTGGTTTAGTGTCCCACTGCTGGGCAAAGGCCTCCCCTCCCTTCCTCCACTCAACCCTGTCGTTTGCATTTTCCCGCCAATCCGGATAAAATGCGTCCAAGTCGTCCCGCCATCTCCTCTTTGGTCTGCCTGAACCCCGGCCTACACCAACGATGGTGTTCCGTGGGTCCCACTCGGTAACCATTTTGGCCCACCTTTCAGGGTGCATGCGGCAGACATGTCCCGCCCAGTCCCACTTAAGCTTAGCGGTCTTGGCACCTACATCTACAACTCGAGTTCTGGAGCGCAGTTCCGTGTTTCTGATTCGATCAGTTCTGCGAACACCTAGTATACTGCGCTCCATCGCTCGTTGGCATACCTTGAGTTTGGACTTTAGAGCCTCCGTTAATGACCAAGTTTGAGCGCCATAGGTTAGGATAGGCAGAATACACATGTCGATGAGTTTGCGCTTGAGACACAAGGGAAGGTCACCCTTCAATAGCGCCTTCATGGACCAGAAGCTCCTCCAGGCGTTTTCGATACGTCTATTGACTTCTATGATTTGCCTGTTTTCGAAGGAAGCTATCTTTGTCAATCAATCAAGGTTTGGTTTATTAAAAGCCTAGGCAAAGTTCTAGTGTAATTATAACTGGAAACTGTATAAAACTACCCGTTTCAATTACCTGATTTACTGCGCGTGGTTTAGGTATATTTTAATTGCTCTCTCTGTATTAGTATCATTGTGTATCATTCAATCATAATTCACCTGAAATAAAATAATAAAATTAAAATGCCATGCAGCCATAAAATATATTTATTTAGTCGTATGGCATTGCGTCTACTACATAAGTATCTATATATAACTATATATTATATGATATATGGTCGCCTAGTAACCATAACACTATACTTCGTTTTTTTTAGCATTAGAAATAAGGTAAACAATCTTGATGTGTCTTTTAATTGAAAAACACATTTATAAAAATAAGTTACGGTAAATATGTAACAATTATGAATCTAATACGATCTTTTATAGTCTTCTGCTTTCATAAGTAATAGTTATTGATTTTTAAAAAGAGTTTTTCAATTAAAAGACATGTCAAAATCGCTTACCTTCTTTCAAGTTCTTTCTAAAGCTAAAAAAACGAACTATAGCCTTAATTAGCTTACTGTGGGACTAGGTCGACGGGCGTCAAATTGTCCTATAATATCTATTATTTATTTATTTACATATTACATATACGTATGACGCTGACACTGACATATGTAAATTTATTAATTTCCGCTTGTCTGGAAGACATCGCTTTTTAACGATAAGACCGCCTTTTGTTTACCTATGCTTATGTTTCTTTATGTATTGTTTTCTTTTATTGAGCTGTGCAATATAGTATTTGTATTGTATTATTGTACTCAAGCGGTCGTATTTGTAAGGCGTTATCCTTTGTTAACGAATTTGGTTCTCCTTCAAATCTTATTCATTTCTAATAAGAAAACAACAGGTAACAAAGAGAAAACTTTATAAAAGTAAACCACAATAAGTAATTACTTAAAGAAACCAAAAAAATAATAATTAATACATCAAGTGACATTGTTTTTTCGCAGTTCATTTGTTTGGGAAAATTTGTAATTAAGTTTCCGTTCGATTTTTTAGGGTTCCGTAGCCAAATGCAAAAAAACGGAACCCTTATGGATTCGTCATGTCTGTCTGTCTGTCTATCTGTCTGTCTGTCTGTCTGTCTGTCTGTCTGTCTGTCCGTCTGTCCGTCTGTCCGTCCGTATGTCACAGCCACTTTTTTCCGAAACTATAAGAACTATACTGTTGAAACTTAACAAGTAGATGTATTCGGTGAACCGCATTAAGATTTTCACACAAAAATAGAAAAAAAATACAATAAATTTTGGGGGTTCCCCATACTTAAAACTGAAACTCAAAAAAAATGTTTCATCAAACCCATACGTGTGGGTTATCATCTATGGATAGGTCTTCAAAAATGATATTGAGGTTTCTAATATCATTTTATTTCTAAACTGAATAGTTTGCTCGAGAGACAGTTCCAAAGTGGTAAAATGTGTGCCTGCCCCCCCTGTAACTTCTAAAATAAAAGAATGATAAAACAAAAAAAAATATAATATGATGTACATTATACCATGCAAACTTCCACCAAAAATTGGTTTGAACGAGATCTAGTAAGTAGTTTTTTTTAATACGTCATAAATCCCCTAAATACGGAACCCTTCATGAGCGAGTCCGACTCGCACTTGGCCGCTTTTTTTGTTTATGCCTCGGGGCCTTTTTCATTAATAAAGAATAATAAAATTCATTTTATAAGGCTTCCAAACACCAAAGTTTTGTTATGGCTAAAGGTTTGTCACGTATACCGCGTGCCAACAGGATAGGAAGAAATAAAGAAAAGTATTTTATTTCATAAAGCATACTAAATAAATATATACAGGTATTATATTTTTATAGGAAAATAAAATGGAAATATAAAAATCCGTTTTTTTGTACAAACATGTTCTAAGTTAGTGAAAACGCGGTTTCCTTAACTAGTTTTCCGAAATTTTCCTTGGTTTTTCGTTGATAGGAAAATTTGAGTCAAGAATATGTTTCACAAAATGTAAAGTGAGGCAACCATGTTGTTTTTCCATGCCTAAAAAACTTCGAGTAAAATGAGCGATCAATTATTGTTCGATCAATCACAGTACTTAAAATGATTAATGAGCAAGAGACGTGATACCCGCGACATGAATACAATGCCACATTGCCAGTCGTAACATGCGGTTCTGGAGCGCATCATAGAGCGCTCATAATATGTGTGTAGATACAGCAGTGTTTGTAAGTAGCTGTACATAATAAGCATTAAAACACTCCTGTAATCCTATTATGAAACTCACTTCGTTCGTTTTATAAACCCACACTTGTTCCTACAATAAGGCTAAGTGTGGGTTTATGAAACATGGCAAATAAAATATTATTTCAGGATGTATCTTTCTGTAGAACTTATTATATCTACAAATCCTACTTAAGTTATTTTAAGAAAAGAAAAAGCTTCGAGTAGGTAGAATAATCTTCGGTCGTTTAAGTACATCACAGAAATAATTATATTTAGAGACAAACCAAAGAAAGTCTGCAGCGCTAGATTAAAAGTAGTTTTTAAAAATCAGTATGCGACAACACCACAGAAAATGGATTAAATAGTCTTGATACTTGTGAAATTTCTACCATATTTACCGTCTATGAAAAAATTAAGCTGTATGCACAGCTTAATTTTTATGGTAAAATAAATTTCATTCCAACAATAGATGTCACTATTAATATGTAGACATATACTAATATTGATAAATAATATTGGGAGAATGTGACATTTGGCTTCATCAAAATTAATAACCTTTTGTAATATCCGCGACGGCGGTAAATAGGTACAGAGGGCCTAACGCGAACACCGAAGTTCTCAATATGCGAGCATCTTTCTCTTTTACTCCCATTAAGGCGTAATTAGATTGACAGAGAAATTGCCCGCAATTTGCGAACTAAGTAAAGTTTTCGGAAAAACGAAATAAACCATTAAAACAATAAACATATATTAAAAATTAATTTTAGCTTTATCTAGTAGGTACCCATGCCGTGAGCATAAGCATGGAGGTTGTGGGTTCGAGCTCAAAACCCGGCTAGTACCAATGAGTTTCTCGAAATGTTAGAGGAAGTTCATAAGTATGCCTATACCTATTAGGTGTGTTCAATTTGCTGTGAAAACTTAGTCTAAACCAATATTATATTATCTAAGTAGGTACATATGGTGAAGTATTAAGATGTTTCATTCCACTTACCCGTCATCAACTCCAAATTTTGTAAACATTGTCGTTTTTCAGCTTGAATCGCCTCGTGCTGACTTTTTACAAGTGTAAAATTATTCGTCATGCGGAAAAGTAACTCCCGCACGCCGGTTTTGTAAGGTTTCACCATGTTTATTCCGTTCATCACAAAACACAATGAATATTTAAACGATTTTGACAAACAGATACCATAGTGCATGACGTTTACTGACTGCTTAAAAAACATTGCCATATGTAGTTTTTTAATTCGATGTCAAATTATTGCGCTGCAGACTTTCTTTGGTTTGTCTCTAGCTAGAAAAGTAAAGAAATGATTCTGTTACTCTTTATATTTACTTATCTGATCCCTTAGTAAAATATTTTTTGTTCAAAGAAGTCGACAAAATTGCCACTTATATTTAAACCAATCGTAAAGTGGTTTACTGACGCTTAATGTACGAGTAGATACTTATAATTGTAAATATCTGGGTGACCGAGCTTCGCTCGGAAAACATATAAAAACTCGAAAATGCGCGTTTTCCCAGAGATAAGACCTAGCTAGATCGATTTTTCGCCCCCGAAAACCCCCGTATAGCAAATTTCATCGAAATCGTTAGAGCCGTTTCCGAGATCCCCGAAATATATATATAAATAAACAAGAATTGCTCGTTTAAAGGTATTAGATAGATTGTATTAATTGTATATCACGCGCACTTCTCAGCGTGTCGATTTGTTTATTATTAAAAGCCTATACGTATAGTGGCCTCCCCTCTCGATCATAAAATGCTCTAACAGTGCTATGTCTACATATACACGCCATCGACATATTGTCGAGACCTATACTTAATGGGCATACCTATGTGAACATACATATTATGATCACAGCCTGGACAGCTTCCTGAACAACTGACCAGAGGAAACACCAAATCGGGAGTCGTGGAGATCAAGGGGAGAGGCCTTTGCCCAGTAGTGGGACACTCGGACATATTATGATACATTAAAAAAAGGTTCTTCACGTAATTTGAGGGGGTGAGACATAGAACATTTCAATTTCGACGAAATAAGCAACACCCTACAATCTTCAGTTTGCATGACAGCGCTTTAAGAATGGCGTTTTATGAGAACCTGTAACCTGCAATCTCCGTTTACCTCTCTTTCTAACAACCACATGTGCTCGGAAGATTTGGAAGAAAGAAATATGTGGGTAAATTTTTGAGTGGTGTTTTTTCGACATTTGTCTGGCAAGTTTTTATTTTTGGAAATTTAGATTTATAATCATCGATTTAGGAAGGATTCTTTACAACAAAAAATATACTGTACGAGGCACCACTCTACTTTTTATAGTTAGCTAGATATGGACGTCTAAAGATAGACATTTGTATGGCACTATTTAGCAATTTTTAAGGCGCTTTTGAGATGTATATGGCATTTTTTCGTCATTGAATGGCAGTACAATGCAGTTCTTCTTGTTATTAAAATCGATGACATGGTTCCTAAGAACAGATTTTCGTATGTCTTATATTTCCTTTCCTTAATCCTCTAAGTTTGTTTCATCTGTGATGTTTAATAGTTTTTATATGTAAAGTTCGTTACTCGTTATATTGTAATGTTTAGATAGTTTTTTCTTCTCTGATATTTTTCACTGTAGCTATAATATGGTGTTAATTAGTTTGTAATATTTCCGCTAAATTGTAAAACATGCTGTGTACACTTGTTTTGGATCTCGTGCTAGATTTAAGCCATAATGTACAATTGTATTACCCATGATATTGTACGATGTCTGTTTAGTGTACCTAATAAAGTAAAATAAAAAAAAAAAAAAAAAATTTCAGATGTCATATGTTTCAGACTTTCCCATACTGACCGATCTAAATGGGCCACCCTGTATAGGTACGATTACAGGTTACAGGCTTTTTATAAAATACAACCAATTCATCTCCATTATGTCATCGGTATCTTAAAATAAGAAATGTGTTAAATTCTGGTTATAAGATTCGATCAATCACAAGTAGATCCACGTCTGTCGTGTTCTTACCCGTCATTTGCGGATACGGTTTTCTTTTTACCAATATATTATTAAGGCGAACCCTACACGCAAGATCCATATTGTGATTCGTCAATTACATTGACGGATTACGATATTTATTGACGTGTAGGGTAGTGTATTGACGGATCACAATATTTCGCTGGATTTCTGGAAATGCTTGTGATCTGATCCTAGATCCTGTATCGTGATATTTATCTAGCGTGTAGTGTCACGTTTGATATTTATCGCGTACCTGCCTCGTTACCTACGCAATTAGGTACCTACTTTGAATATATATTAAAATGTTTGCTTTTCAGATCCCTCGGCTATATATGTATGTATGTATGTCACTTTATTGCACATAAACAGGTTTACATAAAACGGACAAACACAACAAAAATAAAAATCGTATGTACAAAGGCGAACTTATCCCTAAAAGGGATCTCTTCCAGCCAACCTTTGAGAAAATTCGAAAGGATCAAACACTAACAGGTGAAAGATAATTTAATATGGACAAATAGCAATATGAGAATTTTGGATACACATAAAGGAAGACGAGAGCAATAAATACAGAGAAAACCAGTACTACATACTTATAAATACGCATAAACTATAAACATACCTATATATAAACCTATATACACATATACTTACATAAAATACATATATACACAACATATATAACAAGTGAAATTAAATACCCAAGTGCGGTAAGGCTTCGCAAGCAATTTTAATATACCACAGACATACATTGTAATCCATCAAACGGTGTGGGTTGTGTAGCCGTGCCATAGGGGAATCAATATTAAATGAAATAAGTTTTTGGCAAAAATTTCATTTTCGGTACAAGCTTTTATCGCTGACTGTACTCTACTTACGACAGACAACTAATACTCATCGAGACAATTCTAACAACCCCTAACACAATTAGGTTGCGTTGTTTCATCACAGAGTTCCTATGGCCACCTCCTGTCTCCATGATCAGATCAGCTCGATGGCACCATAATATTGCATTGTCACCCGACTTACATGTGTAAGTATGCAAAATTTCAGCTCAATCGGAAACCGGGAAGTGGATCAAATTTAACTTGCAAAATTTGATTACAGACCGACAAACAGACAACGGTCAGGTGAAAGTAAATAAAAGCTTGTAAAATAGGAAATTTGTGAAACGTACAGATAGACTATGATAATAACACTTTGCAAATCGAGTCGATCTTGGATGGTGAAAAGCCGCGATCCACTGTGAGGTGTAATGTAATAAAAACTCGTAAATGACATGATTTTCTCAAAAAAATCACATTCAATTTCGTTAAAATTGAAATAGGACCCAACATTTATATTATAACGCTGCTTATCTAAAATAACGCTCTATCGCAAAGTAGTTCATTTTGCAACTAAGCATACAGCTAGACGCGCAATACGCAAAAGTTTATCGGATAAAACTCCCGTGGGGTTACGTTAACAAAGTTGCTTTCAGCCATATTCGAATTTTTAGATACGTCAAATATCGGATATGTCAGTGTCAAACAAGTGTCAAAAGTGACGCATTTGTTTGAAGAAACGTCACTTTTGACACTTTTTTTCAAACAACTTGTCCTCCCAATACCTCATTTAACATGAACAGCACACGAAAAGTTATTTATCGTAACCATTTATTCCCGGTCTTGATAAGACGAATTTTCCAAGGAATTTGTTGACGTCCTCGTATTTAATATTCTCGTTTTGAATAATGTAACGTTTCAAATGTCTCATTTCCAGCGGGTATTCCCTTGGGTACATTATTAATATATAGCTTAATAATAATGTACCCGGGAGACTAAGTTAGCTTTAACTAGGGTTACCAGATGACAGGAATTTTCCTGACATGTCAGGAATTTTGGCCTTTCGTCAGGAATGGGGACGGAACACGAAAATGTCAGGAATTTTTTTAATTGATAGACTGTATTATAAAGTACCTCTTTATTTACTTAAATTAATCAATTAATCAAAAACATTGTAAAAAAAAATGAGATCCACTCAACTTATCAATAACGTCATAGGTAATTATTAATTAACAAATCTTTAATCAAGCATACATATATACATGACACTCTCGGCTCAATCGGATGGCCATCGCTAACGGCTACAGACCCCCCCCCCCCCCCCCCCGTCGTCGTGAAAAATATGAATGTCAGGAAAAATATTCGGAAATCAGGAATTTTGTCAGGAAATTCTAAATTTGTATCTGGTAACCCTAGCTTTAACGGGCTCTAGTTAAATCGTAACATTCGTTTAATCACGGCAGTTTAAATCCGACTACTTATGAGTATTTAAATAGAGTATAGAGGATCAATAGGGATTGTTGGCTTCCAGTACCTGAGTAAGTAGGTCGTAAGTACTCCCGTTTCCAAGTTAAAAAAACAACGGGTTGCACTCCGGGAGTGCCGATAGAAGTGAAAACTCACCTCACTATGTTACCGACGCCCGGTAACACGATACATAAGTTTAGCGGAGGTATTTTATTTATTTATTATATGTAATTATTATCATTTTCAAATAAGATCACACTTTTTCATTGGCATGTTTGTTTACATACTGCCATGACAACGTCAAATTATTTGAACATAGGTAAAGAGTGTGTAAAAAGGTAAGTATAGGTTTTGAAAAGAAGTCCGCAACATACATGTCAAATAACATTGAGTTTTTCTTTATTGATTTAAATGCCATCTAAATTATGAGTGGCCACCTTACGGGGCTTACGGTCACGTGATCGCCTTACGCTGTCTCGAGTTTATCATTTTTCCCAACCTCAAAAAGTGCCCAGCGCCGCTAAAGAAGTTTTCACTTCAAAAAACCCTTATTTCAAAAATAATAACAAGTGACCTTTTTGAAAAAACGCCTTTTTATTAACATCTTTGGAATCCATGACATGGGCGGGCATAAGGGCGTCTTGTTGCGTCGCTAATTAAATCCTATGAGACCTTTCTAATACCCTACACGTGTGTTTATTTTTGTTTTTTTTATTGTGCCATAATTGATTACTACAGTAATCCAAAAAATACTTATTTGCAATAATTGCAATAAACTCTTAGTTGTAGAGGTGCAATATATTAAGAAACTGTATATGAAACCGCCCAAAACACTACTCAAACACTATTTTTTGTTATCAACTTACTTGGCTTGGCGTAAATTTTATATGCCGATGTCTGCTCCATATAGACCATACATCAGGAAAAAAACATACATTGTCACAGAAAGCGGCAATCTATTTCTAGTTAGAACATTAAACAAAAACTAGAACACCAATTCTGTGTAAGACCTTAACACTAAGTTCTTATACGGTACTCTATAATGATGATATAGGTAACCTATAAGACAGTTTCTAACAATGTCGTGTTTTCAGGGCTTCAAAGCCTTTCCAGAAATCTCTTAGCTAGATTAAAAAGTTAAATGACTTGGAACCGGCAAAGAATACTCACAAGTGCTACAGTGATTCAATTGAAAAAGTTTTCAAGTTCAATTTGAATAAGAATGTGGGATGACATGTGTGATCTATTTAAACTTCTGTCTATTGATTTTTCGTAACATAAAGTAATACAATTCAATAAGAAACAGCTGTAGAATGAAATAACATTGCGAATTAAATAGAAATTACTAAACCTTTCCAGAAAACACTGTTTGTATGTCACTTTCTTGCTTACTTGCAGTAGTCACAGTCAGCAGCTAACATTCATAGAAAATATAACATTGTAAGAGCTACATGAATCCACCAGCTGCCATACGCTCCCATACAATCGAAATTATACTCTCATTTTAAATGCAATACTTAAATGGCGTCGAATGCAGTTGTGCGGAAGCGTCGTCGGTGGTGTGTGCTACCTTGGATCGCGAGACGAAATTTATTTGGAGCCTCGAAAACATTGCAGAGAGAAGTAATAGCCGATGAAGATCCGGAATCATATTGCAATCATTTGCGGATGACTAAAAATAATTTTGAAGAACTTCTACTATTAGTAGGTCCGTTAATAGCGAAAGAAAACTCTTTAATGAGAGACAGTATACCTAGCCGAATAAAACTCCAAATTGTAATCTTTGTCTAGCTAGATTGTGTAGATTGTGTAGGTATGTAACTCGAGAAAAATATGCATAATCCGAATGAACGTTCATTTCTGTGTTCACACTGTTCATTTTTTGTTCATTCGGAGTGCGAGTGAAAGATGCCGAATGAAAATATCCAACATTGTTGGATCCTTTCACTAATGAATTCATTTTTCACTTTTGGTTCATTTTGTGTTCAGATGTGTCACTTTGAATGAAAGATGAGTAATGAAACTAGAAAATGAACAAAAAATTAACCGTATGATAACAGGGGCCCGTTTCTTAAAAGCTTGTAACTTGTAATACAAGTGGAAGTCCCTTTCTATCATATGAAAATTATTTAAAAAAAATGTTTGAACGGCTTTCCACAATTTGTGGCGTCACTTTGTCGGAATCGCAATTAAAACTGCCCTCATAATAATCAAGGTTTTTTTTTTTTTTTTGTTAGCCTGGTTTAGTGTCCCACTGCTGGGCAAAGGCCTCCCCTCCCTTCCTCCACTCAACCCTGTCGTTTGCATTTTCCCGCCAATCCGGATAAAATGCGTCCAAGTCGTCCCGCCATCTCCTCTTTGGTCTGCCTGAACCCCGGCCTACACCAACGATGGTGTTCCGTGGGTCCCACTCGGTAACCATTTTGGCCCACCTTTCAGGGTGCATGCGGCAGACATGTCCCGCCCAGTCCCACTTAAGCTTAGCGGTCTTGGCACCTACATCTACAACTCGAGTTCTGGAGCGCAGTTCCGTGTTTCTGATTCGATCAGTTCTGCGAACACCTAGTATACTGCGCTCCATCGCTCGTTGGCATACCTTGAGTTTGGACTTTAGAGCCTCCGTTAATGACCAAGTTTGAGCGCCATAGGTTAGGATAGGCAGAATACACATGTCGATGAGTTTGCGCTTGAGACACAAGGGAAGGTCACCCTTCAATAGCGCCTTCATGGACCAGAAGCTCCTCCAGGCGTTTTCGATACGTCTATTGACTTCTATGATTTGCCTGTTTTCGAAGGAAGCTATCTTTGTCAATCAATCAAGGTTTGGTTTATTAAAAGCCTAGGCAAAGTTCTAGTGTAATTATAACTGGAAACTTTATAAAACTACCCGTTTCAATTACCTGATTTACTGCGCGTGGTTTAGGTATATTTTAATTGCTCTCTCTGTATTAGTATCATTGTGTATCATTCAATCATAATTCACCTGAAATAAAATAATAAAATTAAAATGCCATGCAGCCATAAAATATATTTATTTAGTCGTATGGCATTGCGTCTACTACATAAGTATCTATATATAACTATATATTATATGATATATGGTCGCCTAGTAACCATAACACTATACTTCGTTTTTTTTAGCATTAGAAATAAGGTAAACAATCTTGATGTGTCTTTTAATTGAAAAACACATTTATAAAAATAAGTTACGGTAAATATGTAACAATTATGAATCTAATACGATCTTTTATAGTCTTCTGCTTTCATAAGTAATAGTTATTGATTTTTAAAAAGAGTTTTTCAATTAAAAGACATGTCAAAATCGCTTACCTTCTTTCAAGTTCTTTCTAAAGCTAAAAAAACGAACTATAGCCTTAATTAGCTTACTGTGGGACTAGGTCGACGGGCGTCAAATTGTCCTATAATATCTATTATTTATTTATTTACATATTACATATACGTATGACGCTGACACTGACATATGTAAATTTATTAATTTCCGCTTGTCTGGAAGACATCGCTTTTTAACGATAAGACCGCCTTTTGTTTACCTATGCTTATGTTTCTTTATGTATTGTTTTCTTTTATTGAGCTGTGCAATATAGTATTTGTATTGTATTATTGTACTCAAGCGGTCGTATTTGTAAGGCGTTATCCTTTGTTAACGAATTTGGTTCTCCTTCAAATCTTATTCATTTCTAATAAGAAAACAACAGGTAACAAAGAGAAAACTTTATAAAAGTAAACCACAATAAGTAATTACTTAAAGAAACCAAAAAAATAATAATTAATACATCAAGTGACATTGTTTTTTCGCAGTTCATTTGTTTGGGAAAATTTGTAATTAAGTTTCCGTTCGATTTTTTAGGGTTCCGTAGCCAAATGCAAAAAAACGGAACCCTTATGGATTCGTCATGTCTGTCTGTCTGTCTATCTGTCTGTCTGTCTGTCTGTCTGTCTGTCTGTCTGTTCGTCTGTCCGTCTGTCCGTCCGTATGTCACAGCCACTTTTTTCCGAAACTATAAGAACTATACTGTTGAAACTTAACAAGTAGATGTATTCGGTGAACCGCATTAAGATTTTCACACAAAAATAGAAAAAAAAAACAATAAATTTTGGGGGTTCCCCATACTTAAAACTGAAACTCAAAAAAAATGTTTCATCAAACCCATACGTGTGGGTTATCATCTATGGATAGGTCTTCAAAAATGATATTGAGGTTTCTAATATCATTTTATTTCTAAACTGAATAGTTTGCTCGAGAGACAGTTCCAAAGTGGTAAAATGTGTGCCTGCCCCCCCTGTAACTTCTAAAATAAAAGAATGATAAAACATAAAAAAATATAATATGATGTACATTATACCATGCAAACTTCCACCAAAAATTGGTTTGAACGAGATCTAGTAAGTAGTTTTTTTTAATACGTCATAAATCCCCTAAATACGGAACCCTTCATGAGCGAGTCCGACTCGCACTTGGCCGCTTTTTTTGTTTATGCCTCGGGGCCTTTTTCATTAATAAAGAATAATAAAATTCATTTTATAAGGCTTCCAAACACCAAAGTTTTGTTATGGCTAAAGGTTTGTCACGTATACCGCGTGCCAACAGGATAGGAAGAAATAAAGAAAAGTATTTTATTTCATAAAGCATACTAAATAAATATATACAGGTATTATATTTTTATAGGAAAATAAAATGGAAATATAAAAATCCGTTTTTTTGTACAAACATGTTCTAAGTTAGTGAAAACGCGGTTTCCTTAACTAGTTTTCCGAAATTTTCCTTGGTTTTTCGTTGATAGGAAAATTTGAGTCAAGAATATGTTTCACAAAATGTAAAGTGAGGCAACCATGTTGTTTTTCCATGCCTAAAAAACTTCGAGTAAAATGAGCGATCAATTATTGTTCGATCAATCACAGTACTTAAAATGATTAATGAGCAAGAGACGTGATACCCGCGACATGAATACAATGCCACATTGCCAGTCGTAACATGCGGTTCTGGAGCGCATCATAGAGCGCTCATAATATGTGTGTAGATACAGCAGTGTTTGTAAGTAGCTGTACATAATAAGCATTAAAACACTCCTGTAATCCTATTATGAAACTCACTTCGTTCGTTTTATAAACCCACACTTGTTCCTACAATAAGGCTAAGTGTGGGTTTATGAAACATGGCAAATAAAATATTATTTCAGGATGTATCTTTCTGTAGAACTTATTATATCTACAAATCCTACTTAAGTTATTTTAAGAAAAGAAAAAGCTTCGAGTAGGTAGAATAATCTTCGGTCGTTTAAGTACATCACAGAAATAATTATATTTAGCTAGAAAAGTAAAGAAATGATTCTGTTACTCTTTATATTTACTTATCTGATCCCTTAGTAAAATATTTTTTGTTCAAAGAAGTCGACAAAATTGCCACTTATATTTAAACCAATCGTAAAGTGGTTTACTGACGCTTAATGTACGAGTAGATACTTATAATTGTAAATATCTGGGTGACCGAGCTTCGCTCGGAAAACATATAAAAACTCGAAAATGCGCGTTTTCCCAGAGATAAGACCTAGCTAGATCGATTTTTCGCCCCCGAAAACCCCCGTATAGCAAATTTCATCGAAATCGTTAGAGCCGTTTCCGAGATCCCCGAAATATATATATAAATAAACAAGAATTGCTCGTTTAAAGGTATTAGATAGATTGTATTAATTGTATATCACGCGCACTTCTCAGCGTGTCGATTTGTTTATTATTAAAAGCCTATACGTATAGTGGCCTCCCCTCTCGATCATAAAATGCTCTAACAGTGCTATGTCTACATATACACGCCATCGACATATTGTCGAGACCTATACTTAATGGGCATACCTATGTGAACATACATATTATGATCACAGCCTGGACAGCTTCCTGAACAACTGACCAGAGGAAACACCAAATCGGGAGTCGTGGAGATCAAGGGGAGAGGCCTTTGCCCAGTAGTGGGACACTCGGACATATTATGATACATTAAAAAAAGGTTCTTCACGTAATTTAAGGGGGTGAGACATAGAACATTTCAATTTCGACGAAATAAGCAACACCCTACAATCTTCAGTTTGCATGACAGCGCTTTAAGAATGGCGTTTTATGAGAACCTGTAACCTGCAATCTCCGTTTACCTCTCTTTCTAACAACCACATGTGCTCGGAAGATTTGGAAGAAAGAAATATGTGGGTAAATTTTTGAGTGGTGTTTTTTCGACATTTGTCTGGCAAGTTTTTATTTTTGGAAATTTAGATTTATAATCATCGATTTAGGAAGGATTCTTTACAACAAAAAATATACTGTACGAGGCACCACTCTACTTTTTATAGTTAGCTAGATATGGACGTCTAAAGATAGACATTTGTATGGCACTATTTAGCAATTTTTAAGGCGCTTTTGAGATGTATATGGCATTTTTTCGTCATTGAATGGCAGTACAATGCAGTTCTTCTTGTTATTAAAATCGATGACATGGTTCCTAAGAACAGATTTTCGTATGTCTTATATTTCAGATGTCATATGTTTCAGACTTTCCCATACTGACCGATCTAAATGGGCCACCCTGTATAGGTACGATTACAGGTTACAGGCTTTTTATAAAATACAACCAATTCATCTCCATTATGTCATCGGTATCTTAAAATAAGAAATGTGTTAAATTCTGGTTATAAGATTCGATCAATCACAAGTAGATCCACGTCTGTCGTGTTCTTACCCGTCATTTGCGGATACGGTTTTCTTTTTACCAATATATTATTAAGGCGAACCCTACACGCAAGATCCATATTGTGATTCGTCAATTACATTGACGGATTACGATATTTATTGACGTGTAGGGTAGTGTATTGACGGATCACAATATTTCGCTGGATTTCTGGAAATGCTTGTGATCTGATCCTAGATCCTGTATCGTGATATTTATCTAGCGTGTAGTGTCACGTTTGATATTTATCGCGTACCTGCCTCGTTACCTACGCAATTAGGTACCTACTTTGAATATATATTAAAATGTTTGCTTTTCAGATCCCTCGGCTATATATGTATGTATGTATGTCACTTTATTGCACATAAACAGGTTTACATAAAACGGACAAACACAACAAAAATAAAAATCGTATGTACAAAGGCGAACTTATCCCTAAAAGGGATCTCTTCCAGCCAACCTTTGAGAAAATTCGAAAGGATCAAACACTAACAGGTGAAAGATAATTTAATATGGACAAATAGCAATATGAGAATTTTGGATACACATAAAGGAAGACGAGAGCAATAAATACAGAGAAAACCAGTACTACATACTTATAAATACGCATAAACTATAAACATACCTATATATAAACCTATATACACATATACTTACATAAAATACATATATACACAACATATATAACAAGTGAAATTAAATACCCAAGTGCGGTAAGGCTTCGCAAGCAATTTTAATATACCACAGACATACATTGTAATCCATCAAACGGTGTGGGTTGTGTAGCCGTGCCATAGGGGAATCAATATTAAATGAAATAAGTTTTTGGCAAAAATTTCATTTTCGGTACAAGCTTTTATCGCTGACTGTACTCTACTTACGACAGACAACTAATACTCATCGAGACAATTCTAACAACCCCTAACACAATTAGGTTGCGTTGTTTCATCACAGAGTTCCTATGGCCACCTCCTGTCTCCATGATCAGATCAGCTCGATGGCACCATAATATTGCATTGTCACCCGACTTACATGTGTAAGTATGCAAAATTTCAGCTCAATCGGAAACCGGGAAGTGGATCAAATTTAACTTGCAAAATTTGATTACAGACCGACAAACAGACAACGGTCAGGTGAAAGTAAATAAAAGCTTGTAAAATAGGAAATTTGTGAAACGTACAGATAGACTATGATAATAACACTTTGCAAATCGAGTCGATCTTGGATGGTGAAAAGCCGCGATCCACTGTGAGGTGTAATGTAATAAAAACTCGTAAATGACATGATTTTCTCAAAAAAATCACATTCAATTTCGTTAAAATTGAAATAGGACCCAACATTTATATTATAACGCTGCTTATCTAAAATAACGCTCTATCGCAAAGTAGTTCATTTTGCAACTAAGCATACAGCTAGACGCGCAATACGCAAAAGTTTATCGGATAAAACTCCCGTGGGGTTACGTTAACAAAGTTGCTTTCAGCCATATTCGAACTTTTAGATACGTCAAATATCGGATATGTCAGTGTCAAACAAGTGTCAAAAGTGACGCATTTGTTTGAAGAAACGTCACTTTTGACACTTTTTTTCAAACAACTTGTCCTCCCAATACCTCATTTAACATGAACAGCACACGAAAAGTTATTTATCGTAACCATTTATTCCCGGTCTTGATAAGACGAATTTTCCAAGGAATTTGTTGACGTCCTCGTATTTAATATTCTCGTTTTGAATAATGTAACGTTTCAAATGTCTCATTTCCAGCGGGTATTCCCTTGGGTACATTATTAATATATAGCTTAATAATAATGTACCCGGGAGACTAAGTTAGCTTTAACTAGGGTTACCAGATGACAGGAATTTTCCTGACATGTCAGGAATTTTGGCCTTTCGTCAGGAATGGGGACGGAACACGAAAATGTCAGGAATTTTTTTAATTGATAGACTGTATTATAAAGTACCTTTTTATTTACTTAAATTAATCAATTAATCAAAAACATTGTAAAAAAAATGAGATCCACTCAACTTATCAATAACGTCATAGGTAATTATTAATTAACAAATCTTTAATCAAGCATACATATATACATGACACTCTCGGCTCAATCGAATGGCCATCGCTAACGGCTACAGACCCCCCCCCCCCCCCCCGTCGTCGTGAAAAATATGAATGTCAGGAAAAATATTCGGAAATCAGGAATTTTGTCAGGAAATTCTAAATTTGTATCTGGTAACCCTAGCTTTAACGGGCTCTAGTTAAATCGTAACATTCGTTTAATCACGGCAGTTTAAATCCGACTACTTATGAGTATTTAAATAGAGTATAGAGGATCAATAGGGATTGTTGGCATCCCACCAGTACCTGAGTAAGTAGGTCGTAAGTACTCCCGTTTCCAAGTTAAAAAAATAACGGGTTGCACTCCGGGAGTGCCGATAGAAGTGAAAACTCACCTCACTATGTTACTGACGCCCGGTAACACGATAAATACGTTTAGCGGAGGTATTCTATTTATTTATTATAATTATTATCATTCTCAAATAAGATCACACTTTCTCATTGGCATGTTTATTTACATACTGCCATGACAACGTCAAATTATTTGAACATAGGTAAAGAGTGTGTAAAAAGGCAAGTATAGGTTTTGAAAAGGAGTCCGCAACATAAACGTCAAATAACATTTAGTTTTTCTTTATTGATTTAAATGCCATCTAAATTATGAGTGGCCACCTTACGGGGCTTACGGTCACGTGATCGCCTTACGCTGTCTCGAGTTTATCATTTTTCCCAACCTCAAAAAGTGCCCAGCGCCGCTAAAGAAGTTTTCACTTCAAAAACCCTTATTTCAAAAATAAGTGACCTTTTTGAAAAAACGCCTTTTTATTAACATCTTTGGAATCCATAACATGGGCGATGAGGGCGTCTTGTCGCGTCGCTAATTAAATCCTATGAGACCTTTCTAATACCCTACACGTGTGTTTATTTTTGTTCTTTTTATTATGCCATAATTGATTACTACAGTAATCCAAAAAAAACTTATTTGCAATAATTGCAATAAACTCTTAGTTGTAGAGGTGCAATATATTAAGAAACTGTATATGAAACCGCCCAAAACACTACTCAAACACTATTTTTTGTTATCAACTTACTTGGCTTGGCGTAAATTTTATATGCCGATGTCTGCTCCATATAGACCATACATCAGGAAAAAAACATACATTGTCACAGAAAGCGACAATCTATTTCTAGTTAGAACATTAAACAAAAACTAGAACACCAATTCTGTGTAAGACCTTAACACTAAGTTCTTATACGGTACTCTATAATGATGATATAGGTAACCTATAAGACAGTTTCTAACAATGTCGTGTTTTCAGGGCTTCAAAGCCTTTCCAGAAATCTCTTAGCTAGATTAAAAAGTTAAATGACTTGGAACCGGCAAAGAATACTCACAAGTGCTACAGTGATTCAATTGAAAAAGTTTTCAAGTTCAATTTGAATAAGAATGTGGGATGACATGTGTGATCTATTTAAACTTCTGTCTATTGATTTTTCGTAACATAAAGTAATACAATTCAATAAGAAACAGCTGTAGAATGAAATAACATTGCGAATTAAATAGAAATTACTAAACCTTTCCAGAAAACACTGTTTGTATGTCACTTTCTTGCTTACTTGCAGTAGTCACAGTCAGCAGCTAACATTCATAGAAAATATAACATTGTAAGAGCTACATGAATCCACCAGCTGCCATACGCTCCCATACAATCGAAATTATACTCTCATTTTAAATGCAATACTTAAATTACATGAAACTTGGCAAGAACATTTACTTAACATACATAGAAAATATTTTTGTATTGTACCTATGTAAAGGTGGCCACTGACGAGCCTTCCAACAGTCCAAATAGCGTGGCTGCAATCCAAAATCGGTCCGTGAATGTCAAAAACGTACAATGTTTAATATTAGGATGCCGTCCATTTGGATGAATCCATTGTAACGGCATCCATTTGGAAGGCTCTTCAGTGGCCTACTTAAAACTTCTACACGCTTCTAATTTTAACTAGTACCAACAGATATAACTATGTGTGACTTAAATGTTCAAGTCAATTTTCCTGTTATTTCAGAATGCCATTTTAAAATGAGAGCGTAAATTTGATTGTGTCACTCTTAGGTAAAAAGTTCAGTTACTAAAAATATTTAAAAACTATAAACACATCACAAAACTGAAAAAAAAAACATTCTTAATTTTCAAAAGGTACTGACGCAAAACATTTCATTTAGTTTGGCCCGAACCGCTTATCAGATTATGTAGGGACATGTTTAAAGCTAAGCTGAATTTGAGGAAGATGGACAAAACATTGAAACGTGGAGCACATAAGCTGATTGAGGCCAGATTGATTACTCCAAACCAATATACATATTAATAAGAGTTTTCAGGAAATGTTGGGAGTAAACAAATATGTAGGTAGCTAGAGTAGGGCCACGTATGGCCACGCGTTGGGCGGACAGAATAACGGCAGACAAAAACGCCACATTGCAGGCTAGCATGCACCGGGCCCAAGACAGAGCGGCTTGGAGAGCACTGGTGAAGAGTGTCCACATTCTTCACGTCCCTTAGCGATGAGTGTCGTGGCTTCCAACCTCCGTGGCGACCTGACATATACCAACTGACGGACTGGCTGACTGACATACATATTTGGAACTACGGACATTTAAATTCAAAATTAGACAAGATAACGACACGACAAAATAAGATTAGTTCACGACGGACAGCAAGACCAAACAGACTCAGATGAGGATAGATTAAATTAGATATATTTATTTCGTACAGAAAAAGACACAGCATTTTACACAACAGGATAAAACAAAGGCATTCACTAAAATAAAATCGTCAACTTAACATTAAAAAAAAAACATAAAGAGAAAATAAAAGAATATAAAATTAATAAATAAAACAATGTCATAATAAAAAGAAATGTCAATGAAGATAAGGGGTATTTATATAAAGGATATAAATAAAGGGGTGGAGGATGGGTGGAGGTTTTTTTATTGAAACGTCTATGTCAGCCGTACATCCAATGATTTTTAACTCAAGATAGGTTATAGGCGTTCCAAAATTGAAGCGCTTGTGACAAATTGGACAAGTTGCCTTTAGTCGCGGCTGGACAAGCGAGAAATGTGCACGTGCTAACGAGCTCCCGCACACCGAAAGAGAAAGAGACGACCTTATGTTTAACAACGAGTGTGACAAAGATGGATGGAATGAGAAAATTAATCAAAAATAACAGATTTCTTCGTAGGCACAGAAATAAATATGGGAGTATTTTTTGTGCTCCTCAAGTAGTATAACCTATCTATGGTTATATAATATCATTACGTACATCCAGATTAATTTAAAGGATGTTTTTCTTCTCTTTGTTCTTCCAACGGCTAGAAGGGGCAAAGCATTGGTAGACAAAAATGTAGTTTGATCCCTCTACACGAAAAAGAAGAGGGGCTAACTCAAAATTGTAGTTTTATATTGTGACACGTTAAAAAAAACAGCTCGTAAATATATTTAAAAACTATGATCGGTCTACCATCCCCCACACATTTATTTCATTCTCCTATTATATATAAAATCGGTTTGCCAGACTGTATTTATTTTTTAAAACTTAATAATCGTTCTGTTTTTTTTTTCAGATCATTAGTGTAAAACAATTGAGTAACAGTTTCTTAAAAAGGCAGGCACTTCGTCATTGTGTCGTAACCTCATTTTTCAACCCCCTTACAGTCCGTGACTCGACTATTTTTAAAGAACTTGTCGCGTTTCTCAGGGTTCGGAGAGTGACACTCATAAATGAGAAAATAAGCCACTTTCAGTTCCAAATAAGCCAGTTTCGTGACTGTGACTAGTGAGGTAAACCCAATTCGATCAGTCACTCATGGATAAATTTAAAGGAACGCAAAGAAAAGGTTTCGTTACTGGATTACAGCACCTAAATAATTTCAAAATTAGTAATCAAGTATTTTTTTTTACGTTCCTCTAAATTTGTCCATGAGTGTAGCTGTATCGAAACTCGCATATGAATCAGATGGTCACTACAGCAGCATTACTGTAAGGTTGCAACGTCACTGGCGTTGATTTGGGCGGTGTAAAGGTGACAGTCCATTTCCGCAGCTGCACTACTGTTCATTTAGTATGGAAATTGACAGTAACAGCGACGCGTTCAGTACCAGTAGTGCAGCTGCGGTCAGAAATGCAATGTTACCCTAAATGTGACGTTTGGTGTCAACTGCAACTGCATTACTGTTACTATTACTGTTGTGGCATCATTGTTGCCACCGCTGTATCTGTCAACTACCTTTATAAAATAAATGACGTTAGACGCCGCACTACCTACTGCCGCGATTATGACGCTCCATCACTCAAGGAAATTGACAGATACAGCGCCCAGGTCAAGGCCGTTGCAGTAATGGGGTCGTCCAGAAATCATGTGATCGTTTAGAGGGGGGGTGGGGGTAAGGAAAATATCACGGATTATCACGATGGGGAGGGGGGGGTCAGAGAAGATATCAAGTGTAATTTTTTTTTTCAAAGCGGGAAAACCAAAAACAGCAATTTTTCTCGAAAATTTAATCTGATAAATATAAATCCGCTCTATTTTTATTTGTATAAGTGAGAAGCAGATATTTACGATGCCTGTTTTTGAGAGATAGCACCTTGAACATATACGCAATACAGAAGAAACGACATTAGACTTGCTTAGCGTCTAAGAGTACCCGCATCCTAATTATCACGTGATCTTATGGCAGGGGCAATTTTAACACAACCCCCTGCGGGTTGCGTTGGGGGTCAAAAATAGGCCAAATATGATCACATGATTTCTGGACGACCCCAATGTCAGCAGCAGTTGCCATCCGAACGTCATCTTTAGGCACGGATTTGTTATTGGTTACCTTAACTTGTTTGCCATAACTGTTTATTTCGCAAATGCTTAATTTCCCAAGAGTAAAGAACAAATCTAAGTTGCTTCTTCCTCTCCAAAAAGTTATATTACTTCAATAAGGGCCACTTGCACCATTCACCAACCCGGGGTTAACCGGTTAAACCTGGAGAGACCATGGTTACCAGTATAATTCGACACTGGGTTAACGGTTTAACCGGTTAACCCCGGGTTACTGGGATGGTGCAAGTGTCGCTAACCTAATTACAATAACCTTGTTACACGTGTGTCCTTTTTATGGATTTGGAACCTTGGAATTATATATATTTTGTTTTTCGGAAATTCTTTATTTAATTATCATAAATACCATATAAACCAAAGTTAATAGGGACATTTCTATGTTCAAGATCATTTGTCCGTTCGCGGCAATATGCTGGCTCATAGATTCATTCGTTGTAGTACTTGTAGTGTGCCTGTAAAACTATCTATTAATTATTTTTATATCTCTAACATAGGTCTTAAGTTAAGTTAATAGTTACTAACCAAATTATGGAACCTGTTTTCTGAATTAAATTTTTTTTTTTTTATTTAATTTGTTTACTAATTGACCAAAAAGAATTATTCAAGAATTTAATATACATAGTATAATTATGTTTTGAAAAGAATAAAATGTAATTGAAGTTAAAATTACTGCCTCAGACCCAGTAGTCGGTCAAAGGAGGCTGACTATTGGATTTAGTACAAAAAAGTAGTTTCCAATAGTCAGTCGCCTTAAAAATGGTACTTTTACTATATGGATTTATATTTATGTTTTTTTTTTTTGCAGATAGATTAACTGTTAATTCTGTGAATAAGTCCACATTCTTTTAACAAAAAATCACATTTAATTTGTTAACGTCTTATCAAAATACAATGTGACACTCCACAAACTTGGCGCATATCACATGACTCTTCATGTCAAAAGACAGCACTTGTTTAAAGTAGTGTTGTGGTTCATGCAAGACAAGTCAATTAATAGTTTCTCAATCTATAATATCACCTACTTTTGACATGAAAATTAGAAAAACTTTGCTAATTACAGCCAAAAATAAGCAAGAAAGGCTGACCACTGTTGCCTTTACCCTAACTACCCTTGTTAATAAATTAAGATTAACTTAATAAAAAAACCTACCCTATCCCGTATCCTATAGTTAATTCTTATTAATTGTAATTTTGAATATATTTTATTTTATTTATTTATATGTTACTACACGCATGTTGACAAACTTGTTAGTGCTTGTTAGTAATATTAATCTCAAGTATTATTTAAAAACATTTAGGTGTACATTTCACAGCACACAGTGTGTGTATACTCACTGTATACCTATCGGTAAATAACCCAAATGTTTTTTAGAATCTAAAACAATTTCGAACTTTTCGATCATTCCCCAAATTCTGCTGCTGCTGACTGTCAGCTGGCTCTCCATTCATTATATCACGATTGTATAAAATACTATTTGTTTATATATATTTCACCGTCGAGTTTTCTTTGATAGGTACCTACACATTTTCTTTGCCAATTTTCCTTAAACCAAATAATAAATAATTATCCAGTGTCGCGATACCGAAACCTATCAAATTTAATCAAATTATTTCGCATCGCCAAGAGCATTTTCGACTGTTAATGGAATTTAATTTCCTCAATCTTATTTATATGGGCAGTTATATAAGTTGAAGAAAATTGTGAAACCGTGACATACTTAAATTAGCACAAATAAAAAAAGACGTACACCGGGTGTTTCCTGTACTTAACACGAGCAAATAATTAAACCATATATTGTATTCCTCAAATGATATGACTTTTGACTAACAACTTTGAAAAATTATGAAATCTTTAGATGTTCTCTTTTTCATACAAATTAAATATTATTTTCAATGTACGCTGTAATAAGTGTCTTTTAATCGCACATCAGAAACCAGAATGTTGTTTTGATATGCAATTATTTTTTTTGCCATGGTAGGTTTAGGTTAGGTTAAGTAAGTATTTATTTGCTGATCGTTTAATTGGTTTGGCACCCTAATTTAAATGTCAAGATATTTAAGATCTAAGCATAAATCGTTTTCGCGTTTTGGTTTTTGTAAACAACTTTACTCAAGAAAGACCTGTACCACTACCACCAGTTTGTCACTGACATAAACGTCATCGAGATCGTCGTCATCGTCACTTATTGTAATTTGACCATCATTGTATCTACCATATTCTAAGAAATAAACATTTGTATTTGTATTTTTGTATTTGAGAACGTAATTTACTTTCTTTGCATCTCGCTCGTACTCGCATATTAGTGCAAGCGAGATGTATAGAAAGCAGGCGCGGCCCGCCTTAAGGAGCGCTTGTGTGGTGCACTCCCATAAATAATCAAAATGAAATTATCGTACTTATTTAATCTATTACTATTTAAGATCTATCGTAAAAAACTCAATACCAATTAAATAATAACCTTTATTCATTATACTTAAGTTTATAGACAGCTCACCACTACCTACACGGCGTACTCCTATAATTTCATAGAAATCAAACGTAACGCGCGAAGCGGAGCGCTTTGGATTGCGCTCCTATGGAAAAAGATTTAGTACATTCGATCAATAGGAAATTCAATAAGAGCGAAAGAGAAGTTTCGACAGAGCTCTGCGCGTGAAATAGAATATTTTCTATGAGGGAAGAGGCAAAATCGGTGCGGCGCTCCGAGCCCGGTTGATCTGCGCGCGCATCCCGCGCGCCATGTTGAGAATGTTGTCACTTGTTTCTAAACAGATCTTAGTCAATTTTAAAGTATGTGCGGGCATGCAATTTTGGCTTTTTTCATTCTAAATAATGAAACAAGAGTTTAAACAGTTAAAGCACATAATTTGTTTGTTGTGAGGTGTTTAAAAATGAATGAATTTAACGTGAGAATGTGAAAAAGTTTACAAAATCGACTCGAGTTAAATTATGGACGACCTTGAACTTTCGTAGCAATGTTACATGTTAGTCAAAAGCAAAAACTTATATATTTTTTAAATCAGATTAATAAGCAAAAACACCGTGGTTGTGTTGTGTGAATGTGATAAAAGTAACTAGCTTATTTTGTTTTTCGTGTTACCTATATGTTTTGTGTTTGGCGCGGGCGCGGGCGCGGGCGACGGCTGTGCGGTGAGTTTGTTTGTTTGGACCGAAACAGGTGTGTTAACAATTTAGCACATCTTTCCATAAAATTTAAATAAAAACATTATATCCATTTGTAAAATGAACTGCAGTTGGCGTCTATCGGTCGTCAAGATATTCATAATACCGAAAATCTATGAGAGAGTTCAATGACCGGGTGGACGGAAACCGACATCTAGGTCCTTTGCGACGGTTAATTGAATGTGTAGGTTTAGTTTTTAGGGTTCCGTACCCAAAGGGTAAAAACGGGACCCTATTATTAAGACTCCGCTGTCCGTCCGTCCGTCCGTCCGTCCCATACAACAAACGTGAATTTTGACCGAAGTTAAGCAACGTCGGGCGGGGTCAGTACTTGGATGGGTGACCGTTTTTTTGCTTGTTTTGCTCTATTTTTTGTTGATGGTGCGGAACCCTCCGTGCGCGAGTCCGACTCGCACTTGGCCGGTTTTTTGTTTTTTATTGTGAGTGAACACCCATAATACATAGCTACCAGCCGCCTCTGATAGAAAGTAAATTATGTTCTCTAAAGCGTTTATGTCAGTTTTGACACTGTCAATGACTCATGGTACGGGCTCTGACACGTGTAACATGTTGAACACGTGTATCCTTTTGTTGCGAAACATAGTTTACCCTCAAGTGCATTAGTGTGGAAGCACCTTTACATTTCGATTCACAAAACCATATACCTACATTTCACAGCATTTGATTTCCGCTACCCATTTCACAGATCAATACTTATAGATGGCGCTTAAATTCGTTCTATCCGACTGGCAATCAACATTCCAACGGTCTATAGTCACCCTTACCTTGGTCGGGGCGCAATACAATTTGGTTGCCAACCACCGTCAGAAGCCTCGTTGTCTATCGGCTCTCATTCTAACGGTATTAGTTTACTCAAACCCATTCGGCGTCAGCAAATATCCATAATGTGATTAAATAAAACTCGTTCCGCGAGCAGTGCAATGAAAATTCGAATATTATTAATTTGTAAAATATATTGTTTGTTCACTCTTCATATATCTTAGATAACACTTACTAACATAAACCTAATGCTATGTATGTATAATGTATATAATTTGTTAAATCGTTCAAGTAAAAAATAATACCTAGATACACTCCTTTTTTGGGCAGTCGTGTGCAATAACATATACTAATCTATGGTCGTGTGAAAGGCATTATTTTCTTGTCAAGGGAAGGTTTCTAGATAATCTAGATAAGTACACCCTCTTCAACAAATTGTAATACCTATGCTTCATAATGCAGGATCTAAAGAAAGGCAATCCTTGAACCGTCCCTATCTCTGCCCCCTAATTGGACCTCTACCTTTCGGTTGCTCTGCTAGATTGAACAATAGACGAATTTAATTACAACATTTGGAATGTTGAAAAGGTATGTCATGTCATCTCGCTTTGAGTGTTCAACTCAAAGCGAGATGACATTCACAGTGCCCATACCTCTCTTATAATGACTTTAGTGTCCTCTAGAAATATCTTTAATATTATTATTTAGATGTAAGAATACAGACAGACAATTAGAAGCGCTGGTGGCCTAGCGGTAAGAGCGTGCGACTTGCAATCCGGAGGTCGTGGGTTCAAATCCTGGCTCGTACCAATGAGTTTTTCGGAACTTATATACGAAATATCATTTGATATTTACCAGTCGCTTTTCGGTGAAGGAAAACATCGTGAGGAAACCGGACTAATCCCAATACGGGCCTAGTTTACCCTCTGGGTTGGAAGGTCAGATGGCAGTCGCTTTCGTAAAACTAGGGCCCACGCCAATTACTGGGATTAGTTGCCAAGCGGACCCCAGGCTCCCATGAGCCGTGGCAAAATGCCGGGACAACGCGAGGAAGATGATGATATACGAAATATCATTTGATATTTACCACTTGCTTTTCGGTGAAGGATAACATCGTGAGGAAACCTGCATACATCCGCGAAGAAATTCAAAGGTGTATGTGAAGTCCCCAATCCGCATTGGGCCAGCGTGGGGACTATAGCCCAAGTCCTCTTGCGAGTGAGAGGAGGCCTGTGCCCAGCAGTGGGAGGTATATACGCTGAATTATTATTTTTATTATTATTTATATAGTTATAGTATGATTCGTGTTTTTTAAGTGTGACTACTTAAAAAACACGAATCAAAATATTTAATAAAATAATTTGATTTGTTCAAAAAGTTGTGTATATATTCTCTTCTTTAATTATCATTTATCATTAAGCGTTTTAAGCGTCATTGTGGACTGAATACTCCTAGTCTTTACCCTTTACTCGTCTGTGCCAGAATATTGTTGACCTCCACGGGCGGACACGCCATACATCAAAAGCGGCCAAGTGCGAGTCGGACTCGCCCATGAAGGGTTCCGTATTTAGGCGATTTATGACGTATAAAAAAAAACTACTTACTAGATCTCGTTCAAACCAATTTTCGGTGGAAGTTTACATGGTAATGTACATCATATATTTTTTTTAGTTTTATCATTCTCTTATTTTAGAAGTTACAGGGGGGGGGACACACATTTTACCACTTTGGAAGTGTCTCTCGCGCAAACTATTCAGTTTAGAAAAAAATCATATTAGAAACCTCAATATCATTTTTGAAGACCTATCCATAGAGACCCCACACGTATGGGTTTGATGAAAAAAAATTTTTTGAGTTTCAGTTCGAAGTATGGGGACTTAATATAAAAGAAATAGACACACAAAGCAGAACAAAAACGTCAACAAATGTGGCCCCAATGACGTTTTCGCAGCATTTGCATTGATGATAAAAACGCTTACGTAAATTTTGAGTCAAGATAAATGTTTCGTACAGAAAAGAGCTTAATGTCGTAAGCAAGTGTCAAATTTGCAAACATAAGTACCAACACTGTAAAAAAAATTAGTCCGATGGCACTAAACGTAACTTATTTACGTCAAACAACGTCAAACGAGAATAATGAATGAATGGAGTCACTTTGGTACACTTTAATAGGTATTACTGTACAGAAAAACCAAGTGAAGTAATAAATAAACCAAATTTAATTTAATCGAGAGCTCAAATAAAATTAATTCGTGGTTCAAATTCAAACAAATTTTATTTTTAATAAGTATACGTCTTTAAATATTAATTTCCTTGAAATAAATTCAACTTATTAAATAAAATAACTGTGTATTTTAGATCTACATCTACTGATTGGATTTTTTTTTATAAAGTCCATACTTTATAAAAAAAATCCTGTGGTTGTCACTGTGTTCAGACAGGTTTAGCATTTACAGTTAGTCGATATAAGCCCTTATTGGTGGTGTATATGTCGGAAACAGGGAAATGGGCCGAATACACAAGTGCCGTTTTGCCTTGTTTAAAACTGCATCACCCCTATCTCTTGCTATAATTAAATAGCAGTCCACTTTTCATATCGCATAGGTTTTCTTGGAAATCTTGAATTTAAACATAATATTATTCCTTACGAATTCCATATAAAAATATAAAAAAATATTGACCTCACATCGACTCATTAGTTTTTTGTTCCTTGACATTCCTTCTTTGATACTAGCAAATTAATTTATTCAAAACCATAAAATTACCACCAGATTACATAAATTATGTAATGCTATCCAAAGAATTAACCGAAAGAAATACATTCCATCCTTTTTCCTTGTTTTATCATTGTTATTTTTACATATTTTAACATCACATTTCGTAATTGTTGACAACTTGAAATTTGAGCGTTTCAAACAAGACTAAACGAAAAAGTAACGCGTGATCTGTTTTAACGTTACTTTTGTGGGGCCATTTTTTGCGGCTGATTGGGTATCTAGTTCTTTATTCTATATCAATGGGGGAACCCCAAAAATTTATTGTTTTTTTTCTATTTTTGTGTGAAAATCTTAATGCGGTTTACAGAATACATCTACTTACCAAGTTTCAACAGTATAGTTCTTTTAGTTTCGGAGAAAAGTGGCTGTGACATACGGACGGACAGACAGACGGACAGACGGACAGACAGACAGACATGACGAATCTATAAGGGTTCCGTTTTTTGCCATTTGGCTACGGAACCCTAAAAATGATTTGCGTTTATATGTGTGCGCGGCACGTCTGTACACGCGTCATTGAGTTTCTGACAGAATCCTGACGGAATCTCAGTAGAGCGACTTCTTATTCTGTGCCTCCCTTGGAGGATATAATCAAACGGAGACGCCTTGTCTGTAATTTTCTGTACAAAACAGTCTGCCGATTTTTGCGGGGGAGGGGAAAGTCAAATGTATGCGTAACGTAAAAATAGCCATGTCAGATAAACGTCAGTCCATACATTGTGTATGACCGTTGGCCGCCTATTTTCGACAGAGGGGAAAGCCTGTTAATGGCTACTCCGTTTAGTTGTATCCTCTAAGGTGCCTCCACCATCAGTTTTGCGACGATCAATCACATACAGGGTATATTTGCCGAAACTCATACTTTGGCAAACCCTGCCCCACTATTATGACGTTGTTTAGATGAATACTTACTTACACACTATTGTATACTACGATCTAGGAAATCACTACATAGTATAAAACAAAGTCGCTTCCCGCTGTCTATCTGTCCCTATTTATGCTTAGATCTTTAAAACTACGCAACGGATTTTAATGCGGTTTTTTTTGGAGTAATTCAAGAGGAAGGTTTATAATATGTATAATTTGTTAACCCGTGCAAAGCCGGGGTGGGTCGCCAGTAATAAATATAATAATGCCATGCCAATGTGGTTGGTAGGTACTAGGTAGGTAGATAACTGACACCCCCTGCCAACAAATTTCATTGCAACTTAAACTGTGCTTTTCACGTCGATTGCGAAGAAAATGTTTAAATTGTGAAATTCATGGTATTTAGAACAATTAGGTAAATTTCGAGTATAAATTCTCATTCCCGGGAATTTAGTCTTTGGGAAAAATTCCGGGAAGGAAAAAATTCCAGGATCTAGATATAAAGAAGCGAACGAAAAATACTTTTACACAAATATCTACACAATACTCTTGTCAAGGCGTTAGAATAAGCATTTTCAGACATTTTACAGTACATTTTATTTTAAGTAGGTACCTTGAATTGAACATGTTTATACCTACAGAAACACGTAATTTCGTAGACATTATTGTAATTTGATTTGTTGTTCTAAAATTACTTTTCTTTAGGTCTCAAAAGAAATAGATTATAGGATAGGTACTTTCACCCTAAAATAACTTGTATGTTTGAACAGATGTTTATACATAATTGATTATGTATGTATTCTCACGCACGTCACATGATTATCTTATCTTAAACCTTTAAACGAGCAATTCTTGTTTATTTATTTATATATATATATATATATTTCGGGGATCTCGGAAAGGGCTCTAACGTTTTCGATTAAATTTGCTATATGGATGTTTTCGGGGGCGAAAAATCGATCTAGCTAGGTCTTATCTCTGAGAAAACGCGCATTTTTGAGTTTTTATGTTTTCCGAGAAAAGCTCGGTCTCCCAGATATTTAAGTATTACCTATACTAATACCCAGCACATCTTGTCTTTGCACACAAATTCATGGATTATATTTTCTAATGAGATTCGTTTTCAAAGAGATCAGATAATTGAAAACCAATTTCCACTTAGTCGATATAGGTTTTATTTCTTTTTGCTTTGTCTTATATTCTTTAATCATTTGCAGGCAATGGAATTTGTATTATTACAAGTGTAAGTAAGTCTGAAGTAAGTACACAAACACAACAGTGTTTTTGAAAATTGGATAGTGCGTTCAAATTTGAAATCGTGAAGGATGGTTTCTTAAAAATGTTAGTTTCAAATTTGTTTATCGAAACAAAAAATGGAAACAGTATAATTTAAGAGTGGAATAACCTAAATTTGTAGTTGTCATATACATTTTTTAAAAATATAAAAACTTACAAACGTAAAACTCCGTTAGACTCCCTTACAAACGTAAAAAAAGAATATATTTTCAGGAAAAACCCTCTCCAGATTTTTCCCCACGTGTAACCATTAGTATTTTGCTTACATACAATATTCAACGCATATTTGCATAATGCGAACCCTTTTCGCGATTTGTGGACAGGCTGTTTGAGTAACCCACTGGTATTCGAGCATTTTCAAACACTAAGGTAAGGGGTCGGTACTAAACCGATCGTCACCGTTAAAGCGTTCGCTTAATTTTATATAGGTACCTACCGGGTGGGACCTGTAACACGGGTGTGTCCTGTAACACGAGCAAAAATGTAAACAAAATTATATTGTACTCCTCAAACGATAAAACTTTTGTTTAACTTGTGTTTTGTTTTTGTTTTGCTGTGTGTGTTTTGAATCCTTTAGACTTCATATTTTTCATACAAAATAAATATTGTCTATATACCGTAAAATGGGGTGAGTAGGTGCAAAACTGACATTCAAACCTCGATAACATTTTATTTTTAGATATGCAAACTGAATGGTGTATATAATAAGTGTTCCGGAAGTTTGTATTTTCGTTTTTATTTTATTTTGGGTAGTTCCATTTCATAACTTTGACGATAAACAGGAAAACCCACCTCACCCCGTAGTCCCTCGTATTTGGGGTGAGTTGGGTTTTCATACAAAGGTGATTTTGGAAGATTGTTGGATCGATTTTTTTTTATTATGAGTATTACTATAGCTCCAATTTAAATTGGAATGCATTGTTTTTGTGGCAGTAGCCTTAAAAAAACCATCTCACCCCCTTTCAAACCTTCTCTCCCCATTCATAACCCAACTGTCCCCGCGAAGCCTACTCACCCCATTTTACGGTACAATGTACGCTGACATAATTGTGATTGATGTTACTTGTCACGCTTCAAACATAACAAAATTCGCAATACCTACATTGCGTTTTAGAATAAACTTTAAATTGTCCTAAAAATCAAAACACAAGTTATTTTTAAAAGCCGCTGAACAAATGTTGGTCAGTTTTAGGAGTATAGTCACAGATTATATAATAGTTCTTACGAACAGATACTTATCTCTCAAAGAAAACGCAAATACCTACCGTTTTAATACCTACACTAAAATACAATGGAATGACCTTCAACGCGCCGCTGCGCACCGGCGCAACGCTAGGGTTGCCGACGCTTAGAAATGATTTACTAATATAAGATACCTACCTACTTAGGTAGGTACAAATATAAGTTTTAATTGTCAAACTAACATTAGAACTGGTTATATAATAGCGTAAAATAACCATGAGCAAGATAAGTTGCAATAAGTAATTACAATATTCCGTTTATGCGTTTCATTCCGACGAGTGACTGCGAGATATTTTAAAAGGTCATATCTCCCTGCAGTAAACGCAGTGTTTACGCCGTTTTATAAACCGCGCAATGAATAAATAATTCAATACCACCTAAGTAGCTTGTAGCTTGCAACCACAATTGAAACTATCGTAAAAATAAAACCAAAAGTACTTGTATTGAGAATGTCTACCTACTTTTCCTATCTATCGGAAGAGCAAAAACGGTATTTTTTATTAGTTTTGTTGTTTCTGCATTCATCCACACTACAAGTAGCGTTATTTGTTCATTGGTTCAAGACATTTCTTTCGCATACATTTTAGCATATTCGAGCGCGCGGCGCGCGACGTGCGTGCGTGAGCGCGCGTGGCAACCAACTGGCTTGCTTTTCTACCGTGAACGGGAACGGATTCGTAGGTATAAAACCGAGCTCGCGCGGAGAGTTCCATAGGCCTGGTATAGTATAGCCTACGAGATTATTTTTTGTATAGTTGAATTTTTTGCTCATGTTACAGGACACAACAGTATATTATACCCAGTATATTATTATTATATTATTAGCCTAAAGTATTATGAGTCTAAATACATAAATTAATTTACTAGATGTTTTCACGATTAACACACTTTATACTTTTACAGGGTCGAACTGGCCCCATGCCGCAATGAACGTGTTGAGGGACCCACTGATTACCAGTCCGCCGGACGATATTGGCCTGTCAGTTGTTCGGAGCTGTCAACTTTTTGTTCTAACTGACAGGTCGATATCGTCCGGCGGACTGTTAATCAATGGGCCCCTTTAAACTTACCCAGCATCCGGATGATGGCTTTCCGAGACTTGGCCTGCCGCGTCTCCCCGTGCACGTGTCCGTTCAGCAGGCCCATCTTCGTCTTCTCTGACACCTTTGTCGATCTGAAACAAACAAGATTATTTTTCATTTCTTCACTTTCAAACCATGCGCACAAAGTTAAAATGGCCGTTTTTGTTTTGAGTTAATAGATCGATGAATCCAGCAACATAAAAACTAATTTGATGTATTCAAAAGGTACTTTAATACAAGATACAGTACGTAGCGGCCCCCTTTTTCAAATATCTTTCGTTAAATTTAAATTTACGATTTTTTAGTAGTGGCGCTAATAGTGTGTACGTTGATGGGCTCTTAAGTAAGTTCTATTTCTTATTTTTTACGATAAGCAAATTAGCTCCCCATTCCATAAATAAAGAAACTTTTGTCTAAATTGTTAATTGAAAGTAACCTTAAGAAATACTATTGAATTTCATACTTAGTATAGTATTTTTTTAAACGCACATCAATTTTTGCCCGTCCGTCGCAGTAGGCGGGCTCGAAAGGGGTATCTACAAAAATACCCCTTTCGAGCCCGCCTACTGCGACGGACGGGCAAAAATTGATGTGCGTTTAAAAAAATACTATACTACCTACCTTTTTGTAGACCTATTGATCTAACTGTTTTCAACCAGATACCTCTGAGAGCGATAATACATTATTTACCTATATTAAAGAAAAGATGAAGAAATGACCGCTTTGCGAAAGACTCAAACTTGCGACCTTTCGCAACACCGATCCGATCGCTCTTATAAAACCGTCGCAGCTGCAATTGACATCCAAACATCAACTGTATACAAATTATACTTTGAGTGACGTAACGATTAATCACATTTTTCTACTCCAGCACTTAAATGTGTCAATTAAATGACTGACAGTGATATCTAAAGCAATGTCATTTGAATGCTTTGTCTATAGGCTCATAAGATGACTGCTAGCAGTCATCTTATGAGTATAATACAACTGCTTTATTTTTTTTAAAGATACAAGTTCCGATCATCTTGATTGAAAGAGGTATGTTTTCATTTACAATAATAACTCTTTTTTTTTTTAAATAATAACTCAATTTTTTTTAAATAATAACTCTTTTTTTTTAAATAATATCTCTTTTTTTTAATAATAACTTTTTTTTTAATAATAACTTTTTTTTTTTTTTTTTTTTTTTTTTTTTGCTGCAGCTGTCATAGAAAAAGTAATGTATGCAACAGCTCATAATTGGTTCTTAAAATTCTCGGGTCTTTTTTTACAAAACTCGACTACGTCTCGTTTTGTAACTTCGACCCTTGAATTTTAAGAACCCTTATTATATCACTGTTGCATAAACTACTATTAAATTACAAACAGATGCAAAGCAACTTTTTAAATTGAAATGGAATAATTTCTTTCTTGAACATTTATTTTTACTTATAGTTTCTAACAGTTTGTGGCGAGTAAACATAAAAGCAAACTTAATTAAATTGAAATATTAAAGCAGTAGGATATTTAGGTCGAATTCCGAAAGGTGCATAAGTAAAAGCTTTTCTTTTCTGAAGGTTGCCTAAAAGAACCTGTTTAGCCGTTACTTCACCTGTTGTTACTTGTCCTGTTTACGTTACGTTGTTACCTTTGTCACGCGTATCTCACTCCGCGATTTCATCGCTTTGCTACAGGTAGCTAAAAGTACGTCCGTTCGGCCCCAATTTTGGGGAAAGCCATAAGCCGCGCGTGGCGCTGTCGCCACCTAGCGGCTATATCTGTGCTGATCGTAACAGACGCGTTTTGTTAGAGAGTGAGTCTTCTGTACTTAGTACTATTATTTATACTGTGCCTTTGTGCAATAATTACGCCTGTGCTCTGGGTTGTATTTGTTTGCGTTTTTTTTTTATTGTAAATGTGCATTGTGATTATAAGTTAATTTACATCTCTGTCTCTACTAGCGCTTCCGTCGATACGAACATTCGTCCGCGTTTCAATGTGTTTTCGTTTTAACATAGCATTGATGCATAGTGTTTGTGTTGTTATATGTAATAAATTCAATTCCTTAGGTACACGTTGTTTTCCGAGGAAATTAATGTTTTTTACACGTCATATCTGAAATCTGTGTCGCGCATTACACAGTGCACAATTGTATATCTCGCGATAAATGTGTTAAAGCAGCGCGCGTTGTTGTTTCTTGTTTTTCTTGTCGTTTGCTATTATTGTATCCGCCGGACGTACAATATTATTTGATATTGTAACTATTTCATCGCGTATAATGTAATTTTTCCATAACATTTTTTTCTCCACATTGTCTTAATCTTAATTGTTACCATTATGGGACATTGTTGTCTTTTAAATAAATAAATTTAATTGAATTGAATTGAATTGTGTCAATTCGCTTGAGCGACAAGCAAGTTGGTTTGTTGTTGCGCGCGATTATTCATCACTTTTTTGACAACTTTATTGTGTCCCTTCTTTTCAGGTCACCGAGGTTAAGAGCCATAGTGAACCGTGCTTTAAGGTTACTTTTTACAATTCACTAGTTTTGGTTGTCACATGACGATATTTTCATTCAAGGTTATCAACTAAGCTCTCATAAGTTTATAAGTTATTAACGATGAGATGTTATATACTATTTTCTTTGAACAGGCACAACTTTTCGTCTTGTTAGCTTTCGCTCTGATTCGACAAATTATTGACGTATCTTAAAGTTCGAATCAAGCCGTTTGTTGGGATAAACTTATCTTAAAAGTAATTTGATCGAAAGTTCTAAAGCTCCTGAGCCGCGCTGAGTAAATCTTTCCTTATTTAGAAACAAAGGCGTTAAATATAATTAATTATTAAGTAAGTTGTCTAGTTAAAGAAATCAACCATAAACAATCTAGATCAAAAGTCAAAACAACATAAATAACAAAGTGTTGAGCAAACTTGAACCTATTGTAAAGTTGTATATGGTTAGTTTTACGAGAGGCTGTATGCGAAAGCGTACTCGAGAATTTACTTGTACCCGTGACCTAGAGTTCCATGATGACTTAGCCCAAATCTCTTTTACTTGACCAAACTTGACTGATAACTTATTTGTCTGCTAGATGGATCAATAGATATAGGAAGGTTATTTGACAAAATATCCTATTAATTAACATTTAATAGGACTTCTATAGGTATTAATTAGCGTTAAAGGCTCAAAACCAGAATCGGCCTCTAAATTTAAGCCATTTTATTATTCTATTATTGTAAATTTTTAGATTCATTTTTTTTACTTTGATTTTTATTGATGACAGTAAGTAAGAAGTAATAATATATGAAGTACTTACGTCTATTTCGTATATAATACTAATTGTTAAGTATAATTTTAAAAACTTATTTTGTGAATATTAATCATTAATTAATATTGAAACTTGTAAAATATCAATAAAGTTAAACACAAAAGTTATTATGTCTCAAGCCATTATTAAAAAGTTGAGAAATCACTTCTTAATAAATTGAAATCGAAATGTACCTACCTTTAATAACGCTTCTAAGCCAAATCTTCATTAATTTAAGTAGATACATAATTGTTTGACCTACATCTCAATTAATTGAGTCCCTCGAAATTTCATTCAGGCACCAAACTTCTATTGAAAACAGATTTGTTAGTAGATAAAGAAAACCTTTTAAGTTGTTAGATTAGTTGACTAAAAAGGAATCTTTGCAAAGCCTTGCTCCACGCTTTATGTTTAATACCACAAACCTGTCCTGTTGATCTTCATCATCACCATTGGTCTTTGACATCAACTATATGATGGATTAAGTAGCTTCTACAACTACATAATAATCATAATCATATTTTTTTATTGCATGAAAGTGAGTAAGAAGCGGGACTTACGCAAATGACTAAAGTGTCATTCTAAGGAACTTGCTAACTATGTAAACAAAAGTCACTAGTAAATTTACATTCAGAGACAATTTCAGTATGACGGTATGTGTACATAGTTAGCAAGTTCATTGAATGACACTTTAGTAAGTCCAATGTGAGAGCGGCAGCCGCCACCGCATATCTGACAAGTGAATGTCATGCTCGGTGATGAAGGAATTCAGCGCGCCTCAATGAGTGTTTCAATTTTCACATAGTTTGAAGAATTCTAATAAAGAAGAAGAAGAAGGGAGTAGATGGATAAACCCATTCTTCATCGTGTGCAACTATTTACTCCCTCACCCAGGTTCTTCTTCCAGTGGTCGCGGTCTTCAGCCTCCTTTTCCCAGTCGGTACAATTAATCCTAAAGGAAATGGTTGCCCAACTAATAGATAGTCAATAGAGGTAAACAGTGGCGTAGCTAGGCGTGGGCGAAGTGGGCCGTCGCCCACGGCCTCGCGCCCCAAGAGGGGCCTCGCGCGAGACCCCTTCGGGCACAGCGAAAGAAAAGGGCCTCGCAGATTGCGATTTCGCCCACGGCTAGTTCACGCTACGCCACTGGAGGTAAAATAACAAAAATAGGTAAAATAAAATAAGTGTGACTGTGTGACAAGCCTAACTGGCCTTCATACCAGGGCCTATTTATTTAACATTAATTAGTGTTCAGTGCGAGTTCATACATTTGCCACCAGACGCAAATAGCACGTAACAAATGAAGGAACTCGCAATACATACTAATCAATGTGTAAACAGGACCCAATGTGAAAAAGAGCCACACTTATCCCGCATCCGCACTTCGCCGTATTGATCTTACTATATACAGTTAGCAGCAATAGTTGCTAAGCGGGCGAGGTGTTTAAAATTATCTTGACGCGACTTTATTGTTAAGAGAATAAGAGCGCGTCAAGGTAATTTTGAACACCTTGCCCGCTTAGCAACTATTGCTGCTGACTGTATAAGACAAAGTAAAAAAGTTACGTAAATCCCCACGTTAGTTTTTTTACCAAAGCTAAGAACGCGGATAATGATTCAACATCTATCACGTTCATGAGTCACATCATAAGCCATGTCATGTTCGTGACATTGACATCGTGTTCTAGTTTTTTCTACCTGATACTTATACCGAGAGCGTCGAGCGTGTGAAATACGCCGTTGTCGTAAATGTAGGACAGATATTTTCCAAGACAGGTCGATTCAGATTAACAACTTGTTACAGTACAACTTTGGGAACAAATCAAATTACTATTTATTTTATGAAATATTTTGATTTTTATTTTTAAAGTAGTTAAATAAATAAATAATAAATAACTATTATAGGACATTCTTAGACAGAAGTCCCACAGTAAGCTCAAGAAGGCTTGTGTTGTGGGTACTCGGACAACGCTTTATTGTATAATATATAATATACAATACAAATACATAAATACATAGAAAACACCCAAGACTCAGGAACAAATATCTGTGATCATCACACAAATAAATGGCCTTACCGGGATTCGAGCCTAGGACCGCGGTTTCACAGACAGGGTCATACCCACTAGGCCAGACCAGTCGTCAAAGTCGTCAGTTACACTAGTATAACTGAAATTATAGAAGCCATACATAATATTAAATGGCGAGGTGGCCTGGTTAAGGACATAAGCCGCGATAGCTAAAGACACCAGTTCGAATCCAGCCTTCACCACTTAGGGGCTTCGTTACTTATTCTTTAGTATAGGTATGACATCTATTTCAGGTTTATAACTTGTTACAGTTTTGAACTGGTCTCGATTGAAGATCGTTTACGCTGACTGGTGCATACGAAAAGAAGTGAGTCGTGGGTGAGATACACACCAATGACCAAGACAATGATTTGATGATGATGATGACATCATCAAGGTCGTTTCAAAACCGTAACAAGTCGTGGAACCTGAATCGGGCTCCTTGTCAAAAATGTAGGACAATTCTATTTCCCAAGTTAGAAATAGAATTTGCAACCAGTTACGCCACCCTCCCTTTGAGTTAAGTATTTTCGTTTGTTATCGGTAGGTACTTTACCTACTCATAATAATATGTTTTGACTCTTTCGCGTTGTTTAGACCACCCAAAGTGCATATTATTTGTAAGAAAAAAATTTATTTTATTTGGATACTAAAATTGCCCTATTAATGGCGTAATATGACGTCATAAATTATAAGACACGGTGTAGTAAACCAATGACATGTTAATCTATTGTATTTGTAGCGGCTCCCAAGGAGAAGCTCCCTGTTGCCAGAGTGGATGAGGAGGATTTCACACTGGTATCAAGAAAGAAGAAGGCGCGCACGGCGCCTCGCAAGACTCAGTGTGGTACCGCCGAACCGGCTAATTCTGGCTTGCGGATTGCTACACCGAGTAAGGTGCTGTACGTATCGCGCTTGCATTACACCGCCACGGCTGCTGAAGTGGTGGAGTATGTACACCAGAAGACAGGTTACACGCTTAGGGTGTTCCAGCTTCGATCGCGCCACTACTTTCACTTCAACTCTCTTGTGGTGGGCATGCCGCGACCGCTGCAGGGGACCATCGAGTGCGCCGACTTCTGGCCGAAAGGTGTCGTGTTTCGGAGGTTCCGGGGCAAACTGCCGAATCCGACACAAGAGCAGCCGATACAACGGAGCCACGCCGTTTTGTCGACTAAATAACTAGTGTTTAGTTTTAAGTTTATAAAGTACAGTATATGTATATTCGTCTGTAAGGTATTTGTAATATGGGCTTTGTTGCCTGATTTAAATTTCTAAATAAATAAAATAACCTTTTGTGCACTCCTACGCTTTAGATTAAAATCGAACAATACCTGAGCTGAAAGAATTCATTGACTTCAATCCGACGGCCGTTCAAGTGTGAAAGGGGCTATAAGCTTTATGAATGAACCACTACGCTACCTGCGAGCACGAATACAATAGCGGGTTACCTAAAACCTATTTGTACAGGTACCCTTAAACTGTTTTTTTATTACTTACTACTTACGTACGTACTTTTGATTATTGATTACGGTAATAACAGCGTTAAAAAAACACGAGTTAAAAATTGCCTACTCCAGAGCACACAGTCGCTGTGGCCGAAATCGGCCAGGAGAGCATCATCATCATCATAACAGGTCTAATAGAAAACTAATTTTATAATAAATTATTTTTAATATATCTTTAAAATAAACTTTGGATTCCGTATACTTATGCCCACTGCCCGTAACCAGCGGTACTATGTGGTATGTATGTGGCCACTACCCTGCTAGCCATACATAGAAGTTTTAAGGGTTAGTCAGATCTTTACTACTCGTAATCGTTGACATAATAAAACCAAAGTAAAAGTGATAAAATAGAGCACAGTAAAATGAGGTCAGAAAATAAAAGTTACTTTTTTATTATGCTAGTTTTAGCGATGAAAAAAAGCGTTTCATTAATAGTAATAGTCTAATAGTCTAACTAAACCTTATTTATCACGTGAATACCCTGCAATAAGTGACCACATACATACCACTTGCCTTGATCCTAAACGGGCAGAGGGTCATACGAACCACAAACTTTGAGAGCGTATATTCTACCAACAAAAATGTGCCTGGTCTGTAACTAGGAGCAGCGACGACACATCGCTCTCATCGATCTGCCGTGTTATTTAAAAGACAGAACGTGATATTCCTAAGCAAATTTTAATCAGATTAATGGTCATGAAATGCCGCCGACACTAGTTACCTACTTATTTAAAGTGTCATTCAATAGAACTTGCTAACTATGTAAACAAACCGCCATACTAAAATTGACACTGAATGTCAATTTACTAGTAACTTTTGTTTACATAGTTAGCAAGTTCTATTGAATGACACTTTACATGGCATGAACCGTTTGAAATTTAAAGTAATTTAGATTTAGTTTCTTTTCAATTCCCAAATCAAAGTAACACGAGCAGAATAATTCTGGTACCTACACGAAGTGATTATGTTGTACATATCGGGTGGAACGTAAGGCAATCATTTTAATGATTTTGTTTTACTTTTTAACCCAGCTTTACGATTATAATACCTCGATTCTAGATCACTTAGATAACACTATCCTTTCAGCTCAGTCTCTAGAAATGTTCCATCCTGTATAAACACAGGTAATGTAATTGTAAGCCAAAAATCTGTTAGAAATTATTACTTTTATAACCTAAAAAAGCAGTCTCTTAAAATAAACGAATTTTAAAAAAGCACCTTGCATATTATGAATACTTATACCAACTTTTGGCCGCGAGTTCGTCTGCGTGGAATTATAGAAGAGAGAATTAGAGTTAATGAATTATTTCGAAGTTCGAACAATGATGAACGTTGAGGTGAATCACCTTTCACTTCACGAAGAGGTGAACGACACCCCACTGACCCCTAACCGTAACCGAAGTTTTTAAGGAAATTTTCATGAACAGATTAATACTTTGTCATTTTATTTTTCAGCGTGATTCGAATTTTAAGATAGGTACCTACGAAAAAAATTAGCTAAAAATACGATATGGATCGGATATGTAACTTTTTACGAATGAGACTGCCATTTGATCTTCCAACCCAGAGGGGAAACTATAGGCCTTATTAGGATTAGTCCAGTTTCCTCACGATGTTTTCTTTCGCCGAAAAGCAACTGGTAAATATTAAAAAAAATCACGAACATAGGTCCAAAATGCACTTTAAAAAATTAAAATAAATTTTGGACAAAAACTAAAAATATGAAAATTATGTCTAAAAATTTGCAATATTATGCTGGAGGGATCTCGGCGATTTTTTTTATTATTATTTAAAAGCACTTTATTCGCAAAACACCACATTTCCAAAATGCCTTATATCGACGTGGTATCATAATTATAAGTTATACACCTAAACCTTCCTCAAGAATCACTCTATTGATAGGTGAAAATCGTATAAGTTATTTTATAAGATGTAATGAATTGTCATTTTGTGCTATATTTGTGGATGATAGGTTACGTGACAGTCGTGCACATTTCTAATATCCATAATTTACCCTTCAACGCAAAAATGACAACTTCACAGTACGCGAGTAATAGGAGTAAGGGCACATTAAATACGAGTATGCCCCACATTACAATGTTTATGTAACATTAGACGACGAAAGGCAAATCTTATAAATTCAGCGCTTTTTCGCAAATAAATGATGCGCAAACCTTTATAACAAAAGGATTTAAGGAAAGTAACGTCCTTTGACGACCCTAGTTCCTGGGCTATAACCGCAAAAATTGAAGTTCGCAAATTGCGGGAATTTTTCTCTGTCCCTCTAATTACGCCTTCATTGGCGTGAAAGAGAAAGATCCCCGCAATTTGCGAATTTCGGTTTTCGCGGTAGCCCCTCTGTTTCTGATTTTACTCTTCATGTTACACCAATGTTACACACTTCTATTCTTACTTGTTTCTCTGAAGATCCAATTAGTCTATGAAACTCGAACAAACAGTGCCTCTAGCAAGGGTATGATTGTTACGCTACAAGCCTCAAAGCGCATTAGATCCTATTTCTATCCAATTATCAGAATATTCTGTAAGATTTATTTCTTTGAAATTCCATCCGCACGTATATAAATTATTTGCATGTACACTGCTGCGGTCTTTAATATACAGAATGTGTCAAAAATAACTGCGGTTTACGTTTATTCAATCATCTTCTAGTCCTTTATCTCATGAATGCTGTGAAATAGTTTATTTTATGTACAGTCAACAACCCTATTGATTGTATGATGAGATTGAACAAGCTCTTAAAAAGAATCCTCGAATTTTTAGTATAAGGACTCAAATCTAACATAACCTCTGCTGCTCTGCAACGGCTTTGCAGACAAAATGAGGAGAAAGTACCACTATAAACGTCATATATTTTTATTGGAATTTTACGTGTCCCGTGGCAGTCACTCGGCGCAGACTTTGCAGTGACGGAGTGTGCACTTCAAAGTCTGTGCCGAGTGACTTAATACGTGCAGTCGTCATTCATTTTAGTATGAAAATTGACAATAACTCCGACGGCGTCAGGCCGCACCCCTAACGTAGCACCAGTAGTGCAGCTGCGGTTGGAAATGGAACGTCACCTTTACCTGATATGCAAGCCCATCCTGACATAGAGGCAGAGGATGAGCACACCCGGCACGAAGAAGAAGAAGATGCTGCTCAGCTCGAGGAGTGGAGAAGGAGCCATGAGGGCGCAGAATGCGGACTGCGTCGAGATGTTGCCAGAATCTGCGGAGAAAATTTTAAAATAGTTAACCCATTCAGTACTGATGTGTCGTCGGAATTTTTCCAAAATTGCGAAATCTACTCCTGGAAAATTCCGAAAACTTCTCATATTTTTGTATGGGGATTGAAATTCTCAATTTCCAGAGAAACACGCGAGTGTCTAAAATACTTGAACCCGCCTTGGGACAGCGTGGGGACTAGTCGTCGATTATCTTGAAAGGTCAAAGGCTGCTTTTGTAATCAACTTTATATTTCCAAGTGAAATTAAACCAATTTTCCAAGTCATGTCAGGCTGGTGGTGATACGTACTAAGGTATAATTATCAGCCTAAGCAGGTAGGTATATTATTATGTATGTAGCAAATAAACTAATTTTGTGTGAGAGGTCACCCAAAATCCAAATACAGTATCCATACCACAGACAAGACATCCTCCAGACTGAGCATAGTAGCGCTACCCCCTCTGCCATAAATATACGGTAGTTTTACTCCATTTTCGAGTCAAAGTGTCTTTGTGTGACGTCCGTGTCTTTGAACGGACCAATCACGGCACGGGACTCGGTCCCCCCGCACCCCAGTATTTTTGGCAGCATCAGTTTCATGAAATAATTGCTCTAAACTCCGTCTAGAGGATTCCTAGTCTATGCTCCATACTCTCCATTCATTCGGGGGTAAAAAGTAAGTACCTACCTAAGTAATATTAATACAGTTTTTGTATGAAACAAGGTATATGTAACAGCAGATACATAATTGAAAGTGGGAATTTATCCATAAAAGTAATAATATTCACAGCATTGAGAAACGACCGTTACGTTAGACTAAGATAAGTCTGCAACGATTTTGATAGCACACGCAGTGCAAGTGTTATACGTCATAATTTGATAGAAGTTTGATGTTTAAAATACGAGTAACACTTGCACTGCATGTGCTATCAAAATCGTTGCAAACTTATCTTGGTCTGACTCTAGTGGTATATGAAACAGATATTCATTAGGTTTTTAGTGACTTTGTCAAAATGGAAGCTCTGTGCCAACTGGTTAGCTGCCAAGTATCGGTTTGGACCATTCTTTTTAAACACATTACTTAAATTTGGCTTTTTTATGAATGAATAAGAAACTACGAGTTCTAGGCGTGGCTGAATAAAATCTATTGGTGTGATTCTGTACCGGCCCTAATTCTTCGTTTCTAAACATTTCATAAACCTAATAAGCCGAGCTGATAAATAACTGAAGGAAAAAAAATTGCTCTTCCTGCCATAAAATTACGTTGCGTTGAACGGACTACGGAAATTAAAAACAAATTAACCAGCTTAGATCGACAGGATTTATGTACTTGAAACGCAATTCTGATTTTACAAGTTATCAAACATTATGATATTGATACTGATTTAAACATTCACGATTTTTACACATTATTTAAGTTTTAAGATTTACCTCCGACGTTCTCCGAGACCACGGAGACAGCACCGTCCTCAAAACGTCGGAAGTAAATCTTAAAACTTAGATACGCGATTAAGACCCGTTGTACAATTTAATAATTTTGATATTGTTACGATAGATACGATCACAGTGCTCACGAGCATCAGCGATCGTACCATATCAAAATCAAAATCTTAACAGGAGCATTCCACCGTTACGTAATTTGCACTCATTTTTGTGTAACTGGCGTAAATTGGCCACTAGACACTCGTTTTTAATGAACTCAATTTTGCAGTGAAATTGCCTTTTATCGTACCTAATCGTAAGCAATTTTCTCCCCAAAATGAAACGGATATTATTAACGTTTTGTGAATGGCTTAAAAAAGATTACGTACGTAGGCCCCACTATAGACTTGTGTGTTGTGAGTGCCCTAAGAAATTTGTGACGTACAAAATTATTATTATAAACCTATACAGTGTCCCACTGCTGGGCAAAGGCAAAAAAATTAACGGCGTAAAAAATAATTAACACAATTGAAATTTATAGAGCGTGTAGCAACAATGAATTGAATTACGTTTAATTTGAATTTCTCTGGTTGCCTGCGTCATTAATCTATTGTGTTAGTACAATAGCTCGCACAGCGGCCTATTCGCGTATTCAAATCATCAATACCTAATGCCGTAACGAGCTTCAATCGGCGCCTGCTATTTTGTGGATTAAAATCCAGACCTTGAAACTTGAAACGTACCCGAAGCGCAAAACTTTTTAATGACATGACTGTTTGGCCAGACAGGATCGAGTCCTGCAGAAATCTACGCCACGAAATGAAAAAATAAAATAACCTAAATTAGTTACATTAAATTAAATATTTTTTTAATTCATTATTAAATTATAAAAAAAAACCGGTAATAAGGATTTAATAAAAAAAATCTACCTTAAGTCGTAACATAGGCATCTCACGCGCACCCATAAGCAAATGCCTTATGAAACGACTCCTGACGGTCTAGCATGAGTTGCTTTCTCGCGCGCGACTTCATACATCAAGCGCGACGCTACGCTACGCATCTCACACGCGACTTCAAGTATGGACTCGCATGCGAGAACGCAACTTATGCTAGACCGCCTAATTCCTTTTCATCAGTACCAATAGCCATAACCAGCGTGAACCGTTAATTGGTGCTCACGGTCAAGTCAAGGTCTTATCAAAATAAGATGAAAACAATATCAAATTATTGAAACAGAATTAGCCACTTTGTAGTTATTCAAGCTATAACTTTTGAGCTACTCTGCTTATATTATAATTACCTGACAAATAATAATATAGTAGGTCGTAAATTCAGTGTTGACTTATTATAGATACCGGAAAGTTACACTAGGTACGATTTATCTTAACCAATTTAATCTCAAGGGACTGGGGATTGGTGAGACAGGGCCAGTAATCAAGCATTTCCATCAAATTACTGACGATTTCATCCTAATTTCGACGTTTCTGGGTTATTAATTCATTAGGTTAGGAATCTTTTAGTTAATTGAATCAGTAATAAAAAATTCTCCTCTCCGTTGGTCTTATTTTATTTGTCGTATTTAACGTTTAGAAATAAGAGTCTTAATTACTCACTAGAATCACTAGATAAATACTTGTTACTTGGTAAATATTCGTTGTAGTTAAAGACAGAAAACAAGCAGCGATGCTTTAGGTTTTACTTGGCGCATAAAGCTGAGTAATATTTATTCCTGTACCAGTTATAAAGCAAAAGGTTCGTTAATTTTAATAACAAAACTTTCGGGAGACACAGACATGTAATAAAAATTAGCCAAGAGCATGTCGGGCCATGCTCAGTGTAGGGTTCCGTAGTTACCATTCTGTCAGAATAGACTAAAAACAAGTGAGTCTAAACTGTAAAATTATTCAATGTTAGTACGTCTCACAACAGTTTAAATTCGATTGTCTACAAACATTTTACTTGACAGCTACTTCATATTTTCAATCTCGTACCCATTAAGGCCACTCAGTAAATATAAATGAACTGTCATAGAGATCATAATTCGCCGCGAGAATAGAGCTCGGGACTTACTTGGTGGATAATCCCTGTAGCTAATGTCCGTGTAAACCGCAAGGGGCGTAGCGCAAATCGCAGATATAATCCACAGAACCAGGATGATTCTCGAGGCCCGCGTTAGTCCCGCCATCGCGTACAGGTGCAAAGGCTGACATATGGCCAGGTAGCGTTCGAGGGAGAACGCTGAGATCGTCAGCACGGACACGTACGTGGCTCTGAAAGAGAAACAACAATTAGAATAACTTGCAAAAGTAAACACAGATGGGGCGGCAATCTTTAGAATAACGTATTTTGTTGGCGTATGGCGGGGTTTTGACAGCATACGCAGTGCAAGTGTTATTTATTCGTTATAATTTCATAGAAGTTTTACATTTAAAATAACACTGTTAGTAACTGGCCACCCTAAACTAAAAATTATTGTATTCACCTATAAACAGAATTCATTTTATTTCATTCATAAGCAGACTTCATAACTAGCCACCTTAAACTAGAATGAATTCTGTTTATAAGTGAATATAATTATTTTTAGGTGGCCAAGTTACTGGCGAATTACCTTACTTACTATTAAAATTCGAATAGATATACTACATAAGCTACGAACTGCAGCAAAATCCGTAAGCTAGACAAATCTGTGAATAAATCCCTCGTTCGCTGGGAAACAAAATAAACGACAGTGACGAACCAAGAGGCGTATTCTGATTGTTATATCAGGTTAGTTTTAAAGATATTTACTCTCATAAAAGACATACAAGTCACTTATACAAGAACAGCGGCTGTAGCATGGTAGGATTTCTATCGCCTGTCACTATGCCTGTCACTTTCGCACTTATATACTTGTTAGAACGTGACAAGCATGGTGACAGGCGATAAAAATGCGACCATGCTACAACCGCAGAGTTACAGAGTAAAAGTAATCCTATTTACGGTAGGATAAAAGGTCGCTCGAGAGGTATAACGCTCATGCAATATTAATATTTTTTTTGAGAAGTAAGTATGAATTTGATCTGAATTATTCTGAATTTATTATGGATATATTATGATCTGTCAATGTCAAAAAGGACGTTTTTTGTTCAACTAAAATGTTACTCTAGACACTGCCAGATCGTGGATACAAATCCAAATCAAATTCTAAACATGTTATCACAATCAAAATATGCCTCCTGATAAATCCCATTTGTATTCGGCTGTTGTGTAAAATGTTACACTACGAAACAATGATATTCTTTTCAATTTTATTATGACTGTATTTTAGTATTTTAAGTATTATTATTTTATTTATTTTTGTTAAGTATTTTTATTGCACCAATAATTTTACATTTTACATACATGTAAAACTACGAAGAAATTTTAAAGGAAAATAGAACCAGGTAACAACAGACGGTCTTATCGCTAAAAAGAGATCTCTTAAGAAGTAAATATCATTTTTTTATTGTCAAAAGTTATTTTTATTTAGACAGGCTATAACTTCTATTTGCTCAGGACTTTTACAATCCTATGAGTACTAAATTATGGATATAATGTGGTTTATTACCCCAGGTTTTCCATCAAAGCCGAGGTACTGCACGAGCCATTTTCTACTACAGTCACGATTTTAATTTCGATTTGACAATATATGCAAACTTGACAAGTAAATCTCGCAGACGTGAGAGGGAGTAAAAATACCACTTAATCATTTAATAAAAGTCTTGTAAAAAGCCGCCGTCAGCTGCGTTAATATAAATCCTTTTTCATAATGTGACAGCTGAACATCGTATAAAAGCACAGGGTTTATTGACTTAAACAAAAATGCAATAATGAATATTCTACTTGGGCCGTAAATTTCGCGAAATATGTGGATACGACAGTAGTTAGTCACATGAGCCAGCATTACCAGACAGATTAGGCAATATTTTAATATGGCCCGGTAACAGCAATATCTATCTATCTAATACCTTTAAACGAGCAATTCTTGTTTATTTATTTATTTATATATATATGTCGCAGTAAGATAGATAAAGCCGTTATATAGTTATAACCCTAGGGATATAATTATATGTCGTAACATTGTTATAGGAAAGCGATTCATTACTATCTTACTAGGAATATAACTATAATACGTCTTTAGTTTAGTGATATAGTTATATTACTGGATTCAGTTTAGTGAAATAATTGTAGGTAGGAGTGCGGCGGTGCGGCAGAGGTATAGTTATATCCCTAGGGATATAGTTATATGCCGTATAATACGGTATTTGACTAATGTGGTTAAATGGTTATAAATCTGCCAGGGAATCAATGAAAACAGTAAGTATATTCGTTTTTATTTTTATTACAAAATCAACTTTGTTGGTTGCAATTAGTTGTTATACTTTTTAGCAATATTACGTAAAAGTACAGGTCGATTCACGAAAGCTGGCGCGAGATTTGACAGAATTTCTATGAAAATAGCTGTCACTCAGTAGAAATCTCGCGCCAGCTTTCGTGAATCGACCTGTAATCAATCTGAAATCACGTATCGGAACAGCTGCACGAATGGTTCCAGTTGAACGGTCTGGCACTCAATAAAGATAAAACGTGTTTTATGACTTTTAAACTAAATGGTCACACAAGCAAAGCCCTGAAGGTGTGTGCAGGCGGTACCCCTATACAGCACCTGTCTTGCACGCGCCTTCTTGGTTTCCAGCTCGACAACGCGCTAACGTAGGAGCCGCACATCTTAGACGGACTCTGCGATAGGTTGGGGCGCGCGTGCTTCGCGCTACGGCGCCTGACACAAACAGCGGGAGGAGACGCAGTGCGGGAGTGCTATTTCGCAACAGTTCACTCACTCCTTACCTACGGTGTCGAACTATGGGCGCGCGCCTCCGACTGGAACCATGCGTTCGTAATGCAAAAGCGTGCGGTCCGCGCGATGGCCGGCGCGCCTGCAGATGCTCCGGCACGACCCCTTTTTCGTGACCTTAAGATCTTACCCCTACCTTGCTTATTTATAAGCCAGGCAGCGGTATTGACACGAACGAACCTCGAAACATTTGAGCGAAAGGGTACCAATGCTAATTACAATCTCCGCAGCAACAAACACCACAACAGACTAGTCGCCGAAAAACATAGACTCGTGAAGTCAGAAAGACATATTTATTATTTAGGACCCGCTGTTTACAACCGCTTGCCTGACAATATCAGAGATGCAGCTACTACCGCGGCGTTCAAGGTTAGGTTAAAAAAGTGGCTCTTGCAAGAGCTATTTTATGACTACAAAGAATTTTTAAAATTACCTTTAATGATGTAATAATATATAACCATAGAATATAATATAATAATATGCAAGAATCTGCAATTATGATACCTATGTAATTCTACTTATACTTAAATACTATTGTATACCTACTGACTTATAACGATGTGTTATTAATAATAAATTTCATTTCATTTCATTTCTATACCTCCGCCGCACCGCCGCACTCCTACCTACAATTATTTCACTAAACTGAATCCAGTAATATAACTATATCACTAAACTAAAGACGTATTATAGTTATATTCCTAGTAAGATAGTAATGAATCGCTTTTGTATAACTATGTTACGACATATAATTATATCCCTAGGGTTATAACTATATAACGGCTTTAGCTATCTTACTGCGACATATATATATATATTTCGGGGATCTCGGAAACGGCTCTAACGATTTCGATGAAATTTGGTATATAGGGGTTTTCGGGGGCGAAAAATCGATCTAGCAAGGTCTTATCTCTGGGAAAACGCGCATTTCCCAGTTATTATATGTTTTCCGAGCGAAGCTCGGTCACCCAGATATTATAATTAAAGTGTACCTACCTACTTGTTTGTTAAGTTAAGACGCGCGGGACGTAAAGCCAAGAAATTAAAAGGAGTCAAAAGATATGGCACGTCGCCATGCCCTTACCGGAATTCGAACCCAGGACCATCGTGCATCGGCTTCATAGCCAGGGTCACTACCCACTAGGTCAGACCGGTCGTCATAACTGACAATTATTGTAGCTACATATTGCAGTAAATAAAGCCCGTCTAGAAGGCTCATAAATAAAACAAATGGTCATTCTAAAATATAGTCTGCGGTCGAATTGATCAAGAGGTAGTGGTAATTAAACAAAACGGCTGACATTTTATAAAAATGGCCGAAATCATCAATCTTCGCGTTGAATATGGCCACTAAATAAATTAAAGCTTATTACCTTTTAGTACAGCCGCGGCTTTAGCTAACAAATCTGTAAATATATTGGAGGAATTAGGCCCAGATTAAGGCCGCGGACAGAACGTAAGCGGCGAGCGGCAAATCAAGTTCGTTCCTTTTTCCAATCGCAATATAGGGACCGTGCGCGTTGGAGGTTCTGCCACCTTGTGGCCTGAATCAGAAACATATGTGCGCATGTACATTGCCAAAGGAAGTGCTACCATCTACCGTTCTCGTCGGTATATTTCCTTGTGCATTGTAGGTTCTGCCATCTTGTGGGCTACATCGGAAGCATAAAGTACACATTTACGCCTCGCGTCAAAAATCTGACAGCTCCTGTGCTGCCGCCTATAGTTTGTGAACGGGGCCTATATGAATGGCCTTGAATTTCCGCTCGCCGCGCGCTCGCGCGTTAGTGCAGTCTGCGGCTTAGTCGCGATTAAGGATTAGATCGCGGTATTTCCGGACCGATACAAACATCGAACCTTCAAAAAAGGGCGTACTCCCATCTTAACAACAAACACATCTTTAGGTGCGTACGTGTGTATGTATTACATACACAGCTGGAATAAAGTGTGGTGATGAGAGTAAGAGAAAACATAAAAACTCAAAAATGCGCTTTGTTCAAGAGATAAAACCTAGCTAGATCGATTTTTCACCCCCGAAAACCCAAATCAAATTTCATCGAAATCGTTAGAGCCGTTCCCGAGATCCCAGAAATATATATATACAGTGAAACCTGGATAAGTGAAACTTCAAGGGACGAGCAGATTTGTCTCACTTAAACAGGTATTTCACTTACCCAGGCTCTCAGTTAGCCAGGTACAAATAAATGTCTGTCTCATTTACAGAGGGTCCTATTAATAGAGGTGAGAATAGATGATATATTTCAGTTATAGAGGTGGTTAATAAGGTATTTTGTAATTAACTTTAAAAATAAATAAGGTAAAAATAATCCTTACCCTAAATATTTTTTAAGTCTGTTTAAATATTTCTTTGAATTTACTTTGAATGATTCTCCAAAGGATAGATTTTTTCAATTAAATTTGATACGGACTTCATTGCGTCTTAGAAATGTATTAAATGAAAATCTGTTTATTCGTGTTACTTATCAAAATTTCAGCTTTCGTTTCGATAGTTTTAACTACATAAAGTAACTAAATGAAACTTGAAGTCGTTTAGATACAATTAAGCAAATGCGGAATTTGTGCATAGACTAAGAGTTAGTAAGAATACGGAAATTGATCAATAAAGTCCAAGTTAGAGAGGTCATAGATTGACGTTATCTCAGATACAGAGGTCAACTCCTATACAATTCTAAAAAAACAATTAGGAAAATGTAATCTTATAAATATAGTCTCAGTAAAAGAGGTAAAATACACTCTCTGTCTCACTTATAGAGGTAAATGTGACTATAAAATCACAACAGCTAATCCCAGTTATAGAGGTTCGTTTTTTCTCACTAACAGAGGTAATTCAGAGCTAAAGTGTCGGGACCGCACCATGAGTCCCAGCTATAGAGGTTTCTCACTTATCCAGGTCCCACTTAACCAGGTTTCACTGTACATATAAATATATAAATAAATAAATAAATATACAAGAATTGCTCGTTTAAACTGTTTAAAGGTATTAGATTAGATAGATAGCTAATACTAATGAATGACTCTAGACATAATTATCAATTTATTAGAGATTCAACGGATAGTTGTTTGGCCGGATACCGGATAGTAACCGGATATCCGGTGCATCTCTGCAATTTATCATTCTCATTGATCGCTAAGAAATAACACCTACTGCTTTCACAAAAACCACCCGTACAGCATTTATATAAAGTTGCTTTTCGTATTTATGCTAAACCTGAAACACAATCCTGATGACCATAATAAGGTACCGGCGGAAGAGATTTCCGGACTTAAACGCAAACAAAGCCTTCCAATTTCATCTTAGATTGCTTTTTTCACAGCCTGGAATGAGGTCATTAACCCGAAGGCCGATTCTGTGTCAACAACTTGATATAGTATACAACTTGTTTTGATTGGACCTTGACCGTGACGACCAATCACCGTTAGGGCATCCGCGAGCTGGTGCCATTACTGCCATTGAAGTTAAGATCCGTCGCACGCGTTCGTGCCAGTTAGCGTCGCTCATACTATTTTTCATTAACCCGCTCACCCGCTCGCGCTCCGTGCAACCGCGTTGTACTGTTACAGTAGGTATTGAATTGCAGCAGGAAACATCAAAAAGGTCATTTTATCGAGAAATTTATATTAAATGTGCCATTTGCGCTGCATTACTGCAGCAGAATTGTATTGCAGCACGACATAACTGCCTCAAATGTCAAATGTTGTTGTTGTTGCCCGGATTTTTGACTTTAGTCGAAGCAATGCAGCCTGCTTTAATTAAATACCGCTGCAGTATGTGTAGTGTGAATCCCAACGATACCTTTACTGTTGCGCATAAGATGACAAACCCGACCCATGGTCGTATCAAAACAAAATGAAACTACCTGTATGAAATTGTTAAAACAGAATCCAAGGCTTGCTCGAGATCGAATTCGATTTACCTAGTTTAGTATGCAAAGAAAATCTGTAATAAAAGGGAAATAACGCCTCAATTACTTTCCAACGTTTTGGTTAACGATGTTAGGTATTTTAGAGAAAAATTATTTTCTTTTTTATGTATGCGCCAAGCTACATTAACGTACAAAAATACTATATTGCTTAGTTAGAATCCACCAAACTTCACATTTTTGTTACAAAAAAGCACTGTTATTGCTTTTAGTTTCCACATCACGCCCTTTACAGGTCAGCTACGAAGGATGATAGCCACCTTTAAAAAAGCTACCGATTTGACTCCTTTGCACGATTGATGTCTCATAAAAACGAGTATGTGTTTCGATTATAGTTTGGAACACACGATACACCCACGCTACCTACACCCAGTCCACCCACGTACACACGTACACGAACTAAAATTATTAACCTCTCGTGTTATGATAGTTATGATTTTTTAGTCATGCATATTTTCAAGAACGATTTTCTACTCTATAACGAGGTTTGAACTCACGAGTTTAGACAGCCATAAGCCCTTGCTACACGGTCGCCGACAAGCCTTCTAACCGTCTGTCCTTGGTCTGACCTTGGTGAGTTTTGGTCAAATTTTGTTGGAAACAACTGTCTACACGGTCCGTCCAGACCAAGGCCACGCGGTCTGAGGGGCTTGTCGGCGACCGTGTAGTAAGGGCTTTACACAAACGAAAGGTCAACTTTCTTTTGACTTTGCTATGGTTAAGTCAAAATACCTCTACCGCACATTGGAGGAACAACCTAGAGACTTAATGGTCTTCCCGCGGACACTCCGGTGCGGAATGATCTCCCTGCCGAGGTTCTCCGAGGGGCTACATTAGTATTTCTTCTATATCTAGTTCTTCAAAAAGCGGCCAAGTGCGAGTCGGACTCGCCCATGAAGGGTTCCGTATTTAGGGGATTTTATGACGTATTAAAAAAAAACTACTTACTAGATCTCGTTCAAACCAATTTTCGGTGGAAGTTTGCATGGTAATGTACATCATATATTTTTTTAGTTTTATCATTCTCTTATTTTAGAAGTTACAGGGGGGGGGTAAAAACATTTTACCACTTTGGAAGTGTCTCTCGCGCAAACTATTCAGTTTAGAAAAAAATTATATTATTTCAATATCATTATCAATATCATTTTTGAAGACCTATCCAGATACCCCACACGTATGGGTTTAATGAAAAAAATTATTTTGAGTTTCAGTTCTAAGTATGGGGAACCCCCAAAATTTATTGTTTTTTGTTTTCTATTTTTGTGTGAAAATCTTAACGCGGTTCACAGAATACATCTACTTACCAAGTTTCAACAGTATAGTTCTTATAGTTTCTGAAAAAAGTGGCTGTGACATACGGATGGACAGACTGACGGACAGACAGACATGACGAATCCATAAGGGTTCCGTTTTTTGCCATTTGGCTACGGAACCCTAAAAAGAAGTGTACAGGATTTTAAAGGACAAGGCCCATGTAACACCTCTGGAGTTGCAGGCGTCCTTAGGCTACGGTGACTGCTCACAATTAGGCGGGTCGTATGCTTGTTTGCCACCGACGTGGTATTTATTATTTCAAATAAAAAACAAAATCTGATCAACGACTGGTGTTAAAGGCACTAAATCATTTTTTAGGTATTTAACCCTGGACTATCATAATATCGCAGGATCATTTTGGGAAATCGTAATAAATCATTTCCATCTAAATAACCCCAGGTTTCACCTAATTCATTAATCTTCTTAGGGTGTTAGGGTGATATTCCACGTGAAATTTCTTGGTTCAATGTGCATTGCGTCTCACTCTCTCATTAAGCAAAATGTGAGACGCAAATACACATTGTACCAAGAAATTGGACAGAATGGAATACCACGCTAACACCCAAAATAACACAATTTTCATGAATGATCGACTCGGACTTTTAGCGAACACTTACGTTTGTGGTTAAAGTAGACATGATTAATTACACTTAATTAATGATGAACTAACTTCATTAAGATCAGTTATTACTTATTGTTAGAAAATTAAGATCGAGAGAGCAGGGAGCCGTCTGTCTTGGTTATGACAAGTATTGTTTTGAAAATCATTTAACGGACGAAAGAAGGCAGGTTCAAAGAAAGAAACGCGTCAATACATTTTTTTGTCTTCGGTATTGCTGAATTAAAATATATTTTTCTTTTGTCCTATTCAAATTTTTAACGACTTCTTAGGATACAAATCGTATTGTTACCTGAGTAACTTTTCGGTTAATTTTCGTCCGCTGTTGCCTATATTTCTCAAAAAGTATTTATTTAGGAAAAGCGGCGGGTTGAAGCCGAGGAGTATTTAAAAGGAAAGTAAATAATAAACTTAACCAAGTAAATATTAACAATCTTAAATAAGTCAAGTTTTTTAAAACTTATTACCAAACATTTATGTTTGGTTCCTCTTCTGTACTTAAAACATAACACCATCAGTCTGAAATTTTGTTGTGAGAAACTTTGCAACTTTTAATAAGAAATAGGGTGACTGCTTTAGTTATTGGCCACTACATAGGGAAGTGTTAGTATTTACTTGCGCCGGTCCGTCACCGTCAACGCAAGTTCCTGATGATACTCCTCGTTACGGAGTGAAACATGTCTGAGCGTTTTCGACTTAAAATACGTGAGTGACCCGATTTTAATATTTTTAATATATTAACTTACGCTTCAGATATGAATGCTCGCAGCTTGCAGAACACGATGCCCAGGCTGTAAGGGTACTGGTGCCAGTAGACTGATAAGTCGTTTGGTAGACCTGCAACAAAATATAAACATTTTAGGCGGAAGCTTACATGCATTGTTGCGAACGCAACCTTTATAGTTGTATAAAATCTCAATACCTATATTCCTAATGCAGTAGCTAAACGCGGCCGTCGGGCTCGGCTAGTATTCGGAAGCTTTTTCTTAAGCACCAATAGGAGCGCTCCACAAACTTCGTATCGCGGCCAATTAGAGGCGCCTAAATTTAAACCACCTTTTGTACTGATCAAATATTGCAAATCACTCTCTCATCAGCCTCCATACAATAACTACACCACTTCTACATTTAACCGTTTTGGCAAGAACCCCTTGTAACCAGTACTTTGGAAGATTACATCAGTTTACTTTAAATCGAAGCTTTTTATTTGAGTCGTTGAGCTCCTGACCTGCACGGCGGCTACATGCATAAATCACTACATCACTACATAGTATAAAACAAAGTCGCTTCCCGCTGTCTGTCTGCTTAGATCTTTCAAACTACGCAACGGATTTTGATGCGGTTTTTTGTAGATAGAGTGATTCAAGAGGAAGGTTTATGCATAATTTGTTAACCCGTGCGAAGCCGGGCGGGTCGCTAGTATACACTAAAAGCTAGCTACAAATTAAATTATTCTTGGAATTGGTTGATGATGGATATTTATAAGATCTCTAAGGCCCACTTGCACCATTCCACTAACCTGGGGTTAACCGGTTAAACATGTAGTTACCATGGTTACCAGTACAATTTGACACTTGGTTAATAGTTTAACCGGTTAACCCCAGGTTAGTGTAACAGTGCAAGTGGGCCTAAGAGTTAAATAAAACAGGTTTGCTAATTTTATATATTGAGGTCTATCAAGAATGACGAGACAACACGTGGCACAAGGAACAGAAATTGAAAGATACATTATAAGTGTTAATTTTTAGAAGTACATATTGTTGTAAACAGATTATATCGCTATAGTAAATGGCCACTCTTAATAACAAGACTTCGATTGGCTTGTTTCTTTCTGATCTGTTAGGAGTGGCCAATTACTATGTAGTGGCCAATACGAATAACTACAGCCACCCACTAATGTATTCCGTCATCCGGTGGTATACGTCGACCGCTTTCCTTGTTCCCAGTGTTTTATTCGCTGACTCATTCTGTTTACAAAACACGCTCTCCTACCAACAACAACAAGATTACAAGATCGCTGAGAATTAATTAAAATGCAAACGTATTTTATAAAGTCTATCCACAGTCTATCAAGAAGTGACGTGTCAATACCATGTCAGAAGAAACGAAAAAAATATATATAAAAGAGGTTGCTTTCTTAATCGAACGAGCGAGCGAAGCGAAGCGAAGTTCTTACATTCGACTTTGAACACGCGGCTGGCTAGCGGCACGTCTCGGCATTTCGATGTTTTTAAGCTGAACTGTCAGAAGATAGTTTGATACTCAATAACTTAAGTAAATTTGTTCTAATTTAAATAAAATTGGGTAAACGTGTAGTCGAGGGCATTATATTTTAGTCATTAAATTATGAGCAGGCCCGATCAAGAGGTTATTGAGCTAGAAGAGCTTAGAAGGCCAAAAAGCTGTTTGTGAGAGGTCTTGCTATTCTGGTCATTTTTTTGCAAGAAACATGGTCGAGTTTAGTATCAAATGAAAGTGCTCGACTTACACTTTTATAATATCGTTTTTAAATTTACCATTTTGAAATAATTAGCAAGATAAAAATAAATTAGAATAAACATAACATATGTATTTGACATTTGACAGGAAATATTTCGGCTTAGCACAGATACAGTTTATTTTAATCTCTATGGTGGTGAATTAAATCCAGGGGAGGGACAGCCGTATACGAAGCCCTTTATTCGAAAAAATAGCGCCATCTATATTACTTAACGCTAAACTTGTAAATGGCGCTTCAAAATTGATGCAAAAAAGCAAATCTTGTCAGTAGAAAAAGGCGCGAAACTCAAATTTTCTATGCGACCATATCCCTTCGCGTCTACATTTTTTCTACTGACAAGATCTGCTTGGCCAACTATATTATACATACTACTCTTTGCTTAAATCAATCAGTTAAGGGCTCCACAGACCTTGCAATAAATCCACGCGATCTTTGATCCATTGCCGCCTATAGAGCGACATAAAATAGTTGAAATTAAATAAAATGGAACTCAAAAATGTCCATAGTAAATTGTTGCCATGAATAAGCATTTTACGTCAAAAATGTGACAGTTACGTAGAAAGTGGCGTCCTCATTTATTTTCTATTATTTTATGTCGCACTATACGAGTACATACCTAAGTAGGTGCAACAAAGTCAATCGCTATATAATTTTTGGTTAACCGCGAGTTCTCAGTTCGGGGCGAACTACTAGTATAAAGTTGCGTTCTTAATCGTTCTTAATGTACAGTTAAAACTATTCTTCACCTAGTCGCTTCGTAAGTAACTACCACTTTCGACTAAGAAAAAGCAATTAAATAAAACTTGTTATCGCCTAGGCACTTCACAAAAACTAGTTTTGACAATAAAAACTAATTTTTACAAAGGCATAATAAATATCGGTCAAACGCCCACATTCGGGGTAGTCTTGGCGTCCGTGACATCGCTGACAAACTGCAAGAGTGCCGCCTTCGTTGGTATGGCCACGTCTCGCGCAGACCGGCAAGTTACGTGGGTAACAAATGCCTGGCCATGCCGCCTCCTCCCGGTACGGGAAGAAAAGGCTGGCCCAGGAAGCGATGGCTTGATGTCGTTAAGGAGGACATGCGTGCCAACGGAATCACCACCAGGGACGCCGAAGATCGGGCAAAGTGGACACGAAGGAGACGAAAGGCGGACCCCGGGTCCTCGATCGCGCCCCGCGCGGGGGCATAGCTGGAATTGACGCCAGGATGATGATGAATAAATATCGGTTCAACTTAAAATGGGCTTTTACAATAACGTAATTGCTTCTCACAACAAATGATTTACAAAACGATTGAATATTGCGAGAAATTCCGTAATTCCAATATGTACAATACCTACGTGCGAATTCTTTTCGCAATCCTCTTGCATTTGTCTCGCGGATATAATTCGTATATTTTACGACAGTCCGTTGAACTCTGTTCGATCATCAGTTATTTTCTGTATCATCGAGTATCATAAGATTCAATTGGAATATTGTCGAAGTGAAAATGATGGCTTCCCGGCGCCTTAGGGCGTTTTTTTTTTGTTGTCCCCTACACTTTTTTTTTCAAATATGGGATTTTTTATGTTATTTCTACTCAGAATCACGAGCTCTTTCTATCCTAATAGGAGAAAAAAAGCGTCCTAAGGTTTTTATTTCCATTACGTCACCATTTTTCATAGACTTTGTATGGCGGTCGCGGAATGGAAAGATCGAAAAATGTATGGAAATTTTGGGACACTTTTTTTCTCCTATTAGGATAGAAAGAGCTCGTGATTCTGAGTAGAAATAACATAAAAAATCCCAAATTTGAAAAAAAAGTTTAGGGGACAACAAAAAAAAACGCCCCTTAACTTTCCGGGGTTAAAAAACAAAATAAAAAGACAGTCTTTTCAGTGACTGTAAAGTTACAAAATTGCTCTCGATCCTTTTCCTCCCTTCTCAAATAAAATTGGGACACATGAGGCACAATTAGGGCACACGTTTATGAAAGTGGAGCATAGAGTGTACAGCGGGAGTAATCGGATTAAATGCAGCACGCGAAGCGTTCGCTGTACCGGGGTCAGGTTCGAACTTTAAAAACACTACAGGGGCCACTACAGGGTGATGAATATTCTGACCAAACTCTGAGGGGTTAATATTGTGAAGTATTCATAAATATAAAGGTGCACGGCGATCCGCCCGCTCCCCGCATTCCGAGGGTAGACGAGACGACGCGACGCGGGCCAAAAATAATAGTCCACAAGTCACCACCGCCGATAACGGCCTAATTTGAGTCGCAATCGAGTCTGAACTAACATAGTTAAACTGGACTGTCTATTCCATTACTAAAGGTAGATAGTATACCTAGATACATACTATATTTAATTACACAAACGGGTTTACGGGTAAGTGTTATATAGATACATACTGACCTCAATATCCCGACCTAAACAAATACTCGTGCCACAATTGTTTTAAGGTGTCCAGCGGGATTTTGAAACAAAATTTTATCAGATTTTATTACTGTACCGTAAAACCACCAAATAAGACTGCATTTCCACCAAAAGCTGTGCGAGGATGGGTAGCGGGGTTTGTGTTTGTTACGAACCAATAGAAATACTTAATTTACCTATCCTCACACATCGCGGCTCAGCGGAGCGAGGTTTTTGCACATACAAAACAACTGAAGGATGTGAGCAAGGAATGTGTTGCAAAAGGTACGGACAGAATTTTTAGGGTGCGTTTTCAGGTCAAGAAATCAGGTTTAGAATCGATGAAGTTACTAAATAGAGAAACGCCTCAAGAATGTTAATTAATTTTTTCGCAACCGTTTTGCAATCAAAAGGCGCTAAGATGTTTCAAAAACTCTGCTGGCTGAACCTATTGCACCTTAAACTTATTATCGCATAACACGGCCTGTCCATTACTAGAGACTAGTCTGACCCAAGCCTAAACAAATACTCATGCCACAATTATTTTGATATCGCTAGCCTAATGTATAACTAGACCATGAACGGTACTTAAATAATAATTATAGGTAGGGTGAAAAAGGCCAACGAAACGCGAAAATTTTCATTTTCATTAATATTATTAATAATGTAATGTAAATAAATTGACTATCAAAATATAAATTCGAATGAATTAGTTTAGGATAATTTCGTTAAAGGTGAGTTTTTTCGGTTAATTCTTACATAGATAATTTTTACTACGACTTATAGATTCCGAAATATAAGCGACTTTCTGGAAAAACCGTTATAAATTAATCTTATACATTCTATTTAAATATTTAATTGAGAGATTCATAGATCACACTTTGTAAAATTGAAAAATTAAAAAAAAAATACTAAATGTAAATATCTTCAAAATTGCTTTATTAGGGTTACCTAAATAATCAACATAATTTGAAAGTTTAAATAACCATATGAATTTCGTACTCAGCAGAAACTTCTGCAATCGATGCTGTTTAAGAAATGTAACACTCTTACGGTAGATGTTGCTAGGGTGCCTCCCTAAGGCCCATATGGTAGAAATAAGTGAAGTCTAGGACTTAGACGGTGCGAGAACTCGCATGCGAGTTTCATTACATTGCGTCATTTGATCGGTCGACTGAATTGATGTAATCTCAATGGTCCGCAATGTAACTAAAATCGTTCTGGGCCCTTATTAGGCTTTGGTATCCTTCACATTTTATTTTTATTTATTTATTTATATGAGCCTAGAGTGTCCCACTGCTGGGCAAAGGCCTCCCTCCTCCCTTTCCACGTATCCCGGTCTTGACCCGTCTCCCACCAGTTCCTGTCATTGATTTGACCCCGGGTTTGATGTCGGACCCAATTGGTTGTTATTTTAGCCCACAAATCATCCGGCATACGGCAAACGTGTCCCGCCCAGTCCCACTTCAGCTTGGCGGTTGTTTCAGCTACGTCCGCTATTTGCGTTTTGAAGCATAGTACAGTGTTTTTGATGCGATCGGTCAACTTCACGCCGAGAATACTACGCTCCATGGCGCGTTGACAAACCTTCACATTTAGTACAGAAAAAACAACGTTGTGTTATTTAACGACTACCTATCATCACGAGTATATTTACGTGCGTCAGCGAAGATCGCGCCATAATATTAAAGGCGATTGAACGGCTTCTTTTAATTAGCAGAAATTGATTAAGATAGGATAGAAGGTCGAGAAAACCTTCTATTTATCACATTGACGTCAAGACAAACGTGTGTTTCTTTAACATATGTATTATGTTAAGTAACATAAGTATCAGTTTCTAGCATGCACTACGTCGGTGTATTTTCAGCGAAGGTACTTGAGTCACTTGAGAACAACTTACCTAATACAAAATACAAATTATTTATTGTTTAAATGTGAGTGGTTAAATGGTGGTAGGGTTAGTATTTAGTTCCATCACAATCAACCAGAATTTGGCGTACAATACTCTCAATCATGTTATTAAAACCAATTAATTAATATTATCTGTCGTAAATTAACATTATTTAATAATGTGATAGTACATATTTATATGGAATCACATCAGATAACATGTTTATGTAAATGTTGAATAGAAAAGGGCCCACCGCATTCCCTTGAGGTACGCTTGACTAATTTCCTTAAGTAAAGATTAGGTACTAAACCCGTCCCGGTTTCGGGTCCACAAACAAAGATTCCTGGATTTCAGATGGCAGTGGAACAAAAAAAAGCGTAACAAACCAGAAAGCAAATATTGCTCAAAGTTTTTTTAATTAGCTGAATGCCATGATGCTGTGTCACAAATATATATAAAATGGAAATTTAAAACAAGCTACTTCCCGGCCTAGGCCTGCAACTTTGTATGAAATTTCATTACAGACCTCTCGTCTAGCCGCGCCCGAAATGTGTTACCTCCCAGCCTAATATGAAGAACATAATATCAAAATTCCACAGCATAATAACTCTATAATACACTGTATTCTCTTTGCTCGCAAAAACAAAGACACGCACGGACGGTCTCAACCTTCAAAGTAGGACGAGTACGCGATGGGTGCGAATTACTGTCGTACTTGCTGGAATTTTCTTTAACGAACTTTAGTTAGATTCTAGTTTAAACTTCGTTAAAGAACATAATTTATGCTGTCACAGTCTTTAGAGGATTAATTAGAAAATGTTAGTAGCTTTTTGCGCTCGATGTTACCAAATTAATACCAAATGATAGTGATAAAAGTATTCAGTGTGCATTCTATCCGTACGATCAGTAGATTCTGACAACGCTAAGTATGCAACTGAGCCCGTACCATGAGTCACTGACAGTGTCAAAACTGACATATACGCTAACGTCTACGTAATTTACTTTCTATACCTCTCGCTCACAATAAAATGCGAGTACGAGCGAGATGCATACAAAGTAAGTTACGTTCTCGATAAAGTTTATGTCAGTGCCAAACTGGTGGTAGCCACACTAGGCACTCTAAGTTTGCACATAGTCACTGCATGTATGTAAGTAATTAAGTATGGTTTGTACGGTGGCGTTAGAGTAAAAAGCAATAAAACTTGTTACAATAGTATTGTTATTTCGAAAGGTGTTAAGTATTAATACGAAGAAGTGAATTTAGATTTTAGACCTTAGTTTTTAATAAATGACTTTTATATTTCTTAAACAAAAGATATTATCTTTACGCATGGGTTATTAAAACTGAAAAGTACCTCTTCACGCTTAAACCGCCAAACCCATTTTTTTATGTAATAGTCAGCAAACGAGCAGAGGATCGCCTGATGGGAAGCGGTCATCGTCACCCATGGACATAAGCAACATCACAGGAGCCACTTAAGCGTTACCGACCCTTATAACCCTAAGTATTTAGGGTTCCACTTCTTGAAGAATCCCATGTCGTAGTGCAAAGGAAATACCTCGTGAAATTCCTTGATTTACATGAAATTTGGTACGGAGATACTTCGAGGCCTGAGTAAGGACATAGTATAAGTAGCTTTTATCAATCATCATCATCATCCCAAGCAGATGACGTACCGGGCAGAAAAGAAAAGAAAAGAAAAGAAAATATTTATTAGTAACATCGTTACAAGTCGGTTAATAAATTTACATTTAAAGCAATATATAGTTATAACACTTATAACTAACATATCGTTATTAGTGTATAAATAACATCAACATTAATTTAGATATTACATTTTGTACATATATTTCATACATTTATTTATTGTTTAATAATTCATTTACATCATAAAATTGCGCCTGTAGGAGCCATTTTTTAAGTTTGCTTTTAAATACATGTGAGGAAGGTGCATCCCTGATACTGTCCGGTATCTTGCTGTATATTAGAGGGCCGAGGACGTAGACTGACCGTTTGGATTTCGCGAGCTTGTGGGGCACGGGGGCAAGTTGGCCCGCGTTTTTATTGCTACGCAGACTATATTTTGTGTTTGCTGATTTAGTTGCAAACTCTTTGCTATTATTGTACGTAAATATTGCCACATTTTGGATTAGTACAGATGGAAGTGTTAGTATGCTAAACTGTCGAAAGTACTCGCGAGCAGAGACATCGTCAGGGACACCTGCTATCGCCCGGACAGCTCGCTTTTGGAGTACAAATACCCTATACCCTATGCAGAAGCTATTAGTATCCACCTATTAGGGTTCCGTACCCAAAGGGTAATAACGGGACCCTATTACTAAGACTCCGCTGTCCGTCCGTCCGTCCGTCCGTCCGTCCGTCTATCACCAGGCTGTATCTCACGAACCGTGATAGCTAGACAGTTGAAATTTTCACAGATGATGTATTTCTGTTGCCGCTATAACAACAAATACTAAAAACAGAATAAAATAAAGATTTAAGTGGGGCTCCCATACAACAAACGTGATTTTTGACCGAAGTTAAGCAACGTCGGGCGGGGTCAGTACTTGGATGGGTGACCGTTTTTTTGCTTGTTTTGCACTATTTTTTGTTGATAGTTATTGTATTTACTAAGTCGCCAAATTTGCGCAAGTAATAAGAATACAAGTCTATCTTGTTACGTGAATACAGCTTCAAATGGTCCATAAAATAATATGAGGATGAGTCAACAAAGCTCAACGTTTGGATATACGCCAAAACCAAGACATACTACTTATACGGGATGTTAAATAAATAAAAATGGCAAATAAGCCAGTAACGTCTAGTTCTTTCTTTATTGACCCTCAAGATGCACGGCCCCTAAAGGTGACGGATGAAAAGTGATTGCATGTAGCGGAGATGAAAATGTTAAGGTGGATGTGTGGCGTGACGAGAATGGATAGGATAAGGAATGAGTATATAAGAGGAAGCCTGAAAGTTGCACCCATAACAGAAAAAGTAAGGGCACACCGCCTAGCGTGGTACGGGCATGTGATGCGGAGGGATGAAAGTCATGTGACGAGAAAGGTATTACGAATGAATGTGGAGGGAAGTACGAGAGGAAAACCGAGGAAAAAGTGGATGGACTGTGAGAGATGATATGAAACGAACGCAAGTGAATAATGAGATGACGGGCGACAGAGAGGTATGGAAGAGAAAGACATGCTGCGCCGACCCCAAATGAATGGGACAAGAGCAAGAGAATGATGATGATCCTCAAGATGCACTCAAATCATTCAAAAAGTTACGGAAACAATGAGTAGGTACTATTAAATATTTATCGTTCTAAATCGTCACTTAAAAGTTATTCCATGAGCCAACATGAGGAAACAACTCAAATTTTATTTTTGCATTAATTATTAACTTTGCATCTAATTTGCCACTCTTGTGGATAAAATGCAACTTTCTTATCAGTTTTTGGCGAATAAAGAGAGTTTACACGGTTAAGACACTTAGAGCGGCGTGCTGAGCCCGTACCACGAGTCACTGACAGTGTCAAAACTGACATTTACGCTATCGAGAACGTAATTTACTTCCTATACATCTCGTTTGCACTAATATGGGAGTACGAGCGAGATGTATAGAAAGTAAATTACGTTCTCAATAGCGTAAATGTCCGTTTTGACACTGTCAGTGACTCATTGTACGGGCTCAGTAAATTACGTTCTCGACGGCGTTTATGTCAGTGCCAAACTGATGGTAGCCGTACTGATCCGAATCCAATGTGAAGATCGCCTTTCTCGTCGCTATAGTTCGTTTTTTTAGCTTTAGAAAGAACTTGAAAGAAGGTAAGCGATTTTGACATGTCTTTTAATTGAAAAACACTTTAAAAATCAATAACTATTACTTATGAAAGCAGAAGACTATAAAAGATCGTATTAGATTCATAATTGTCACATATTTACCGTAACTTATTTTTAAAATGTGTTTTTCAATTAAAAGACACATCAAGATTTAGCATAAATGCTAAATCTTGATGCTAAAAAACCGAACTATATTTATTTGGTGACTGCGATTTCACCGTAGCGCCATAGCGGCCTCTACGACCGTAACCGTCTACGCCGTAAAACGATACAAACTATTTAGTATGCACACTTCGTTGAATCACAAAATTACCTTTAAATCTACAATGTCTTTAGTCACTACCAGACTTATATGGACATAAGACATTTTGACTGCCGAGACAGAATAGGATAGATTAAGTGTAAAAAGGACGTAGCTACCGTGATATTATTACTGAGTTAAGACTTTATAATATTAAGAAGCAAGGAAGGTAAATAAATGGGGCGGAATGAAATTAAGGTCATGAAATGTCAGTTTAGTGTGCTTGCCTACCTGTAGGTAGGCATATTGGATTGGATGAACCACTAGATGAACCCTTCAAGATTTTGACCATAGACTAGAACTAGATATATTAAAAAAAATGGTAAAGAATACGTTCTGCCGATTTGCAGATTTAAATAAATACATTTATTTTGATTGAGTCATTTTTGGAGGCCACAAAAATACATCGTTTTTAGGGTTCCATACCCAAAGGGTAAAAACGGGACCGTACTCGTATTACTAAGACTCCACTGTCCGTTTGTTCGTCTGTCTGTCTGTCACCAGGCTGTATCTCATGAACCGTGACTAGCTATCACGGTTGAAATTTTCACAGATGATATATTTCTGTTGCCGCTATATCAAAAAATACTAAAAAGTACGGAACCCTCGGTGGGCGAGTCCGACTCCGGTTTTTTTTTTACAAACTGGCATTTATGGCAGCGGTGAATGGGTTAATTTAACTACGCCGTAGCCGATAACATGGATTTCCCGGTATATGGCGGAAATGCTTCGTAGAGAAAAAACGACAACGTGTCGTGATGAGCGCTGAATGGGTTAAAATATATAATTGCAATCATTTGACTACAAAAAAGACGAATCACCTAAAAATATGCTCCTTTAGCTTTAATGCTTTAATGTACAAACTCACGTTTGTAAAAAAAACCGGCTAAGTGCGAGTCGGACTCGCGTTCCAAGGGTTCCGTACATTAAGTCCCACTCACGCTTGACTGCACATTTCTAATAGGTTTTCCTGTCATCTATAGGTAAAGAACTATTTTGTGTATTTTTTCAAAATTTTAGACCCAGTAGTTTCGAAGATAAAGAGGGTGAACCCTATAAGGGTTCAGTTTCTTCCTTTTGAGGTACGGAACCCTAAAAAATACCAAAATAATATATGCAGCAGTAAAAATGTTTTGTAAAAGTATTTTTAGGTCAACCCTGTACTTTTAGAAAATGTTATCGAATTCTATCCGTAGTCTGGTAAAAAAGGAATTTAGAAATTTCGCATTTGAACGATAAAGGAAACTTTGAAAGGCCGAGGTAAAATTTAAAAATGCTGAATACAGCTTTAGCTTAAAAGCTAGCTGTTCCGTGAATTTAAAATTGAAGATTCCAATAAGATCTTGTGTAGATACTATCCTAAAAGCTTATTAGTGTACCGCACAAACTTTGTTCGCGGTACACTTATGGGATCACATCGGTCTTGCAAATCAGTTAAATGTGTTTTTCTCAATAACCTTTTGACGTAGATAGCTGAAATTTGGAACAGCTTTAACGAACGCAAAGCAAAGCCTCGGACAGACCGACAGATGGACACGGCAAAACTATAGGGTTCCTAGTTGACTACGGAACCCTAAAAACAGGCAAACAATATCTGTAAAATATAACGAAGCGTGCGGTACACTAAATGCCACGAGCTATGACTCGGGCTTGACCAAATTTTTATTTTTTTTAATTTATACAAACACTGCTCATTTTGGACGCAGCTGAAATAGCGACCGCTTATTATCATCACAATAAAATTTATCGAACGATCAGACTAGGTAAGCTTCAAAAGTATCTATAATTTCTCTAAGCGCCACTTGCACCATTCCACTAACCCGGGGTTAACCGGTTAAACCTGTAATTACCATGGTTACCAGTACAATTTGACACTGAGTTTAACCGTGACAAAGTGACATTTGACAATGGTTTAACCACTTAACCCCGGGTTAGTGAGATGGTGCAAGTGGCCCTAACAGATTAACAAAAAGACAAACCTATGTCTTTATATTTCAATATGTAGAACAATTACTGTATATATATGGTATCAAGCTATGATAAAAATAGTAATCTGAGTTTGTGAATTTATGTTTTTATATATTTTAATATGTTTTTATATATTTATTAATAAAATAGGGGATATTTTGTTCTTCAAAATATTGTATTCGGAACAAACATAAGTAATCACATCTTTAAAAAATCTCGAATGTGCGAATGAATGTACATTTTGTGAAAAAAAAAAGTACATTTGTCACACATTTTGTACTGTGCAGCACCGGACTACTAGTAGTTGAGGTGGTCTGTTGAACTAATTTTAAATTCCATAGACGAAACTTAATTCGAACCGTGTTAAATACCTTCGTTCCCCAAAAGTGCTGGAGTCACCATCAAGAAACGATTAAGAAGAGATTACTTAACGTTACTAAGCCCTGCACGTTCTAAACTTTCGCTCCTGTAGAGGACTAATGTTGAAGGAATGGAACCACAGATTAAACTTACTTTATACTCCATACGAGATAGGATTAGACAAAAGAAAAGGTTTTTTATAGTGCAATTGAATAAGTAACATTTCTCAATTATACACTCCAGACCTAGTTCGAAGTAGAATATCGAAGAAGAAAATATTTCCACCCAATTTATCCATTAATCATTTTCGCGACGTTCTAATCATAGTTTGTCAATAATACAAAATTCTTATTATTGAAATTGAAACTGAAAATCTTTATTTCAGGTCTGTCGGCCCATATTCTGTTAGTTTACACTGCTTAAACACTATATTAGTAGAGTACATAAATTGTAAAATAAATTAAATTAAATTAAAATATTAAATTAGTTAACTTAAGTTCAATTAAATTTAAATTTGATTAAAATTAAATTAAAAGTAAATTTAATTCAATTATAGTTTACAATTAATAAATAAATTTTCCATTGATAAACACAAAGTGGCAGAGGTCAACAAGGGGTTAATATAAGACACGTGTAAAAATAAGACTAAGTCTAATTCACTATTTGATTGCTTTCTCATATTAGTCACAGGGCGGACACGCTATACATCAAAAATCATTTGCGTTTATATCAAAAATCATTTGCGCGCACGTCTGTACACGCGTCATTGTGTATGTGTGGGTAAGTCGCTTTACTGAGAGTACGCCAGAAGTCCGCCAGATACATGTCGCGGGGCGAGGTAATGCGAGTCGGGGCGTTCTGTATGATAATACTTTTACTTATTCTGTGTCAAAGTCTTTCATTTTCTTTCCTAAACTGCGATAAACAATTATTTCTTTCAATAATAATTTACAAAATTGCTTCACCTTAGTTTTTAAATGGTTTGTTAAATAGAGTTACTGAGCGTCTCAGCTTGGTTCTTAACGCCCCCGCTGCGTCAATTAACTTATCCGCAGTGACCTTGCTAATTAAGAAATCATCGTTGTTCTTGGATTAATGTATCGAAGAAAAAATCTACATTTTTATTTTTAGGGAGAAAAAGTTTCAAATTTTGCAGAACCTATAGTAAAGGACCCTATAATGGACGTGGAACCGGTAATGGGACATAAAACCACAAATCCTCTAAAATAAGTATGTAAAAGTAGTTTATAAACACTGGCAATATTTTACCATAAATAAGAGTCATAGAGCTGTTTAAGTTTGACTTTTTATTAATTTCGGTTACTTTTTAAGAAATTGGCGCCAACCCAAAAGTTGTCGTGTCACTGGAAAAAATAACCAGTAAGAATTCTTAACAACTTCGCTAAGAGAGTTGAGTTCATATATTAAATTGTAATTGGGGCATTATCTATGAAAAGGGACCTTATTGTCGATGGCGCTTACACCGCACAGCGTAGCGAGGCATTGTATTTATCTCGGAGCATCGTTAATAATGGCGTAACCGCCATCGACAATAAGGTCCCTTTTCATAGATAACGTCACAATTAATTATTACTTGGTGTAAACTAGAATGTGTTTTGTTAATTGCATTTACCATGAGATAAGGTATACAACACACTATGTTGTGACTCTAGAGATATATAAAAAATAGTGGTATTTTGCCCAATCCCATTATAGGAGCTGTAAAACTGCATACCTCCTATGATGGGACAATTTACATAATGATGCTTGTCATGTCGTAATTTCATGTTTAAACAATACAGAAGTATAATGTAGTTACGAACTATGTCAGGAGGTCTCCTCGGACTTCGGATAAATTAATATCGTTTTTAATTTTTTTATTTAACTTGCCCTGTTAATTTGTATGTTAGTTATAAGTGTCGTTCAAATCTTGGAAATGGCATTTAAGCCACTTTCGGATTTCCGATCGAGTTGAAATTTTGGATACGCATGCAAATCGGATGACAATGCAATATTATGATAACATGGACTTGATCTCATGATGGAGACAGGAGGTGTCATAGGAACTCTGTGATAAACGCAACCTAATTGCGTTTGGGTTTGTTAGAATTGTCTCGATTAGTATTAGTTGGCTGTCGAAAGAAAAATACATTCTTACATAATAGCTTATACCAAAAACGACTAATAATTAGTTTTTTGCCAAAAATGTATTCCCTATTCCAACATCTTATACTGATAGGGTATGTCCATTATAGGGGGCCCATTACTGGATCCACGTCCATTACCGGGGTTCCATTACCAGTAATAAGCTCCAGAGCTTTGGTGTCCATGACTGGAGAAAAAAAAAACATACTTTTAATTTATTAATTATGTGGAAACTAATTGCAGTATCTTTGATACAAAACGCCTGAAACATGAAAGAAGGATAGGATATTCATCTTTTAACAAGCTAAGCGGTAGAACCTTTACATGTATCAGGGAAATATCACAAATACTCCAAATTTCCTCTTAAATGTCCTATGACTGGTGCCGTTACTATACGTAGGTAATTGAGTTATAAAGCCAGAGCACACCGGCTGCTTGTGCGTAGACATAGAATATATTGGAGCCGCGCATACACACGTCACGCAAGCGGTGTGCACAGACCTTTTATTATTTCCACTCTTTGTTTCCATTGTGTTGTTATATGTTATATGTTCTCGCGGGCTTGGTTTCCGCAACTCGACGTCATATTATTGCGTCTATTTAGCGTGATGGGTTGGCGGCCTATTCCTGCCAACCCAACTCGACCAGGAAGCCTAGCAGACCCTTGACGTTGCCGACGACTTCTGGGAGCGACCCCGGCGAGCCGAGGTGTTGTGCCTTCCATTGTGTTACCTACCGATATTATCCATCAGATGGAATTAATTAGACTAATGAGGTGAAAACCGTCTACAAACTCTTTTGTCGCTTTTTTCCCTTGCGAGGTCCCTTTGTTTCCCATAAAGTTTTAAGTCATGATGTAGTTTGTCATATTATCATTAGGCATAAAAACTGAAACCGTTGACTTTTCAGGATTTTCGTTAGGTTATCCTATAGATAGGTTAGGTTAGGCTAGGTTTGTTTTATGCCCCTGCGTGGGCGGGCGCGATGTGTAGCCAACGCGCCCAATGAGGTGAAGGGGTGATTTCCCCAAGAGTCGGGTCCGAGTCCGGACGGCCGCTGGCGAGGTTGCGGAAGAGTACTTCGGCGTTCCTGGGACCTCGTTGTATAGCAGCGAGGCGGCAACAGAGGGGTTTTAGTGGGTAAACCTGGGGTATCATTAGCCCACAACAGGGAGTCCCACATAACCATCCCGGCCCGTCCCCGCGCCGGGTGGTAGGTATGCGTAAAGCATTTCCCCTCTTAAAAAAAAAATGTTTGTTTTATGCCAATCCTGTACGGATATGATGGTCGTTCTTGTCTACGTGACAGCGTGATAAAACGGTGTCCGTCACTTTCTTTCCCACGGTGTTAAACAGTGACAGTTATTTTATCACGTGGATAAAGATGGATAAAGCTATCCATAATAGGCTGGCTGAAAAGTGTCGCATTTCTGAACGTAATGAATTATGACTAAGGAAAATGCGGTCAAATAATTAAAGTAAATTATTAAAACTATTTGGGAAACAATAGAGACCCAACTCTTGCATTTGTACACATTCTCCACTTACAAGATAAAGGCAGAGCAGAAGTGAAGCACTAAATTTCTGACTAGGTAGGTATGTCTGTGCTAATTACCTACTTATTCAAATACGAGAGTTCTTGCCCTATGAATAAGAATAATAACTTTTATTTGCGATAAACATTATTTATGGCGGTCTTCCCTGCAATACATTTTGTTAAGCTTAGAATAAATTTAAAAGTGGAAAAACTACTGTATTACTCCAGCGCTGAGCCACCAAGACTTCATCCATAGCCATCAATTCTTTCCACCATTATGGGTCAAGGGGGACCCATAAAATTAAATTAAGTAAATTAATTTAATTTATTCTAAGCTTAATAGCATCGTTCGCAGACATTTCTGCTTGTTAAAAATTAAAATACATTTTGTATGTCGGTTTTCCCCACATTTATCTGAATTAAATTACTTAACTACAATTTTTTGCAATTCAACCGATTGTTTCTATGGAGAAATGGCCAACACTATTCTCTCAGCTCTGGGTCTCAAAAGCTATTAAAAGTTATTGCAACTCACGAGTCATTTCTACATAGTTTAATCGGTTTTTTGATAGATACTTCTGTTTGAAGTGGCAGCCTTTGTGTGCTAAGTAGGTAAGGATCCTACTTCATCACCGACTTTATAAAAGCAAATTTTTATAAACACAAGTATGAGAGTTTAATAGTTTATTTATTCCTAACACTCTTAAGATTTTTTTGACAAATTTTTGCTGACAATATTAATAGTTCTTGAGATACAGTCCTACTGTGACAGAAAGACAGACTGACAGCGAAGGCTTATGATAATGAATATTAATATGGTTCTGTTTGTCAGCCTTCGAGTACGAAATGTATAAGAAGTTATACAGGGTAATCCATGTATTAACCACTATTAATTAAGTAAGCGTGCTCGGCTACTAGTGTTAACGCTCGCTCGCTCGAAAAACGCTCATTTAGAGGCTTAAAGACTCGAACCCTTAAGACTTTCGAGCCTTAACGCGCATACGCGTAAAATAAATATGTAAATACAATTCTCAAATATAGTCGAGTCTTCAAGACTTCGCAGTTCGAGTCTTCAAGGCTTCAGCTTCGCAGACTAAAGCTTGAGGGCTCGAGTCTTTAAGCCTAAAAATAACCGTTATTCACAACACTGACTGCTACACGATACTCTACTTCAAACGCAGTATATTCTCAAGTGCTGTTATAACTCACCAAATAATAATTTGGGCTACCGTTATTTTGTGGTGGAGATAGAAAACTGATACACGGATGATGGATGTAACAATTACAATTTTGACAGTTAAGATGATAAATATAACCATAAACTAAGCTTAATATGGTAGCCGAAAAACTAACAGCAGCACGGAATAGATACGAGTAATAATGGTAAGTACATTATGAATGATAATACAACATTATGAGTGTGCTACGTTGGTCATTAGGTAATTACACTCGAGGCGATATTGTGCGCGCGAGCTGGGGACCATTTCTCAAAAACTTGTAACTTGTAATACAAGCGGTTGTCATTTTTTGACAGTTTTTGTTAGAAAGGGACTTCCACTTGTATTACAAGTTACAAGCTTTTGAGAAGCGGGCCCCTGGAAGCGAGCGCGCAATAAGAAAGCCGATGTGTGTAAAATGAATGACCAGTGCTCGGAATAGGTAGTGCCTATTTACCTAAACTTCAGAGGAGGACCTAACTAAGAGTGGTTACAACCACCAAAAAATATTATTTATTATTATTGTTCGCGGGATTTCCCGGGATTCATAAGAGTACCTAATCGACATATACTCAGACTCGGGGTCAAATTATTAACTAAATGCAATTGTTTAATGCCGATAGTTTGAATGGTTACGTTGATTTGTTTATTTAGTACAAATTTGTATACATTAAATGTTTGAAACATATGATAACCAGTTTTTATTTCAATTACCTCGTTACACACATACACATTACATTTTTGATCGATTTTCTACACAGTACGTTATATGTCACGACACGCATTTTTCTGAATTAAACTATTGAATTTTACTAATAATTTGACGCCGAGTCTGATTATATGTCGATTAGGTACTCTTATGAATCCCGGGAAATCCCGCGAACAATATTAATAAATAATATTTTTTGGTGGTTGTAACCACTCTTAGTTAGGTCCTCATCTGAAGTTTAGGTAAATAGGCACTACCTATTCCGAGCACTGAAAATGACCAATGCACACGTGTTTCATACGACGTTTTTCAACACACTTGCGAGGAAAAACCAAAACAAATTTTAATTGTTAAAACGTTTAGTAAAAAAGTACAATCCAAAGAAAAGTGTCAACATATTACCGCACATTTCATGTGAAATACCTACCAATGACTCAGGAGGAACAAATATTAGAGCTCAAAACACAAAAAGTACCCTTATCTGGATTCTAATCCAAGACCATCAGCTTCAGAGGCAAAATAATTATACGCCGCTTTAGCCGCAGAATATTTACTAAGTTTCGGAAACTACTATTGAAAAACTTACTCTTATCTAAGTAGTCACGGAGCTCAATTCAGATTTTAAATTATTGTTATGAAACTGTGATGTTTAACCGTTTTCCTTATAAAAACCGTTTCATAACAAGAAATTAAAATCTGAACCGGGCTCAGGGTCAGGGAACAGGGCTTGTGTTGTTGTAGAAAGTTAACTAATAACTTGTATTCTACGAAATGAAAATCCATAGTTTGACATTAAAGTAAGGATAAGATAAAGTTAGATAAAGATAGTTTATTATTCAAGTAAGCATATTACAATAACATAATTATTATAATTAGATTCTACTACTGGTTGGCTAATACGTATTAGAACAAATTAAATTATTTTCAGAAAATATTTCATAATAATGTTAAATATTTTATTTCAGGCTGGCTAATGGCTTTAAGTCGCCATAAATCCTTTGCAATGTCACAGTAATCGTATCAGACGATAATACATATTTCAGCAGCGGTCTTATTTTGCTCTCGAGGGCAAACTTAATCGTTTTCATAATATTTGATTTATTTTCAATAAAACATGTGCACCATGGTTTGCAAAGAATACAGAGATACATGAATACCTAAAGATTCCAACAATCAAAGAGGAAATTAACAGATATTGTGTTAAGTACAAAGAACGACTAAAAAAACTTGCAAGGGACTTGGTAAACACCAATGACAATCCGAGTAGGCTGAAAAGGTGGCAAATACTGCGGCTAGACCAGAGGCACTAAGTGGCACTAAAAGATAAATTGTATCAAAGTCAAGAGAGAGTATTTAATGGAATACCTCTCAAAACCCTCAAAAAAGACATAACATCTGATTATGGCTAAAACAGCCGATTGCAGATAAAAAGAGAGAATTTTTTTTTTTCAATAATTATAAACTTCCTTCTGACGACGGAGCAAACATAATTATTATTGTAGAAGGGATCAGAAATCTTGTATTGTTGTTATTCATTGTTGTTTAACAAGAAAACAAAATTAAGTTGTTGGCGCTTGGACGACGGCTGATCGGCGATCACGTGAAAAGGTTTCCATAGAAAAGGAAGCGCCGGATGTTCTAGCGTGAGTCTAACACTTTAAACTCTCGCGTTTAGTACACATATTTAATTACACAAACGGGTCTACCGCGATATAATTTAATTGTTTTTACCTTTAATTCCGACGTTTCAGCTGAGTTGCACCAGCTATGGTCACGGAAAGACTGACGTCCCAACAAATGTCAACGGAGATATTAATAAAACACCACTAAACTACCCAAAATTAGTTAATAAAAATGTTCGGGGTAGACAAAGAAATTGTAGCTACCCGTCAAAGTTTAATGTAGTAAGTAAGTAAGTGTGTATGTTTAATGTTTATTAATATCTCCGTTGACATTTGTTGGGACGTCAGTCTTTCCGTGACCACAGCTGGTGCAACTCAGCTGAAACGTCGGAATTAAAGGTAAAAACAATTAAATTATATCGCGATAGACCCGTTTGTGTAATTAAATATGTCTAGCGTGAAACATCCTTAAAAAGGAATCGGAAAGGAATAGGGAAATCAAAATAGTTTTTCTAAAATACACAGAAAAAAAGTGTATCAAAATATATATTCAATCAAAAATTTCACTAGGTCAGCCATACTCTAAGTGTGTTCCGCTGAACCCTAGGGTACCGCGACACCCCTGCAGGGGTTCCGCAAGAATTTAGAACACTATGCTTTAGTCGCCTCGAAAAATTTTACTATGCCGCCACCGTATTGTATGTAGGGTTCCATCAAGTATTTCGCTTTCCAAAAGGGTTCCGTCAAAAAAAAGATTGAGAACCGCTGCACTAGGTAAACTGAGGAGCAGTTTGACTTGGTCATTCATTTAACTTGTTTACTGGCTAATCGTTTTCACATTTGGTGAAAATTAATTGCTTTGACCTTTGATCCCGATCGTCTATTAGCCTTAATAGGGTCAGGTAATATTGCCTGGGCCTGCAAGGGTATCGAATATCCTAAACTAATAATTGATTATGTTTGAGAGC